>NC_056740.1:430474539-430557039 GCF_019279795.1 Protopterus annectens | reverse complement strand
ATGGAATGTAGTATGTCTGTATAGTGAGATTGTGCTGTGATCCTGTATCCTAAACTAACATGGCTAGTCTACAGATGTGGTAAGACCTGGTTCCCACTTGCTTTCTGATGTACCACATGGCTGTAGTATTGTCTATATTAACTATAAGAGCTCCCAGGGACCAAAGATGATTCAGAGAGCTAAGTGCATTGATCAGGGCAAGCATCTCTTTTATATTTATGTGCTTGTGTCTGTCCTTGATGTCCCACACACCTTGCACATTTATCCTGCCTGAAACTGCTCCCTAAGCAAAGTCCATGGCAATTGTGTTGGCTGACTGCTTTAGAACAGGGAAAGAGAAGGTGAGACTTGGATTTAGAACTGTTGTCTCCACCAAGTGATTTCCCTTCTGATAAATCCCTGCACTAGGATCTGAAAAGACAAGTGATGTTGGTGTTGGGACCAAAGAGACTTCAAATACTACTGTATCTTTCTCATATGGAGCCTTGCCATGGGTATCATTAGAAACATAGAAGCCATGAGACCCAAACTCCTGAGGTATTCCCTCACAGTAACAGAAGTCTTGAGTGGAAAACCCCAGAAACAGATGTAGATGTAGATTTTTTTTTCTTGTGGAAGAAAATCTCTTCAAACTGTGGTGTCTAGCTGATATCACAGAAACAAAATCCTGAGAAAAGAAGTCAAAAGAGACTTTTGAATGTTCACTTGGAATCCAAGCTTGTGTAAAATACTTTGAAAAAGACTCTGCAGAGATAAGCAAGTTGTTTAAATATGGAAAAATGTGGATACCCTGCAATGAGCTATAACTGGAGCTAGTCAATTTGTGAACATTCTTGGTGCAGTGGAAAGTCCAAAGGGTAAGGCAGAGCACTGATAATGTGGTTCAAACACACAAAATCTTAAGAAATGCCTGAAGTCTGGATGAATATGAATGTGATAATAAGCATCTTTTAAATGTAATGTTACAAGCAAATTTGAATGAGAGGGGCACTGTATGAGCACATCCACTTGTGCATGAATCTCGCCATCCCAAACAGAACCAAGACACTTTCCTCCAAAAAAGGAAGCCAATCTGGTGGTCCCCTGCCATAAACAAACTATACAACAGAAAAAAGAAACTGTTACAGAAAAGAGGAAAATCCCAGGATGCAAAAAACTCCCTTAACAGCCACAGTAAGAAGCTGAGATTCCTCATAAAATCCTCCAAAGCTAGTCACGAAAACAAAATTGCCAAAGATTCCAAAGACAACCACAAGGCATTCTATAGTTATGTCAAGAATCTAAATGGCAATGCTCACATATGCTCTGAGCTACAACAGAATGGCATTAAATATACTGAAACCAAGGATATTGCCAATATCCTGGCAGATCAGAATGGCATTAAATATACTGAAACCAAGGATATTGCCAATATCCTGGCAGATCGATTTAGTGCCAACTTCACCCCCCTGTCACCCCCTAAAGGGCCCATCTCAATACTAAAAGATTGCCAAATTCTGGTAATCATGGCCACACAGGTATAAACTGCACTCTCCAAAGCTAAGAATGCAGCATCCATGGGACCAGATGACATCCCAGGCTGTGTAACACATGAACTACAAAATGAACTGGCACCTCATCTAAGTGTCATGTTTAATCATAGCCTCACCTCAGGCTTTATGCCCTTTGAGTGGCGCACAGCTACAGTTATCCCACTCCACAAGGGGGGGATCCACCTTGGATCCCGGGAACTACCATCCCATCAGTCTGATGAGCCTGATCTGCAAGGGCATGGAATGCATTATCATGGAACCTATAAACAAAGACATTGGCAATTTTCAAAAAACTGGACCCCAGTTTGGGTTCATGAAGGGCCGATCCTTTCTCCTGAACCTGATTAACTTCTTAGAATCAGTCTCCAGAGCTGTGGATGAGGGTAAGGCAGTCCACACAGCCTATCTGGACCTCACCAAGGCCTTCATCACCATCTCCCACTCTGGAATCTTAGATAAACTTACCAAGCTGGGCATAAGGTTCATAGGTTGGTACTAGGCTAACTGCCCCTGCAAGCCATTTTAAGCCTAGCCAATTATTCCTTGTGAGACTCAAACCCTGTACCTTGTGTTTGCAAGGCAAACACCTTAACCATTAGGCTACCCTCCCAACCCTACATCACTCAATGAGTTGCCAACTGGCTTACTGACAGAACCCAGACTGTAAAAGTAGCAGACTCCAATTCCAGCTCCAGACAAGTGACAAGTGGAGTACCTCAGGGTTCATTCCTGGGACCGTTCTTGTTTGGCATCTACTTCTCTGAAGTACAGGCCAACACTAAGGGACTCTGGCTAACAAAGTCTGCAGATGACTGCAAACTGGGAGCCATTACTGAATCCCCAAATAATGTGGATATTCTACAAAAGGGCCTTACAGAAACAGATGCCTGGTACCAGAGCCATGGGCTCAAGCTTAATGCCAAGAAATGTATACTTATCCCCTATGGGAAAAAACATGTACCCATGAATTACCACATAGGTGGCAGTACACTAAATACCAAAAGCGTGATGAGAGACCTAGGGACATAGGTGGACAGTGGTCTCACCTTTGATAACCACATCACCACAACAGTCAGGAAATCCTTCTATGTGGCACACCTCATCACTAAGGGCTTTTCATCCAGAAAAAAGGAGGTCATTGTCCCACTGTACTCGTGCCTTATTAGACTCATTATAGAGTACAATGCCCCATTTGGTATGTACCTCACAAGACATCTGTAACAGCTGGAAAGGTCGCAGAAATACCTCACTAAAAGAATCACAGGCCTAAAGCAGATGCCATTTGCTGACTATCTAAAAATCTCCAGCTATACTCTGTGGCATATCGTCTACTCAGAGGTGATCTATACTTAACATACAAGGCCATGTCAAACCCTGAGTTGTTGGACATGCTCCACTTAAAGAAATCCCAATCCCTCAGAGCCACATGCTCCAGGGATCTAAACCTTGTCATCACAATGAACAAAACATGCTGGAGGGATAGGTTCCTGACCCAGAGACTCCCCATACTCTGGAATAGACTGGCCATACATGTCAAGCAGAGCGCCTCCTTGGCTCTCTTCAAAAGGAACCTTGACGATTGGATGGGAGATAGGAAATTCACCCCGGGGATCATGTCAGTCACCCTACTAGACAGGGGTCCAGGGAAGTAAATATTGTGGGAAGAAATATCCAGGGAATTGTTATGGCTAGGCTTGTATATGTCCTAGGGCCGATAGCCTAGTACCAACCTATGAACCTATGAGAAAGAAGATGTAACAGGTTGTGAAGTGATATCATTTTGAATTTGGGTACAATCACAAACAAGTTTTGTAAAGAAAGATCCAGAACTGGTCTTGCAATTTCTTTCACTGGTACTCAAAACATCCTTGAATAAACAGTCTTTCCCACCTGGGAAGGAGAACTGGTTCTAGCACTCCCCGTGACAACATGTGATGAAAAACAGGTGGAAAAAGGATTCTTGTCTGGAGGATGAGGAATTACTCCCTGGAATGTAGGAATTTCCTCCCACTGACATCAGTAGCCTTGATGAGTGACCTTCATTACCCATTTATCTGAAATTATTTGCTGCCAAATAGAAAAGTGTACATTCAGACTTTATGGAAGAAAAAAGGTGGTGCTGAGGGGGGGGGGGTAAAATCTCTTAAACAATCATTCTGACTTATTGGAGTGTCCTTAGTTCTGGGAGTTTCCAGAATTCTTCTTGGGAGTCCCTCTGTCATGTATTCTGTATTTGTTAAAACTGTTTATTTTTACCAAAATTGAATGAGGAGTTATAGAATCCTGTGGAAAACTTGGAAAAGGAGGGCTGAAAAATCTTAAGAGATTCCCTGTATCAGCTAATCCTCTTTCATCACACTTTTTTATCACATCTGCAGCAGATGGGACAAAAACTAAATTTCTATCCAAATGAGACTTTAAAATCTCATTTTTACCATCATTTTGGAGGTTCTAAGAACACAGCCATGCAAACCTCCTCAAAACAGTTCCAGTAGCCATAGCCCTGGAAGAAGCATCAACACAGTCATCCGTACACTGTAAATAATGAATATGACTTGAACAATAGAATAAATGAAATTATTTAAGGCACATGTTTTACTCACACTAAGAAACTGCAACTAAAACATTCCTCATGCTTTCACAGCTAGTCAGAACAAACCTTAACATATGAGCCTGACAATTCAAAATTCTAAAAATCTAAATTGCAGAAGTGTATGCACTCTTTTCCATACTTTATCAGTAATCTTTCCATCTTTATCAGTGAGAGTAGTCTTTGACTTCACTAAGGGTTTAACAGCAGGAGGATTAACCGAAGCTATAGCTGCTAGATCAGGTTTGGAAAGACTGTATGAAAACTTAAAAGACTGAGGAGCTTTATGCAGACTATCTGCCTTTTTGGGGGCAGCAGACTGACTGACAGGAAAACTGCAGGTAGTAGCACACACATCATGCAAAGCTGACAGAACTGGAGGAATGGGTGCAGGTTTTGGAAATTCCTCCTGTAACAGCTTATGGTATTTTCTGAAGGGCTGACAAACCTCAGTGTTCTTCCACTGAAAACACTGGCACATTATAGAAAGAGACTCAGTGAAAGAGAACCCTCCACAGGGAGAGTCAGTAACTGAGCCATCCTCTGAATCTGAATCAGAAATCGGAGGAGAAAACTCTTATCTGTCCCTTCATCCGCCTATCCAGATTCAGAATCTTGAATCTTGAATTGCTTAGGGAAAGGAGCTATCCATCTTTCTTTTTTCAGAAACTACTTCACGAGAAGGATCAATAGCCTGAGTTAAACCCTAAACTAGATGCAGTAAACTACTCTTGTCTAAGAAGATTTGCATTGTAGTAGATACAGCAGCAGGTTCCCCAGGGATGGGCACAACATTCTGACACAACAGGGAAGCCTTCCATGTTCCCAATCTCAGGACTGACAAGAATGGCTCTCCCTTACCCTTTGAGGGGAACCCAACAGCCACAGAGGATGTGGCTAACCCTGGCCCATAGTGGCTGCATGAGGTATACCAGAGCGATCCAGGACAAAAAATGAGTAGTCTGTGTTACAACTAATGACCATAGATTGTTCCATGGTCAAGTCAAAAATTGTGCCGCTTTCCCTAGGAAAATAAGCAGCAAATGCCAGTAAAAACTAAAAGTCTTTAAAAGTCCATTTTTTCACAAACACAGCAAAAAGCACTTTAAAACATTTGCCCCACAAAGTAGAATAAACATAATTTCTCCACAGAAAAACTTGATTTCAATTACTTTAAACTTTTAAATTGACAAGAAAAAAGTGCTCCTGTTTAAAAGTACAGTACAGTCTCATGACAGTCTGTTAAAGCACAGACTTCTAACTTTAAAATAACTTTCTTGATGAGGAAAGTGTTAATAATAAATAAAAAATTATTGCATGGAAGTTTTTTTCTCCAAAGGGAACTTATCTGCCGGCAAAGCAACAGTACAAACTGACTATTGATCATCGAAAGCCTCAGATGAGATTACTTTCCAGAGGCAGTAAAACCCTGAAGAATTTGATGCCCAGACTTGTCTTTTAGCTAGCTCAGCTTGAGCGGACAAACAGCTTAGATGCAAGGAAGGTGCCCTGAAGCTTTAGAAGCTGGTCAGATGTTATATCCCTGGCACGGTATAACCCAGAATTTAACTCATAAGGCTACTGCAGCAGTGATCAATATGATGAACACCAGAAGTGATAGTAATAAAACCAAAAGAAGCTGAAGACCAGTGGATCTTGCTTTGCACAGGTTTATTTCTATTTTAATCATGACTTCAAAACTTTTACTGCTATAATAGTGAAAAGATTGGCAATACTTTTACCAAAACTGATAGACCTAGATTAATGTGGGTTTATGGAAGGTAAACAAACCTTTGATATAATTAACAAAAAAAGATGATGGAAGAAGAAGCTGAATGTAAAAGATCACCACTATTAGAAATAAACTTAGATGCTGAAAAGGCTTTCAACAGGGTCTAGTGGGTTTATCTCTAGTTACGTTTTGCCTTGATTTGGGTTCTCTGGTGGCATGATTAAGCTGGTTAGAGACCTCTATCAAAATTCATCAGCTAGTGTCAAGATATGGGGGCCCTCTTACAACAGTTTATATTAAAATGAATTATCAAGCAAGGATGCTATCGCTACCCACTACTGTCTGACATATTTGCAAACATTAAAAAAAAATTAAAAAAAAAACTCTATTATTAGGGAATATATGTGGGGGAAGCAGGAGGCAAAATAGCATTGCTTGTGAATGATGTCATACTTTTTTACCTAGACCAGAACAGGACTACCAAATCTATTCACAATGTTGAAAGAAATTGGGACCTGGAAGAAATCAGGATACATGAAGGTGAAACTAAAGCAATAGCTGTGAAATATGTTCCCATACATGACTTGTTACATCAATATCCATGTTTATATAGTCACTTTAAAATAAGATATATAGCTAATGAAGACAGCTAAGGACATGCAAAAGGAAAATTATGACTTTGGACTTGGATAATATAATACTAGTAAAAAAATATGTTAATTGTTCCTCTAATCCTATATCTTGGACAATTTTTATCAACCAGAAGGAAAGTTATGGAGACTACAGCAAAAAGAGTTAAAAAATTCCATTTGGGAGGATAAAACGTCCATGATGAGTTGAGGTAAATTGATTCTTCCTATGGAAAAATAGGAACTGTGACTCCCAAATTTGCAAGGTTATTACAGAGCAACACAGATAATGTTGGTTTATATACCTCAGTGTAAGCAATACAATGCAAAATGGAAACAAATGATGCTTACACACGAAGACAACAACCTGGAAACAATAAAGTTAAGTATATAGTTGCATGTTTTGGCAGGGGACTTTGATAAAATATATTAAGGTATGTATGTCTCATAGGAGAGAGTATATTAAGAACCAAAGAACTGGAATCTTGGAAAATGGAGGTGTTGCCCATAGGATCTGATGAATCACATAGGAAAAGAGATGCAATTAGTATTTGCAAGACTGGAATGCCCTGAAAATGTCATATGCATATATCACATGGACCTCCACTGCAGGATATTTATGGTAATAGGCATTGCAGACTCTAGCTTGTTGAGTACTTCTCGTAGGTATTATTGAATGGTTTATGTGAACTTTTACCCTTTGGTTTGGATGTTCTTTGGAATGTTTTGCAGGCACTCTTATATTTATGGATATCAGGCTTAATTTTAAGCTCTGTATTTCTAAAGTATAGCCAAACAATTATTGATGAGGTCATAAAAAAGGCCGAAACATGCATGTTTACAGTTAGTGGGGTCTGGCTTTACTGGCTTGAATGTATCCATAAATACTTTAAAAGTAAAAAGTTATGGGCATTCAGAAACCATTTGAACTGAAACATTGACATGTCCTTAAGGATTCATTTTCATATATCTCATGCACCTCTACTACAAGAGTTTTAATGTATTATATAGTGAAAACTAGCCTCACCAGGTCTTTCTCACAGTTTTTACAGAATGGTTTGTCTGTGTGAATTTTTAACCCTTTGGTTTAGAAATTCACGTAGGACAGCTCGGGAACCAATATCCTGGAAAGAGGTGAAATAGTGGGATTATTGCTTATTATAATAATATAATAAATTGTAATGAATAATATCATAATTATAATAAAGATGAAGTGGTACATTTGAATGTTGCTAAGGAAATGTCAACTGTCAAGACAGGGATATTATACTATACCAAGTTTTGGTCAGGGATGTAAAACAGTGAGAGATGGGTGGGAAAGAAATTTCAAATGTCAGAGCTGGTAAAAACATTAAAAGAAACAAGAGCACAGAAGTAAATCACAGAAGATTGATAACTGGATTCATAATAATTGTAGAAACTAACTGCAAAACTGGAGGGAGAATTGGGAGAGAAAGCCAAATCAGCAAATCATGAGAGAAATGTTTGTGATATGTCACGCCCCCAAGATATATCACAAAGTCCAGATTTCAGGTCTTCACTTGAAAATGCTTCTCTGGCTCTTTTATACCCTTACAGGCTACCTAAGACATTTCAACAAGTAAGACAAAGATGTTGGAGATGTAGGTTGGTAGAAAATGGGTGACTAAGAAATTACAGTTGTGTAAGCAATGTTACCATAACAGTAGATGTTCAAATGATCACTGCTGTAGTACCTTAGCTATATAGGTTACATCATGCATAGGATACAGCAGCCAGCCAGCTTCCAGAGATTCAAGGGCACTTTAATCTCACCCAAACTATTAGTCAGCTCAAGCTGAGTTGACAAAAAAAGTGGTTTGGGTGCCAAGCCCATCAGAGCTTTCTTGCCGCCAGTGAGGGCTCCTTTTGTGGGGGTTCGATGCTTGATGGTTGGCTAATGCATTCCATTACAAGGCAGATAATTTTCCTTTTAGGGAATAAATAAAAACTTCCACATTTACATTTTATAATAGAAACTGAACTTTTTCTGTGAAAGTATAAACTTCTTAGCCTGGAAAAGTGTTTTTAGCCTGGAAAAGTGTTTTTATTGACTGTCATGTGACTTTCAGTAGCATTTAAACAGGAGCATTACTTTTTACTTTTATGGTAAAAGGTTGTTTAAACTAATTTATCTCTGGTAAAAAGCTGTGTTTTGCCTTTGGGGCTTTAGGTAAATATTTAAAGTGTTTTGTACTGTGTTTTTGGTGGAATAAGTTACCTGTTTTACCGGCTAGTGCTGCCAGGCTTCCCTGGGAGTCAAGCATCTTTTTCGGCTTAACCATGGAGACACCTACCAGTTCCTAGCTCCTTCCTTCTTCCAGCCACAAAAAGAATACAATTAATAAACAGCCTTTGCCACCACAGCAGGCTGCAGATTGATGATTCATCTGTGGCTATTAGTAATTTCTCTGACCATTCAGTTTTTTCCTTGGTTCCCTGTTGTGTAGTCCCTACAGCCAATATGGATCAGCGATCATAATGATGAACAGTATGCATTTTGGACAGATACAAAAAAAAAGCATAGTTTAAAAATGGATCTTCAAAGATTTATTAAAAACATTTAGTGGATGGCATGTTTGTACTAATTAATGGACGAATATAAAAGAGAACAGCCAGGTTACTGCAAAGCCTTAAGAGGACTAATTATTTTAGTGAAAAAGGACAATAACCAGAAAATGGAAATCAGAGAGAATCTCTTAGTATTGAAAAGGTACTTGTGAATATGAATAGTTTGAAACATGTGGAATGGAGAGCAATGGTCCATACAAATAATAAACTGCCCTCCAATAAATGGACATTAAACTGCACTCTAATAAATGGTTATTAAACTGCACTCTAATAAATGGTTATTACTGTCTCAGTTTACACAATCATGGTGAGAACACAAATGATAAAATAATGGTGAGGAAAGGGTTGATATAGGTAATACTAAAAGTATCCATCTGGAAACAGACAAAAAGTTATAGAGAAAAATAAGTTTAAGACTATATTTGATAGGTGGCCTCAGGTGTAGGATCAGACCACAATAACATTGTTGATATAAGGAGTCATATAGGAAGTAATTGTGTGAATGGAATTGCATTTAACTTTCCTAATTTGTATAATTATAAGAGTGCTGATAAAAGTGTTGATTGCTAAGTTAAAAAAAATGCTAAATCTGTAAATCACCTGTATTGGGCAGATACCAAATGCTGTAGTTAAATTGAGAGGACAGGAGTTAATAAGGTGCAGAACTAGGTAGCCTCAAGTGAATAAGCGAATAGTACACCATGCATGCGGAATCCATAGTCTGTATCATAACAATAATCATTTGTTAAAAAGAGCTTCCAAACTGCCAGATGAGATTCACTGTCACTCAAAGCCCACTTGATCTTATGATTGTACATTTCAGTGCCAATCAAATCAGTGGCATCTCCCTTATCTGCTTTCATCAATTGGACCGATGTGTCCTTGAGGAGAGAAAATAAAGTTCCCCTTTACTTTTTGGAAAAACTGTATACCCAATGAGATGCTTTAAAAGCCAAATGTTTTTGAATAACTGGTCTGCAGATCATCCATATGGGGGGGCATTAGAAGTGCTTTATTTCACAAAAGTATGACCATGCCTTAGCTGATGACCAGACTTGAATAAGAATGGAAAATTTAACTTATCTTACATTTATAAGTTTTGAGGGTGTCCACTAAACAATCCCTCTGCATTGGTATGAAAGACAAAACATTTTGAAGTATGCTAACCTCTCATTGAGACTCCTAGAGGACAAACTGTAAATTTTAAAACTAAAGGGCATGATTTTCATCTTCCATGATATCTCTGTGATTTCAGCTGTTTATGCTGACTCTACACTGTCCATTGCAGAACATCCTCACCCCAAGTCAACTCATACAGGTTCATATGAATATACTAGACTAATGACCACAAGGAGTCTTAAAAGCCTTGCTGTGCACCCCAAATGTGATGCATAAATTGGATTTATATTTGATTTATAGGATATAAATTACTGAATGCCTCTGTCCATCAGAGAGCAAAGTAGACAGACCAGGGGTGAATTTCCAATTACCCATCCACTGGTCCAAGTGGTCCAAGTTGCACTTTAATAGGGAAGGGGAGGAACTCCGCTTCACCATGGATGGGGAGCCTTTTCCAGAGAATATGAATTCTCTGAGAAATTCCACCATGGCAATACATTTTATACCATTTTGATTAGAAACAATTAATTAATTAATTAATCAATTAAAGTTCAATTTAATAAATAAATAAATAAATAATAAACATAAGAATTTATTATAATGAACAAATAAATATTTCAATATATATTTTTTAAATATATATATATATATATATATATATATATATATATATATGTAAATAAATAATATAAATGCATGATATCACATAATGATGCTGAAACACTAAATCTTAAAAGTATCAGGCGGCCACCATGTTTATCAATAAAATGTTTGATACAAGTTTTCTATATCTTCTCTAATTTCATCCATTCTCATTGGCTTTTTACATTAGCCCCTAAACAGTTCCCATGGAACCTTTAATATCTGTCTCTCCAAGATGTCCTATTAATGTGGCAAGCGACATTTAGGTCCTTTAATCTAGTAGTTATGATGCTGCTTGTTTTGCAGAGGTGCAAAAGATTTATGAAAACAGTGTCCAGGGATGCTTCATATGTCAGGCAATGATTTCCACTCAAAAGTCTGTATGATAACAAGAAGAGAGACATGGCTTTGAGGCAATCAGTGTAGGACATTGTGTTTACTCCCTGTATTTTTTGTAAGGAACCTTTGTGGAAATTCCATTTGCTGCATGTGTCTTTTCAGATACACACTGAAGGGGGCATTATATGCTAAGATGGCCTGATGAGAGAAGAGTACAGTAGATGACTACTTCTCTGGACCTAGATGCCATGCCCTTGCTTAGAAGTTGAGCAACATAATTTTCTTACTACCATGGACACATGTTGGTTGAAGGCGAGGTTACTATTTACATGAGTTCCCATATCCATGACTAGTGAATCAAGTTTTAAGGGTATTTTGTTGATGATGAAGTAACTAGGGATGGCAGACTTCCCAAAGGGTACTATAATGCATTTCTTGTTACTGAGTTTTATGCCATGACTTTGCCACCAAAATGTTTGCCTGTATTAGACCTTCCTGAAGGGTACTCTCATCTTGGGGGTATTCAATGACTACTTCTAGTTTGCAGTCATCTGAGAACTTAGTTAGTTAGATGCCTTTGACATTGGCTTTGATATCTGAGAATGAGATGCCAAAGAGGAGTGGGCTTAGCACAGAGACTTGGGGGTACTCCATTGATGACTGGCCTCTTTTGTAGACATGGCCTCACCAATTCTAACCCCCTGAGTTCTATCAGTGGAGCCAGCTAGCTATCCAGCATGTTATAATAAAAAAATAGCTCTAATCTCCCAACCACCAAAATGAACTCTCTGCATTCATTTCAATTGCAACCAGTCCCAACATCCCTTATCTGCACCCTCATCCAAAAGCTTAAACATTTCACCCCCTCAGCTGACCAGTTACCTGCTGATTATTTGCAGAAAGCAGTTAAAACCATAACCTATCCCATTTCTATACTTATAAATAGAACCATTAGTGAAGGAACCATACCATCCATTTTGAAAATCTCTCATATTATCCCCCTCCACAAAGGCGGTAATTGTAATGAATTTTCTAACTATCGTCCCATAGCATTACTTTCACCCTTGTCCAAAGTAATGGAAAAGTGTATTCACAAACAGCTAATGAACCACCTAATCCAGAATAACCTTCTTGCAAACTGTCAACATGGTTTTAGACCATTTCATAGTATTACCACTGCCCACTTAACTTATTCTTCACAGAATGCATTAACAAAAACCACAGCAATAACACTCTCTCCTCTGCACTATTTATCGATCTGTCTAAAGCTTTTGATATGGTAAACCACCAACTTCTCATAACCACGCTTAAATCTCTTTCACTAGATACCCAAGCAATAAAATGGTTCCAATCTTAACCTAAATAATAGGCAGCAAGCAGTGCTTTGGAACAATAACATATCTACCCTTCTACCTATTACCCTAGGAGTCCCACAGGGCTCCATTCTAGGGCCTCTTCTATTCTCTATATTCATCAATGACCTACACTTGACAATTCCTCAAGCCACCTGCATACAATACGCAGATGACTCCACCTTAATATTCTCTGCGACTACAATACCCGAATTACAAACCCTAAGCCAGAATATTCTCTGTATAGTCAAAACTTGGTTTCTACAATGATGCCTCCTCCTGAACCCCAAAAAAACAAAACTCTTGCTTTTTACCCCTACCTGCAAGCCCTCTCCAATTGACTTCACAGTCATATCTAATAATGGTTCTCTCATATCTCCGGATCAAACTACCAAACTACTAGGAATAACAATAGACAACAATCTTAACTTTGATACTCACAGCAAAAATACAATAAAAACAGTGAATCAAAAACTAGGATCCCTCTTTAGGGTCAGACCCTTCCTCACTCCTTTAAGCTCGAACTACTATTGCACAAACCTACCTAACCTCAACACTCCTTTATGCCTCACCTATCTATACTAATCTAACAAAAAACAGCCTTAACAAACTAGCAATTTCCTACAACAACATCGCTAGATTTGCCACGGGCTTACCTTTTAAAACCCACCACTGTCAAAATCTAAAACAGCTAGGTTGGCTAGAGCTACAAAACCAGCTCCAGTTTTTTCAACTGGCCATTGCTCATAAGATCTTGTATCAACCTTCTAAAACCACAATACTCACTAACCTTATCACCCCCTACAACAATCTCAAAACACTGCGCTCATCGAATAAACTACTTGTTAACAATACCAAAGCAAACAACGCAGCAAGTGACTCCCTTTTCTCTAATACAGTGGGAAAGAACTGGAACCAACGTCCCTGTGAACTTTTATCATTGTCCTCAACAAAGCTTTTTAAACACAAACTGAGACCATATCTTAGAACACACTGGCTTTGCCCCTGCTCTAACTCTGATTAACCTGTCTCAACTACTAATAGGACACATTTTACTTTCCTAATACTTATTTTAAACTTCATTCTAACCAATACTATCTATCTCTCTTTTATATCAAGCTTGTGTAGATAAGCACAGAGTGTCTGCTGAATGTCCACTAATTTTTCTATCATTTGTCAGACTTTTTTTTTTCGTTGTGTTTCACTGCTGGAATTACTCTAAATTAATTAATTTGTAACAACTTTATGTATTGACTTTTTTAGTAATGCATTAAAATATTACTTTATTTCCTTTGGAATCTTTAGGTAGTAAAGCTTTTTCACTGCTGAAAGGACTCTAGAAGACTCCATTTGTAACAACTATGATTATATATTTTACTTTATAGTATTGTATTAAATATTACTGTATTTCCTTTAGAATTTTACGTAGTGAAGCTTTTCTCCTCAGGCCTCTACTGAAAAGGGACATGTATCCAGTTAGACTAGCCCGGTCAACAAATGTAAAATAAATAAATAAAAATACAATTTTAGACTATTCAGGAGGCATCTTGGAATGCTACTGGGGCAGCCTGATGACATGTTCTTGGCTTTAATGAGTGCAGCCAGTACATGCCTCCTAGTTATAGTTGGAAGGGTTATGTTTGAGGGTATTATTGAGGAGATGGTTGGGGTGAGAAGGGGTAAAGTTAGAAATGAATTTGTATTCTAACAGGTTCGCTATATCACAAGTATCAGTGAATGTAGCACCATTAACAACTAGTTCAGCACATTGCTGCATGTTGCCTTTGGACATATCTGTAGAAGGCCTTATGGTTATCTTTCACCTGGGAGGATATCTGAATCTCACAGTTGGGTTAGCGTCACCTTATTAGCTATCTTAGTTGCCTATTTACTTTGATGAGAAAGTTTGATGAAAGAGCCCCCTGACTGTCTCTGTAAAAAAAACATTTGCTGTTTGGCTTTAGTTTTTGATGAAATCTCCCTAGACTGCAGTTATAGTCTTTGTTTTTATTTGTAGTTACTTTCTCCCAGGTGGACTCTGTTGTGCTAAATGCAGTAAACACTGCAGCATCTGATTAGCTCTGGGAGTGGGGATTTCAAAAAAAGTGATTGTCTGGTCACAGCTGTCACCCATCTCTTCGTTTGACACTGGTTCATTACTTAAAACTACAACAGTGTCCCTGTGATTATTTTCTGTAAGAGAATTTATAATTGTTCAAATATCTTAAAATTGTGTCAGATATTGCTCTCACAGTAATGACTTTGTTTATGCTCAGAAATTAGACATTTCTGGATTAGTAATGATATGTGCTAGGATGGTGTTTATGGATTTAGCACAACAGATTTAAATTTCTTAGCATATATGGGTGTATGTGTCTGCTTTTAACTGTCTGTGATGAATGCAAAATACGTACTACTGACAACCTGATTGACATTAGGAGTGATTTTATGTGAGAGCTTTGCCTCCAGTGACACTGTGTAAATAAATCTCTCACATACTATAGCAGTTTTTTAGGACTCCACCGAGCTGGTAACGGAGATAGTGGAAAAGTTCATATCCTTGGCAACAGACCCCATTTTATTGATTAGAATGTTAGCTTGTCAAGAATGATGAAAAGAGGGGAGTTGCCTGAATGGCTACTGCCTGACTACTACTAGTGCTGGTCTCACCACAGTTTCATGCAGAATACAATGCTGCTTTGCTTCTGACGGAGGGGGTGGTTACTCTAAAAATGCAAAAATGAATTACACATTGGTTTTCTGTAAAGAGTAGTCTCAACTGTACCGAAGTTGCCTTTCTGTGTGTATATATATATATATATATATATATATATATATATATATATATATATATATATATATATATCAAGAAAATTCATACCTTCCTGATCAATGTGGGATGTAATGTCTCTCACAAAATCAGCAAGCAATTCTCCATCCCCTGTCCAGGTGAAAAAAATATTGTCCAAATAGTGGTGATAACAAGAGCAGTGTTGAAAAAGATCCAAGTGAAAAACAGAATGGGTCGCCCATCTCAGTAACACTGCATTGGCAAAATTAGGGGCACATGTGGCCCCTATTGCTACTCCACAGAGCTGTTTGTAATATTTACCCTCAAATGTTATAAAGTTATTATTGAGTATAAGCTCCATGAAGTCTGCAATAAGAGAAATGTCACCAGTTGACAGTCTATCATGTGCAGAAGTGATGTCTTTGAATCACTGCATACCCTCTTCATGGGGAAAAGCTGTAAATAAATTCTTAACATCATATGTAACAAAGATGTAAGGTTCCTCAACAACAGTCCTCCCGAGTTTATCTAAAAGGTCCCATGAGTCTCTAATAATATGATTGCAATTGTTAAATAGACCCCTGAGTTTTCTGCCTATGAATTTACCTAGTATTTCCATAATTCATCCACTATCAGAGACTATAGGATGTAAAGGGGGGTCTCCAACAATGGAATGTATTTTAGGTATTCCATATATCTTTGGAATACGCGGATGTTTCACTTTAAAAAAAAAATCATAGAGTCTGGGTGATATAATATAAAAAAGAAACAGTTTGTCCAACTGTATGTTAATGGCATGATAACTCATGTTGATTTCTTTAATGGGAGTGATTCTTTATGCAAATTGGTCACTTAGTAAAGAATGCATCCTCCCAGTGTAATTAGTATTGCCCATAATAACCAAACCACCCTCTTTGTCAGGTATCATACAATGCATAGATCCATCATTAGTAATTTTATTCAAGATGTCATGCTCCTGTTAGGTAAGGTTATGATATTTGTTCTTTCTGCTCTTACTCAATAAATCTCTGATGTCTCTTTCACATGACTTCTCAAACACGTTAATGATGGGATGTAAGGTGGGGTTGCAGTGCTTCTACGTTTGAAATTACTTAAAGTCAATTCATCCCTCATATCCCCTCCAAGCACCACTTGGAGGTTTAGTTTCCTTGTAAAGATTTTTTAAATCCAATAGAGTATGTTCAGTGCTGGCCTGATTAGATGGCATAAAGGTGAACCCCTTTAAAAACAATCTGTGATGCTCAGGGCCCACAGTAATGTCTAAGAAATTATAAATGTTAAAATTGTAACAAGAGGTTATGGATACAGTACCTTGGTCACACGCTAGCACTTGGGAATTGTCCACACCAACAGCACCAAGTGCGTTTGACCTCATTTCTTGTTCTTGTTCTATTTGTTCCATTTCTTCTTGTTGTGGAATTGTGGCAAATAGCTGGATTTCCTTGATTGCTTCTTGGCCAAATGTTCTGACCCCCATAGGACAGGTTGGTCTAAAGGGGTCTTGTCCCCCTTCGATTGACTGTTAAACCCACTGTCATTGTTGTAATGGTTGAGACTGGAATAATACCTTCCTTGTCCACCACCAGGAGGTTTAGGGTAAACAGTTTGATTGTTGTAATCCTGATTGTCTTGAGCAATCTTTTTATCCTTCTTGTGTTTAACAGAAACCAATTTGGATTCAGTTTGTGTAAACATGTTGTTGAAATGGACTTCGCATTTCAGAAGATCAAGATCTGTGGATATAGATTTCACAAACTTGTTAAGCTAATCACTGTTAGCAGAGCAATTCTGTGATCAGCACCAACTGCCCCTGTCCATGGCAGACATAGGTGCCACCCTGGGATGAATTTACTGTCATCCATACAGTTTCCAAGGTCACACTTGAATAATGTCATTGAGGAGCTCTGCTTCACATGGAGTGGGAACCTATTCCAGAGAAGTGGCAATCACTTGGAGATATGTCTGTCTCTCCAACATGTTCTGTTAATGTCACAGGCTAGGTAGGCTCTAACTTTACCCCTCTCTCCCCCTCAACCTCCCCTCAGGAAATACCATCAAATATAACTTCCCCTACTATCACTAAGAGAACAGGTCCTTAATGCTGTCTCCATGTCCAAGAACACCACATCAATGGGCCCAGATAATATTCCAGGATGCCTTTTAAATATCATAAAACATTATCTGTCATCATCACCATAATCATCACCCCCCCCTTTTCCCATTTTCTACAAAAGGTCATGGTGTCATGTCACCTTTCTCTATCTCTCTCTCTCTCTATTCAGTCCAATTCTCCTGCCTTCTTCAGCACTCATGCCTGACTGTCACAGGTCTTCTCTCACACAATATGTCTACCTCTTTGCTGGATGCCCTTGTTTCTTCTTGCCTAATTACTGTTTCCTCCAAATCTTCACTAGATTGTCTGCTTTTCTGTGCACGTGCCTGGACCACAGTAATCTGTTGTCTTTGACCTTTTCTACAACTGGAGCTACTTTGATTTCTTTTATGTCCTCATTCCTTCACCTGTTCCACAGGGTGCATCTTACCACCTGTCTTAGGAATTTCATCTCCATCAGCTTCCTCAACTGCTCTGCCTTTACTGCCCAGGTTTCAATGCCATACAGTAGTACTGGTCGCACCACTATTTTGCACACATTACTTTTCAGCTTCTTTGGCATTCTTCTGTCATATGCTACAACTGATATACTGTGCCAGTTGGCTGCAGCCCCTCTGATTCGAGCTTTGACCTCCTCATTCAGCCTTGCCTTCTCCTCATCCATCCCTCCCATATAATTGAAGCTGTTATCCTGTTCCACTACTTTCCCTACTACTGTAATCCTCTACTTATTCTGAACTCCACCATCTCATGCCTTTACAACTGTCTTATCTGTACTCAGTTTCTTCCAATGTCCCTTCAGTTTTGCATTCCATTCCATTCCCGTATCCTTTGTCGAAGTTTTTACTAAGAGTCTGCCTGCAATGCCACATTGTCTGCATACAGCAATGCTGTTCCCTTCAACCTATTTGCTAATATAGTCCATCATCAGTATGACCAGCAGAGGGCTCAGAGCTAAACCCTGAAGAACACCCACTCCTACTTGGAAACCCCTCTGTAAGACTAAACAGTGTTTGTACTTGAGTCACTGGGTCCTCGCACATAGCTTGCACTAATTTTACTAATGTTTCTGGGACTTCAAACCACCGCAAAACTGCCCAAATCAAATTGTGACCTTAACATATGCTTTCTTCAAGCCTAGGAATGGACCAATTGTACTCTCTTAGCTTTTTCTAAACTACCTCCTTACTGCAAACATCACATTGGCTGTACTGTGTACTAATCAGAATCCAAACTGCTCATTTCTCATCTTACTTTCCACTACTCTGCATATTAATTTATCAATCACCCTCTCCAGAACATTCATTCAAAGTGACAGAAGTTTGATACCTCTATACTGTCTACAGTTGTGAATGTTCCCTTTGTTCTTAAACACTGGCACTATTATGCTTATTCTCCAGTCATCTGGGATATGTCTTTCTCTCCAAAGTCCTATTAGTACCCTCAGGAGCCATTTCTCCCCTATCTCACCCAGCATCTTTATCATATCTGCTGTGACCTCATCTGAGCCTGCTGCTTTCCCTGACTTCATTTCCCTTAGTGCTGTTCTTACTTCTTCTATGGTGGGCTCCTCCTCTTCTCTCAGTGTAGGCTGTATCTGGGGCAGTACAGCTTGTCTGGGGTTTCCTTCATTCAGAAGCTACTGGAAGTACTCTGTCCATATGTCTTTGATGTCCTGTGGACTGGAGAGCAGATTGTTGTTGGCATCACTTATGAACGGTGCCTGACTATGTTCTTTATCTTTCTGTCTTTGCCTTGCAACCTGATAAGTTTATTTTGGCTATCCACTGAGTCACTTTCCAGAAGTTGGTACAGTGCCTCTGATATCTTGTTCTTTGCTATTAATACTCCTTTCTTAGCTCCTTTGTTAGTCAACCAGTAGTCATTCCTAGCCTGGCCAATCTTTTATATCTCCCACTTTTTCCTGCACTTCTTTCTTTTGATGACTTCCTGGACTTCTGCATTCCACCCCCAGTTTTCCTTATGTACCTTAGTTCCATATCTAGCTTGGCTGCACATCTGTTCTGTAGTCCTCACACATGTTATCTTGAGGTGCTGCCATTCTTTTTCAACTCCACCTATTTCCTCCTCTTCTTGAGGTGCTACAGCCCTGAGTAATCCCCTGAGCTGTTGTGCTTTCTTACCAGTCAACTTCCAGGTCTTCATCCTGGCCTCTGTTGATCTAAAAGTCTTCTCTGACCACTGCCTGCAACTAATTGTGGCACCAGTGGTTTATGCTGTGGGCCAACTGTTTCAGTGGGGGTGACTTGTAATCACTGATTCTATCCCAGTACCCTGTCCTTACTAGGAGGAAGTCTACCTGAGTTGCATGTTGGTCACTCCTGTATCTGATTTTGTAACCGTCTCTCTCTCTTTTGAACCATGTGTTGGCTACTATCAAGCCATTTGTCAGACAAAAGTCTAGAATGGCCTCTCTTTCTTTATTCCTGTTGCCCCACCCATGTGGACCCAGGCAGCCTCATATCCTGTTCTGTCTGCCTGATATGTGCATTCAAGTCACCCATTATCAACACCAATTCATGTTGCCCTGCCTTATCTAGTAGGTCCTACAATTGCTATCTGAATGTACTCTTCTCCTCAGAATCAATACCCTGCTGTGGGGCATAGACTGAGATCCTGTCATTGGGCTGAAATCTGACTGCCATGAGTCTGTCACTAATTCTGATGACATCCCTCACTGTAGAACAGCGTATGTGTTGTAACTTTAAGAAGTATTTCCAATTGTAGGCACGTGCATATAAATAGTGAGCATGTGCAGGCCGCAGTGCCATTTTGAGAGAACAGCCAAAGTGGGAGCATGCATGAGTGTGACTGTCAGTCTGTTTAAGTTTATTTACATTTATGTTACAAAGCCTCAATCCAGATGTGTTTGTATATAATAAAGCTGCTTGAACCAAACCCATGACTGTTCGTCTGTTTTGTCCTGACCAGACGAGTGACACTCACTTATTAGTCTTTATTAAGATTTTTAAATAAATAACATAGAAATACATAATAAAAAATTACATATGCAGAAAGCAGATATAAACCATTATAAACAAATAACTAATATAACAACTATTTACAGGGTATCTACCCATTAATCTAATAAAACAGAACAGTTACATAACAACTTTCTGAAAAAAAGTAAATCAACTAGTTGTCTTCTTGTTCAGTACTCTCCTGAGTTTCATCTATGAGTTTAATGCAGAGTTCTGTCTGGTGGTTCTTTCTTTGATTGTTAAAATCTCTATCTGACAAGTTTCTGTTGCAATGTTGTGTAATTCTCTCAGAGTTTGCTTTGTATTACTTTTCCAGTTTCTTGTTATCACTTTTTTTGCAATTGTTAAGAGGGACCAAAGAAGAGAGAAATCAATTTTCTTAACGCATGAAGGAATGGGGTTATTAAACAAGAATAATGAATTATTTAAATGAAAATTATTTCTAAAAAAACAGCCTGTAAGAAAGAATTAATATTATTCCAGACAGGTTTAATTACATCACATTCACAAATCCCATGTTGCCAATTAGCCATCACATTTAAATTACATCTACAATGACCAATTTTTTTCCAGCTATCATTTCCATTTTGTGCGGTGTAATAAAGGCTTTATACAAGAATTTCCAGGAAAAAAACTTCCATCTTGATGATCTCGTAGTTAGAAAAGATGTAAGTATTATTTTTTTCTCAGATTCACTTGGAAAATAGTCATTTACTGTTATAAAATTATCCCAACAGTCATCTAGGCAAAAATCTGTTTTAATTTTGATCATTTTATAAATTTTAGATAAATAATTTCTCTCAGGAGAATTATGATGAATTGATAATATTAAATATTTGATAAGCTTTGGCATCTCCTTTTTAATAGACACTTGCATCAAGGATAATCTTTCCATAGCAAATCTGCAGTTTTGCAAATCTATCCATAACTCACTATTTAAGTTAAATTTATTCAGTATATAATCAAGTGGGTAAATATTTTCTTTTTCCATTAGTTGAAACCAAAATATTAATTGTTTTTCTTTAAATTTGTAAATATGTTAAATTTATTGATGTTATTTTGTGAGTATGCGATGGCAAAGATTAAAAAGATCCAAGCCCTATATTCAGGTTCTCTAAAAATAAGATTTTTAAAGCTAGCGAGTAACACTGTAGTGTGTGATAAATTTGTTGTTGCATTTTGAAATCCTAGTAAACACTCATTTAATAACCAGATAAAAGTATTACTGTTTATTTTAGGGTCTATATTATAAACCCGAAAGCCGAATTAAGTGAATCCAAATTCGACACATAAAGGTCGATGTCTGAAATGAGCGAACACCGTAAATGCCGAAAGGGAGAAAGCCAAACATGATACTGGAAGCAACAGCACCATATAGGTAACATAAACCCAACCCAAAATACTAAACTAAAACATTTTTCTAAATGTTTTTGCAGGGGGCCAAGCCCCCCTGCACCCCCCCCCCCACGCCCCTACTTAAATATAGCAACTCTGAGACCGCACTACAGTGGGGAAAAGGATTTACTTCCTCATCCCCACGATCACCCTGCTGGCCGAGGAAATCCGTTTGGCATTCTCCCTTTCGGCATTTACGGTGTTCACTCATTTCGTACATCGACCTTTATGTGTCAATGTACACGTATTCGCTTATTTCGGGTTTATAATATAGACCCTTTATTTTATTATAAGTATTGTAATTTATTTGACTATTCTCCACGATTATGTATCTTTGTATGTCTTTCCACTTGGCTGAGTAATTTTTATTAGTTCATAAAATAACTGTTTTTATAATAGCTGAGGTGGAATATGTTTCAATGTTAGGTATGTCTATTCCTCCACTGGACCAACTGTGTTGCTGGTGTTTAATTGCTACTCTGGTTCTATTAGGATACCAAAGAAATCTAACTATCAGAGTATTAAATTCTTTTATGTAATGATTTGGAATAGGAAGAGCTGGAGATTGGACTATGTATACTATTTTAGGTAATATAACCATTTTTATAATTGTAAATCTTTCTTCAAATGTATAAATGAACTTATTCCAGTGATTTGTAAGTTTTTGATGTTTTCTAAAGCTTTACTAAAATTTACATTGATTATATCTTTAATATTTTTAGTTAAATTTATTCAGAGATTTTATTTTATCAACAGCAACTAGATATTTAAAGCATAGTTGTGGTATGCTAGTAGGGTTAGAAAAAATACATAAAAATTTGTTTTATCCTCATTAAATGTAAGACCTGATTTAAACTGAAATGTTTTGATAGCCTAGAAACGTAGGGTATTATTATTATCTGTTAATGTTAGTAAAATATTGTCTGCAAACAAAAGTATTTTGGAATTTAAATTATGTCGCAATTGAACTCCTTTATGGATTTACTTTTATGTAATTTGCAAATTGTTCCATAATTAATGTGAATAATAATGGGGAAAGAGGGCAACCTTGTTTTGTACCCTTAGTAATCGGAATTGATTATGAAATATAAGAAACTATTTTTATGTAGGCCAAAGAGTTCTCATTTAAGTTAGTTATGAGTTGTAGGAAATCTATTGGAAAATCGCATTCCTGTAATACTAGCAATAGATACTCCCAAATGACTGTATCAAATGTACTATTAATGTTTAAACTTACCAATGTTAATTGATCTTTTATTTTGTTGGCATAATCAATTATCGTTAGGATTCTTTTGATATTATCAAATGTATTCCTGTTTTTAACAAAGCCAGTTTGATCTTCATTAATTAAATGTGGTAGGAATTGTTGAAGCCTATTAGCTAAGATAGATATGAATAATTTATAATAAACGTTTAATAATGATATAGGTCTATAGGATATACATTCTATTGGCTCTTTATCAGATTTCAAAATTGTAATCACTGTCTTCGGAAGCCTCTCCCTCACCACAATTCCCAAACCATTTCTAGCCTGTACTCCTCCTGAATAGTGGACCCTGGATCCCAAGCCAAATGGCTTTGCTGCACTGTCCTTCCATTTTGTCCCTGGATACATAGAATGTCCAGCCTCCTCCTTACAATCATGTGATCCACTTCTAAGCTACATCCTGTCAGTGAACCAACGAGTGTAGCAATTCTTAGCTCATGTTTAACAGGTTAATTGGATTTATGCCCAGCTTTTGCTCAACATAACTATCCCAGGTAACCCAAGCTGGGCAACTGGTCACCGGTCGGCCGACCAGTAGCATATTGACCTAGGGCTGCTGAGCTTAATGAGCATTAGACCAGGTGGCTGCTGCACAAATATCATCAATGGAAGTTCTAGACCAGAAGGCAGATGAGGTAGCTTATGCTCTAGTTGAATGAGCACTTGGTGGTTTTGGTAAGGAGACACATTGTTGGGAATAAGTCCAGGAAATGCAATTAGTTAGACATTTATCCAATGTAACTTTAGAAATTGGAGAGCCCAGTTGACTAGGTATAAAAGAAACAAATAGCTGGTCCATTTTTCTGAAGTCTTTTGTTCTACTGTAAATAGAACCATTATTGTCTGTATACATCTAACAGATGTAGCATGTATTCACCTTTGAAATTTGTGGAAAGAAGACTGGTAAATGAATGGTTTGATTTATGTTTGATTCAGATGCCACTTTTGATAAAATGGAAGTATTGGTTCATAAAGTAACCTTGTCTTTATGAAAAAACAATGTAAGGAGATTTTGATGAAAGAGCCTGGAGTTCACATATCCATTTTACAGAAGTGAGAGCAACCAAAAATACTTTTTTCCAAGACAGGAATTTTAAATCAGTTTTTGCTAAAGGCTTGAAAATCTGTTAAGTTAAACCTTGCAGAACTACTGTCAAGTCCTAGGGAGGAGACAGATTTTTCACTGGTGGTCTGAGCAGGAAGATACCATTAAGAAAAGCCTTATGCAGCTTGGAAGTAGCCAGACAAGAAGTGCTGTCTCTTGAGTTAAAACTTGATATGGCTGCTCACTGTACTTTGATTGTGGAAAAACTAACCCCTTCCTTAAAAAGATAAGCTAAGAAGTCCAATACAGAAGAAATAGTGGGAGTATAGGGATCAGCATAATTTTTTGAGGCCCATATTGAAAATCTTTTCCATTTGCTCTTGTAAATCCTCTTAGAAGAATCCTTCTGTGACAGCAAAAAAATGTCATGAACCAGGGAATAAAGCCTTGGCTGTCTATCAACAAAATTGGAGAAACCATGCAGTTAGCCTAAAGACTCGAAGATTGGGATGTGCCATCCCCAAGGGATGTGACAGAAGGTCTGGACTGGGGTCCAGTATCCAAGGAGGATAATGAAGATGAAGATGAAACAAAGGAAGGGAACCAGACTTGACAAGGCCAGAAGGAGGCAATGAGGATAGCTGAGCTCTTCAACCTGCTGGCCTTCTGTAAAAACTTTGGAATTAGAGGTATTGGGGGATAAGAGTAAAGGAGACCATTGGGCCAAACATGGACTAGAACATCTTTCAATGACTACCCCTGAGGGGGATCAGGGTAATGTACCTGCTGGATTTGTTGTTGTGGGGAGAGGCAAAAAAGGTTGCAGCATGGTTGACCCCAATGATGGAAAATTTCCTCCACTACTGATTGTTTGAGAGACCACTCATGAGGCATTAGAATGACCCGGCTGAACTTGTCCACTAGTATGTTGGATTTCCCCAGAATGTGCACTGCTACTAGAAAATGGTTGCCCATTGCCACACTCTCTCATCTTCTCAACAGAGGGGGTAAAGATTGAGTTCTGTCTTGTTTGTTGATATAAAACTACAAACATGTTGTCAGTTCGAATCACAATTGTCCCAAGAGGGAGAACATCTTAAAATGCCTGCAGTGCCAGAGAGACTGCTCTCATCTCCAGGATACTGATGTATGTACTGATCACTTGGGGGGACTACATACCTTGGACTGTCCTTCCCAAGAAATGCCCCCTCAGCCTAGTTAGTAGGAGTCCATAGTTACTGTGGCTACTGGTAGAGACAGTACAAAGAAGCAACCTATGAAAGTCTCGCCCAAAGGGATCCACCATAGAAGATGGTCTCTTCATAACTGAGGAAGCCTGTCTGGATAGGAAAGAAGCTGTTGAAGAATAGACCACTGAACAGCTAGAGTCCACTTCAGAGCATGCATACAATAAAGAGGACTAATTCTTTAGATGATGCCATAGAACCCAGAGCCTGCAGAACCAATTTGGTGGGTGAAGTAAAATGAGAAATGATTTGTTCAACCTGGGATTTGATTGTGGTCACACATTGTAGAGGTAAAGAAGCAATCTGATTTATAGTATTCAAATGAGCACCAGTGAACTCCAGGCTCTGAACTGGTAATAGTTTTGATTTGGGCATGTTGACTGTAATCCCTAAAGAATGTAACATTTACAGCAAATAGCCCCTGGTCTGCTCTAGGAAATGCTTGGTCAGAGTGGTGAGGAGTCAGTCATCTAAATATGGAAACACTCAAATTTCTTGCAGTCTCAAGTGAGCTGCTACCACTGCCATATACTTGATAAGCACATGGACTGTAGTGAGTCCAAAGGGCAGGGCTCTGAAATAAACCAAAAGTGCAAGTGTCTTCTGGATTCTCTGTCTATTTTGATGTAATAGTGTGCATTCTGATGATCGACTGAGTGCACCCAATCATCCTTGTTTAAAAGAGTTAGAATGGGCTGAACTGTGACAATTCAGAACTTTGACTTCCTCACATATTGGTTCAGATTTCTTAGATCCAAAATTTCTCTCATGTCCCTTGTCTTTTTTGGCACCCAAAAGAACCTAGAGTAAGTTCTGAATCCTGTCTGCTCTGATGAGACCTCCTCTGTTTTGACTCTTTTGTCTAATAGCTTTTGAATTTCTTGAGCTGCAGCTTCTCTCTCACTGGGTGGAACACTGGGAAGCTTTCTTGTTTTGTAAGTGGGCCTTTGGAAAAATGGTACAAAGTAACCACTGGATAATATGTTTAGCACCCAAGAATCTTTTGTTATAGTAGCCCAGGCATCTAGGTGCAAGGACAAATATCCCCCGACTTCCTCCTGAGGCAAGCAGTCAGGCAGCCCTTCAGGAGTGCTTAAAGTGCTTGTTTGACTTGCTCTCTGTCTGACTATTGCTGATCTCTGTCTGTATTTGATTTTGTATTGACATTCTTAATTTAAGGTTTGGTTACTTCTATTTTTTCTTTTTCTTATATTGCATTTTGTTTTAATGTTTTTTCTCTTTTGGAGTTTTAAGAGGTCTTGGCTAGGGTCAGTTAGAAAAGAATTCCTTTGCAGAAGGTGAATAACATCCAGCTAATTAGTGAGAGGAGCTGATAAATAGCATTCTTCATTTAACTAGAAATAGCTGGAGGCACCTTTTTTAGCTGTAGTGCTTGTTTGACTCACTCTCTGCCTGAGTATTGCTGATCTATGCCTACATTTGATTTTTCCCACCCATGCACCCTACCGCTGTTGTATCTTAAACTTGGTAGCTTTTGAGTTGGCCACCCATATTATAAATCTGATTTTGGATACTCCTTCCAGTCCCATTTCATCAGCTCATTCTACTGAGTACTGAGAGATCAGCTGGGAAGGCCCACTCCCTTAGTCTCTTAAACTTGAATTATTCATTCAGCTATTTTTACTGTATCTGTGCTTCATCCTGCTATATTAATTTGAGACCATGCAGCAAAAAATAAATAAATAAATAAATAAAATAAAGAGCTCAGTTGCATTTAATCTGCTGCATTTATTACTGGGTGTTAGTAGCCTGATTAAATTGTAACTGTTATTCCTAAGTCTTTTAGTCTTGATTTAAGCATTTAGGCTTCTTTACATCAGAAATGTTTGAGATCTATACTGTTATGGCAGGAGAGGATAGCCTACACCCTTCTGAGCTGGGAATTGCTGGTTGAAGGCTTATTGTGTCTGTTATTCTAAGTGTCTTTGTTCTGGTCTGTGGTCTGAACTTTTGTGGCATTACTATCTAGACAATTTTTTAGCTACTAGAGAATCTAGTTTGCTCATAGCTGAGTGCTGCTCATCAAGTTGCCTGTCTTATTGATTTGTTCAACATTTAAATTTTCATCACTCCTCCCTAGTAGATCAGTGGCCATGGATATGGACTTCCTGACTCTCTCTGTGGCCAATTTGGTTGAGATGGATATTCTGAGGCATTGTAGCAATTGGGTCATGTACACTGACAACCCACTTATTCTTAATAAAACAGACAATGTATGTGAGAGGTATAAATACACTTTAACACTGGAGGCAAAACTCTCTCACACAACCAAAAATAATCCTATAGAGGTTGCACCACACCTACTACACAAAGTAAAGACCCTACATATAAAATTACTTTTGCTGAGGCACTTACAGTTAACCTTCCTAAAACACTAAGACTTCCTGCACAGTACATTCAAAGAAAGGGCTCTCAGCCATCATGTAAACACACAGTTAACAGCACCTGCAGCTACATGTAGTAACAATGTGTCCAATGCCACCATTACTAAGCCCTTAAGGCAAACCATCACACAGCCAAATTTTCTGGTCATTGGTGATTCTATAGTGAGGCACATTGATGTCTCCCTCACCAGACTGAGAAAGGAGGGAGTCATGATTAGCTGCCTTTCTGGGGCTAGGATCCATCAAGTCACACAGGCACTCAGATCATTGAACCACAGGTACAAGTATGACTCTGTCATAGTCTCTGTGGGTATTAATGACCTGAGATGTACCTCCCTAGACAATAGGAAGCAATACATGATTGAGCTCACTGATTATGTTTCTCAGGCAAATATGAGCCTAACACTGAGCAGCATACTACCTTCTCCAAGGATGATGCCACTTACCAACAGAAAATGATTGATCTGAATAACTGCCTTAGCTTCTGGTGTCAGTCCATCAGGGTACATGTTAGAAAAATATGTATTAATAATATGCATGCTTAGTGCATTCAAGGTTCAAAAGGGTTAATGCATTTATTCTGTTCACACTGCTTGAATCTGCACAAGCTGCTAAAGACATTCCAATCCTGATATGTCATAAAAATATGTGCAGCTAAGATCTGCATATGCTTTGGAAATTAACAGGAAAGCATTTGATTTCTGCTAATGTCATGAAAATAATAATAAGTGTTTCATTTCTACTAATGTCATGAGACTTAAACAAAGAGTTATTGATTTTCTGCGTATGCTGAGAGAAAGTACACAGCTGCAGAAGCTATTGATAATGAAAACAAAGGCTGCTTGAAAGTATAAACCGTAGTCAACATTACTTGCACCTAAGCTAGAAATGTACCTTGAAATGTAACACATATATATTAGAACTGCACAACTGAAGAATAGAAAGTTTGTAGTGGGCTAAAAATAAGCCCCAAGGCTAGGTTGTTTTCTCAAATGTTTTTCATAAATCCAGTCATGTCAGCAGGAAATCCAAGTAACATTTTCTGTGTAACACATAGTGAGTTTTAAATCTGAACATGTCAGCAGGAAATCTAAATAACATTTTCTGTAGAACAATACAGAAAGCTGTGTCTAACTACGTCAACCATAGAAAAGTAACATTTCATAGAACTGTATAAAAGTAGCATACTGCTTACTAGTAATTTAGGCAAAATCCTGTATCTGCATGTTTTGTCTCCTTGCTGCAGGTAATAAAGGGTGCCTAGCCTGAACCTTACATGAATTGGTCTTTGAAGTTTTTTCCTTTGGCAGATTGTTCCTTCAAGCCGGAGCCCTCACTTCACCTCGGATCAGACGGGCCAGGTGGTTGAAACCGTACGGGGAAGAAACCAAATCGGTTCTTCTTATTAGAAAAGCCCTCAGACTGAATTGTCGTACAAAAAAGGCCAGCCACTTTCTGATCTGCGACTGAAGGACAGGTCTCCACGAACCAGGTGATCAATCACGTAGGCTCAGGTAAGGTGAATCTACTTTTTTCTGTTTTCTGTTTTAGATCAGGGACTAGATTTGTATTGTTTTTGTCAGGACTGTATTTTACAAGTCAGGGACAGAAAAGATTATTGTCTTGTCATAGATCAGGAGAAACAGAATAGGTAGGCAGTCATTCTGAAGAGACTATAACAAAATCTGTGGTACCACGTTAAAAAATAAGAGAAGTTACGTAAAGATCAAAAGGGTAGAACAAAATGGGTAACAATTGCACAAAAAGACCCCAAAATCTGCCGTTAACCGAAGACGCAAAATACATGCAGTTGCAGTGCGCCGACAATATTAAATATTATTCAAAATGGGTTAATAAGTATGAATTCGATGGAAAATTAGAAAAATCCTTGCTTATCAAACTTGTTAAACAGCTCAAAACTGATTCCAAAGGTCGGGTAAAAAAGCAATGCCAGTTAGGAATTCCTCAGGCATACAGGTGGACTGAGGAAGGAAACCGTAGGGAACAAGAGAACAACAATTCAAAAACAATGTTTTTAGACAAAGAGGACAATAACTTAGTAATGGCATCAGCACCTCCACCTCCCTTACCGGAATATGAAGCAAGTGAACAGGTTAGTCCACCCCCACTATATCCTGTAGTCACTGCAGATAGAGATATTGTGAAATTAAAACTGACTAAAATTAGAGATCCCATCGAGACCAGGTCTCAAACACAGGCAGGTAACTCAAATGAAGGTATTGAGTTATATCAAATGGTTAAGAATTCACGATCTATGAGTGAAGAAGAAATATGCCCACTTATAGAAGTACCTAATCCTCAGGCAGGACAAGATAATCAGGACCCAACTATTTTAGTGTATAGACCTTGGACTCTGGAAGATATCCGGAAAGGCACTGAGGGAATTCTCCATCCAAAAGTTAATTTTAGAAAATTCTCAGAAGATTTACAAGGAATGAGGCTGAGTTATAACTTAAATGGAGAAGAGGTAGAAAAAGTAGTTAGACAAAATATGGGGCCAGATTGGCACATGATTAGTGGCAACTGGAATCCCTGTGACGCTGCACACAGACCCTTCCCACATAGCAGCACAGAATTAGACAACAGAGTAAAAGGTCTTACAGACCGCATCTCTGAAAAATGGAAGCCTAAGGCAGACTGGACTTGCATTAATCAATGCATCCAACAAGAAGGTGAAACTATTGACCGGTATTATGCCAGATTATTAGAATGTTTTAATAACCACTGTGGAATGCAGGTTCCTGAAGATCAAACACAAGATTCCCCATATGAACAGCAGTTAAAGAATGCATTCTTAAAAGGCAGTATTGTACCCATAAGCAGTTTTATTACAAAACACATGGTAGACCATCGTACAGGCAGGTTACAATCATTACTTGAATATGCTAGGCATTTTAATAGCAAAAAGAAAAAGAAAGCTCAAGTATTTTCTGTAGAAAATGGAGCAGAAGTTTATGTAGTACAGTCTGGGAAAAAGGGCAAGAAAAATGCACAGGGAAACAAACAATCAGATCAACGATCAGAGGACTTTGAAGGGCAAAAGAAAAGGGGTGAATGATTCAAATGCGGTAAAAAGAGACACTTGGCAAGGGATTGCAGGAAAAACAAGAAGGCAACCACGGAAGACAAGGAGGGTGAGGACTGACTATATGATAGTCAGGAATCACTAGAAGGGGATAGCGGAGAAAGGACAAATGAGAATGTGATAGAGGGAGCAGAAGATGTAACAGAAGAGATAGAGGAAGTGCAGGAAGTTACTGACAATGAAGAAAATGAAATATTAGACCTAGCTTTATTGAGCCTGGAGCTCTATTTAGCAGACACAAAACCAGAAGTTACACTTTTGGTAGAAGGGAGGGAAGTCAAATTCTTGTGTGACTCAGGGGCATCACGAACCCTGATACATCCCTACAAACTGCCAGAAAACACAGAGTCACCTAATTACATACTGGTAAAAGCAGCTAATGGACAGCTGTATCGGGAGCCCCTCTCCTGTAATATTGCAATAACTGATCCTGTTTCAGGATTGACTCAGAAAAGCAAAATTGTTGTTTCTGCAAAATGCCCAGTAAACCTCTTGGGCAGAGACCTCATGCAACTATTTGGTATAGCAGTAGTCCCAACCATGCAGGGTATGGAAGCACAGCGACAAATTGATACCTATGCAGTGCAATCAGAGGGTGAAATGTTTTATTGGTACAGCCAGGACTTGGTTACGACTGGTCCAGGGACTGTGATCGAAGAATTAATGAATGTAGCCATCAGCAAGTTCCCCTCCCTTGACATTGATAAGCAACACTTGTTGCACTGCACCCTGTATTATTGTAACATACCAGGACCTGACAAGGAATATGAGCAAGAATTGTTTAAAAAAAATTGCAAACATATTGATATTACATAATCTGTACTGGGACACAGAAGGGAATGGTGTAGCCAGCTGTTCATTGCCCCAGGAGTTCTTTACACTTTATAAATCTAATCGATTACCACATGTTAGCCAAGGACAAAAACATAGAATGGGCAGACCTAGGAGAAAAAGTCATGAGATGGGAGAAACAGACAGAACTAGAATTGTCAGAAAAGGGAATACAAATACAGAAGTTGAATTGGATAACTCAGACCCACCCAGCCGTGCACTTGCAGTCTAGCAAGGACAGCTGATTAGCACTCCTATTAAAGGAGGAAGAGAATGCCTTACAGAATATACCAGAAACCCTCTGGTCAACAGGAAAATCAGATGTAGGACTTATTCGTACAGCAGGACCAGTTACTATCATGCCAAAGTCAGCATTTAGACCACAGAAAAGACAGTATCCCTTAAGAAAAGATGCAGAGGCAGGAATCAAACCTATCATAGCAGCTTTACTTAAGGAAGGGGTGCTAGTGAAATCTCCCAATTCACCATGTAACACACCCTTATTGCCTGTTAAAAAAGCAAATGGAGAATGGCGTATGGTCCAGGATTTACAAGCTGTAAATGACGCAGTAATACCAAGGGCACCTATGGTGCCAGGCCCACACACCCTGTTGAATGATTTAAAACCGCAACAGAAGTATTTTTCTGTGGTAGACATTAGCAATGCATTCTTTTCAATATCAGTACACCCTGACAGCCAGTATTGGTTTGCATTCACATTTCAGGGGAAAAGGTATACATATATGTGACTACCACAGGGGTATTGTGAAAGTCCAACAATATTCTCACAAGAAATGGCAAGCAACTTGGCGGGATTTACCCCACCAAGAGGCAGTCAGATTTTACTTTATGTTGATGATATCTTGCTGGCGGCCCCCACTCAGCAAGATTGTAGAGAAGATACCATAGCGCTATTACGATTTTTAGCCACTGAAGGACATAAGGTAAACAAAAATAAACTGCAGCTTTGGAAAAAACAAGTCAGATACCTAGGATATGTAATATCCAAGGAAGGTAGAACATTAGATGAGGACAGAAAAGCAGCAATTTTGCAAGCACCAAAATCCACTACCAAGAAGGAAATGATGTCCTTCCTGGGTACAACTAATTTTTGCCGGAGTTGGATTCCAAACTATGCCTTGGAAGCTGCACCTCTGACTGACCTGATATATATAAAAAGCCTATGGCAGCACAGGATTTGTTACAATGGACATCAGAGGCAGTATCTGCTTTCTGCAAACTGAAACAGTTATTAGCATCCTCATTAGTTCTAGAATTATCAAGCTACCATAAACGTTTTTTCCAAACTGTGGATTGTAAGCAAGGTTATATGACATCAGTGTTAACACAACAGCATGGGGACAAGCAACGCCCCATTGCTTACTATTCATCATAACTAGATCCAGTGGCATGGTCCTTACCTCACTGTGTACAAGCAGTAGTTGCAGCTGCAATGGCAGTACAGGCTTCGGCCTCAGTAGTTTTATTCCACCCTCTCACTTTGAGAGTGCCTCATGCAGTCACGATTATTTTACTGCAAGAGAAAGTAGCATATCTTTCCCCTGCTAGGCATCTTTCCTGTATGACCATATTGTTGAGCCATCCTCACATGACAATTGAATGATGCACGACTTTGAACCCGTCTACCTTGCTCCCAACCCCTGCAGATGGCACACCACACTGCTGCCTGCAGGTAATTGAGCAAAAGACACTACCTAGAAAAGATCTCACGGATGTCCCCTTGAATGATGCTGAGGTGACATACTACGTAGATGGATCGTGCAAAAGGGGTCCTGCAGGACAGAACCTAGTAGGATATGCAGTAGTCTCTGACACTGAGATTATAGAAGCAAAACCTTTACCACACAACTTATCTGCACAGGCAGCAGAATTGATTGCCTTGACACAGGCATGTACCTTAGCAAGGGGTAAAAATGTAAACATTTTTACTGACAGCCAGTATGCTTTTTCTACTGTACATGTTTTTGCGCAACAGTGGAAAAATCGAGGAATGATAACATCTACTGGCAAACCTATCAATCATGCACAATTTATTTTAGATCTTTTAGAATTGATTCAGTTACCTCAGAAAGTAGCTATTTGTAAATGCACAACTCATACCAAGCAACAAGATAGGATTTCAAAAGGTAATGCGAGAGCTGATACAGCTGCAAAACAAGCAGCTTCAGAAGTATTTCTTTTAAATGAGGAACTACAACCCTCTGAGATTTTAGACTTAGAAATGTTAAAAACAATGCAGACACTCACTACGCAAGCTGAAAAACAAAGATGGGTAAAACGAGGAGCAATTCTCGAAAAGGGGCTGTACATCTCTAAAGAAGGGAAACCAATACTACCATCTAATTCGTTTAGATATGCAGCTTTGTTGAGCCATGGGCAGTACCATGTCTCAACAGGGGGGATGGTACAGCTGGTGAACCAGGTGTTCACAACGTATGGATTTACAAACTACTCTAAAAAATTTTGTTTGATGTGCCAAATTTGTAACAAACATCATGCACAAGGGGCGTTAAAGCCCAAGCAAGGGAGTTTGCCTACACCACCATATCCGTTTCACACTATCTGTATGGATTTCATAGAATTGAACAAATGTGAAAATAAAAAGTATTGTCTTGTCATTGTAGATATGTTTTCCAGATGGGTGGAAGCTTTTCCAACCAAAAATCCAGATGCAGTCACAGTGGCAAAAGTTCTTGTCAAAGAAATCATCCCTAGATACAGCATTCCGGAAAGGATCTACAGTGACAACGGTACACACTTTGTAAACCAAACCATACAGCAGTTAAGTAAGCATTTTGGTATTTCTTTAAAAAATCATTGTGCATACCACCCGCAATCTGCAGGACTAGTTGAGAGGCATAATGGAATATTAAAAAAATAAATTAAGAAAATTAATACCTGAGACAGGAAAGAACTGGGTGTATTGTTTGCCCCTGGCACTGTTGAGCATGAGAACTGTTCTTACTGCAAAAGGATTGACTCCTTTTGAAAAACTGTTTGGTAGGGCTTATTATACACCACAGTGGAAGCTTCTCATGACCGCAGACCAGGAAGCTGACTATACACTAGCAGCTGAATATATGAGAAATTTGTTGAATTCTGAACATCTGTTGCAGTCAAATTCTGTTTCAGATAAAGAACAAACCAAAGCATCGGAAGTAGCAGTGATCCCAGGGGACTGGGTGTGGATAAAGGCCATAAAAAAGAAAAATTGGACATCACCAAGGTGGAAAGGTCCATACCAGGTGCTTCTTTCGACACCCACTGCAGTCAAGATAGCAGAGCGAGCCTCGTGGATCCACCTGATGCACTGCAAACTAGTTAAGAACTTTGAACTGGACAAAAATCTTACCTCTCCATCGGGGCCCTCAGCACAAAGTCTGGCTACAAAGGGGGGGTCAGATCAATAGGACTGATCCGTCTCAACCCCAGTGAAGAAACCATCGGTGCTGAAGGTTCTATTAGGGCAGAGAGTAAGAACACATGTCTGAAATAAAAATGATAGAATCCAGAAAAATCCAAATAAAACTACTTGGGAGAATCGGAGAAAACAGGAATGCAGAACAACCATTTCCTCAGAAGTATTGCATAATCATCCTGTTGACTGTACTAGTGACAATAATCTTTTTGTTGTGGCCATTCCCTTTCCCAGCCACACAAACTGAACTGAATAAATGTGGAGAGTTGCACGTAAAGTGGCACCCCAACTTCAACACTTACCAGGCAATCAAATATGTGTATGCTGAGACCTTCAATGTTTCGAATTGCTGGATTTGCACAGCTTTGCCAACAGCATACGGGGGGGGGGGGGTTATTGTTAACTTCAGTCCCCCTAGGAGCCAACAAGACCTGGGAAAATTTAGTCTATGATACATCAGATGTTACATCACAAGATAAAGTATCATTGCACTTGTCTGTTCGACAGAAGGGGACTGTGTGTTTTTAGAAAAAATTATACAGTTCAGGTGGGTTGGAGCAATTGCAATGTGACTGTTCCTTATAGATGCTACACTAAATCTGATAATACCAGATCTTATTGCAATACAAACTATAATTCATTTTTTGAATTGATGCACAAAACAATTGAGGAAGTAAAACATGATTCTGTTCTCTACAAACAACTGTCTATAATTGACAGAAAAATGTTTCACGCAGGACAAGCGTATGTTTATAGTAAAGTTACTACTAAAGTAGAAGACTGTTACTTTATATGTGGTAGAAAAGCATATAAATGGTTACCTGAGAATTGGTCTGGCAGTTGTTTTTTGGGCTACCTGGTTCCGGCCATATGACACACAGCAGTTTTACCTCAAGGAAAAATTTGGAATGTTCGAGAAATCATCAAGAAACCTGTCAATCCAGTGGGGCAAATCGATGCACGCTGGAAAAACCATCATGCTGTGGGTGATGGACTGACACACATGGACTTGAGTGATACTGTTATATCGTGGGAAGGCATATTACCAGCATATGGAGCAACAAAATCGATCTGGGAGCTGAGAAAACTATCTAAACTTCTCAAAGTAATGAGTAATGTGACCTTTTCTGCCCTAGAATAGGTGACTGATTTACTGAATGCCATGAGAACTGTAGTGCTTCAAAACCGCATGGCTCTTGACTTCACCCTAGTGGCGAAAGGAGGTACTTGCGCTTTAATCCAGGAGGAGTGCTGTTCGTATATTCCTGACCACAAACACGAGATAGACAATCACCTTGAGGTAATTCAGCAAGTGTCGGCTATGACCAAGCCACAACCAAATCCATTGACGGACTTTTTCCAGAGACTGTTTGGGGGGGTGGGGCAGTATCCTGATGAACATCCTGATTGCCATCTGTGTAGGAATGATCCTACTGGTGGTATGTGTTTGCTGCTGCATCCCCTGCATGAAAAGACTGATTAAAGACTTTATAGACATGTCAGTTTCAAAAAACTTATACCAAGGTGCTGAACTTGAAGAATTGTTGAAAAATTGAAAATGCTTTCAAAAGTTTAAACTGAATGACTCTCTTAACTGCAAATCCTGAGTAGGAAGAGGTTAGGGGAAGAAAAAATTGTTTATGCTTATTTTGAAAGTAGAATAAAAGTATTAAAAGGGGGGAAATGTTAGAAAAATATGTATTAATAATATGCATGCTTAGTGCATTTGAGGTTCAAAAGGGTTAATGCATTTATTCTGTTCACACTGCATGAATCTGCACAAGCTGCTAAAGACATTCCAATCCTGTTATGTCATAAAAATATGTGCAGCTATGATCTGCTTACACTTTGGAAATTAACAGGAAAGCATTTGATTTCTGCTAATGTCATAAAAATAATAGATGTTTCATTTCTACTAATGTCATGAGACTTAAACAAAGAGTTATTGATTTTCTGCTTATGCTGAAAGTACACAGCTGCAGAAGCTATTGATAATGAAAACAAAGGCTGCTTGAAAGTATAAACCGTAGTCAGCATTACTTGTACCTAAGCTAGAAATGTACCCTGAAATATAACAAATATATATTAGAACTGCACAATCGAAGAATAGAAAGTTTGTAGTGGGCTAAAAATAAGCCCCAAGGCTAGGTTGTTTTTTCTCAAATGTTTTTTATAAATCCAGTCATGTCAGCAGGAAATCCAAGTAACATTTTCTATGTAACACATAGTGAGTTTTAAATCTGAACATGTCAGCAGGAAATCTAAATAATATTTTCTGTAGAACAATACAGAAAGCTGTGTCTAACTACATCAACCATAGAAAAGTAACATTTCATAGAACTGTATAAAAGTAGCATACTGCTTACTAGTAATTTAGGCAAAATCCTGTATCTGCATATTTTGTCTCCTTGCTGCAAGTAATAAATGGTGCCTAACCTGAACCTTACGTGAATTGGTCTTTGAAGTTTTTTCCTTTGACAGTACAATATTTGACGGCCTGAGAGGACACCATTGACAGACCATGCTGTTTTGCCAGGGATGGTCTGCGCTTATCCTCACTAGGCTTTCAGATATTGGCAAAGACCTTTTCTACCCCCATTTTTTTCCTTTTTTAAGCAATGCCAAACTGATAAACCTACCGACTTAACTGAACCTATGAAGGAATATCTGAATGTGGTACTGCTCAGTGCTAGAAACCTTAACAAGACACTCCATTCCCTGCAAGCTTTCCTCTCCCCGGAGAGTGTAGACATCTGTGTAGTGATGGAGACATGGTTTAAAGTCACTCACAGTACCCCAGCAATGCAAGGTTATAATGTCTTTCACACCTTTAGACCAGCTACTGCACAGGAAGGAACTAAACTTGGAGATGTCTCTGTCTATATTGAGACTAATCTCACATCCAATCTAGTTAAAGTGGATGACCTACTGGAACTCATACATGTGCAATTCACCATAAACAGGGTGTTGTACCATATCCTTGCAACATATAGGTCCCCCTCCATGTCCCAGGAAACCCATACTACCTATCTCAATGTACTAGAGTCCCTCACCGTTCAACCCAATATGATATTTATGGGGGTCTCAACTACCCCATTATAGACTGGGAATCCTACACCACTTCTAATGCACAGGCCCAGAGATTCCTAAACTTTGTAGCATCCTGGAACAGTTGTTCCATTCTCCTACCAGGGGTGCAAACATACTTGACCCTGTTCTCACAAACATGGGGATCAATGTTCCCCACCCAATGTAATATCTTCACTTGTCAGATCTGACCATAAGACAGTATTACTTAAAATAAAGATTAAATCTAAGTATCCAGTGAAACCAAACACCTTTAGGAACTAATCCAAGGCTAACCTCTCTCTACTAAGCAACACCTTGGCTAAATTCCAAGCACCACCCCCCCAAACCCAGGAAACACATAGAATACACTGAGCTATTTACAAAATTACTGTACAGCCATATTGATAGCTGTAGTGAGTGAGCTGTGCCCACTTTTATTAAGAATAAGACAAACTCAAAAGACAAGCCACCCTGGTGGAATCACAATATCAATCAGTTAGTTATACAACAAAAGAAAAAAAAATTTTGGCCAAACGTAGGAGGAACAAAGACATACATACTAAAAGCCCCCAGTCCAATCGAAACAGGCAGCTAATAGAGTTAATTAATACTACAAAGGCCAAATATGAAGAAATAAAATAGCTTCTTAGGCAAAGGACAACCACAAAGCTTTCTACAGCTATGTCTGTAATCTCAGATGAAATATACAACAACTCACAGAACTTATTGCAAATGGTATCACCCACACTGAACCAGAGGCCATTGCCAACCTTTTGGCTGACAGGTTCAGCTCAAAATCCCCACCCCCCCACTCCTTCCCAGAAGTCCAAAAGAAATACCATATTACACAATCCCCCCAACCATTACTAGAGAATGGGTCATTAATGCACTTTCCAAGGACAAAAACACTGTATTGATAGGCCCCGATAACATCCCAGGATGTTTAATAAATGGCATGAAACATGACCTCCCTGGTCCATTTGAATCACTTTTCATCTGGAGCCTTCAGCTAGGTTTGTGCCCAAGGAATGGAAGATGGCTACAGTCATTCCCCTGCAGAAAGGAGGTCCAACCACTGATCCGGGTAACTACAGGTCCATAAATCTTACCAGCCTCATACGTAAGGCCATGGAAAGAATCATCATGGACATGATAAATGAGGTCATAGGTAACCTGCAAGTACTAGACCCACCACAGTTTGTCTTTGTTAAAGGAAGGTCATGCCTATTAAATCTGGTGGATTGAGAGGGTCACCAAAGCACTGGATGGAGGTAGGACTGTGCAGACAGCTTACCTCAGCTTGGGCAAGGCTTTTGATACAATACCCCACTCCGCCATTATAGACAAGCTCAGTAATGTAGGTATAAACCCTTTTACCACCAGCTGGATAACTAACTGACTCACTGATAAGAATCAGGATGTCAAAATAGGTGAGGCCACCTCCACCACCAAGAGGCCAGTCATTAATGGAGTCTCTCAGGGCTCGGTACTTAGCCCGCTCCTTTTTGGCATCTAGTTCTCTAAAATGGAAGCAAATGAAGGTTTATGGCTGACAAAGTTTGCAGATGATCGCAAGCTGGGGGTTTTCATCAACTCCCATTCAGACACTAGCATTCTTCAAGAAGGTCTATCTCTGACTAACAAATGGTGCCAACGGCATGGTCTTAAACTCAATGCTGGGAAATGTATAGTTGTACCCTTTAGAAAAAGTCAACCATCCCAGCTAATTACCGTGTTGATAATATACCCCTAATAGTCAACCCAGTGTTCAGGCATCTGGTACACATGTAGATAGAAACATTACCTTCGACCACCACATGGCTACAGTGGCAAAGAAATCCTTTTATGTTGTGCAACTTATAAGCAAGGGTATGGCATCGAGGTCCAGAGAGGTCATTATCCCACTGCACTCCTCCATTTGGTATGTATCTGGCTAGGCATATGCAGCAACTAGAGTTACCTCAAAACTTCCTTACAAAAAAAAATACAAGGCATAATAAACCTGCCTTATGGAGAGCACCTTAAAGCCCTTTCCCTCTACTCAGTCTCCTATAGATTGCTGAGGGGTGAGCTATGCCTGACTTACAAGGCATTTACAAACTCCACACTTATGAATCTCCTACATTCATTTGTAAGTCAAAAAGTAGCATAAATACAAGGTCTAGGGACCTGAAATTTGTCTGTGACTTAAACAGAACATGGTGGGGAGGGACAGATATGTGACCCAGAGACTGCCCCTCCTATGGAACAGGTTTCCCATACATGTGAAACTGAGTTCATCTATTACCCAGTTTAAGCATAACCTAGACAGGTGGATGAGGAATAGGAAAGTTACACTGGGCCTGGCATCCATGCCCCTTATGGACAGAGGTAACTTATAAATACCTGGCCCTTAATGTCCTATTTGAATGCAGGACATCATTATTCTTTTCAGGAAAACTTGGCTGGGCTTAGAAAGGACCCTCCGGGTCATTAGCCTAGTAACAGTCTATGAATCTATGACTCTATGAAAAGGGCTATCTGGAAAGAATCTTGGAAGCCCTGATTTTGCAGACGTCCTCTGCCACAAGGATAGCATCTTCCATTTATAGGTTCATACATTCATAGATTCATACTAGGCTAATTGCCCTTGTGAGCCATTTTAAGCCTAGCCAATTACCCCATGTGAGAATCAAACCCACCACCTAGTGTCTGTAAGGTAAACAACTTAACTATTATACCAACTTCCCACCCCTAAACTCTGTACTTTGCCTCTGAGCTATCTCTATGAAAATCCTGGAAAGATCCATGGGATCTCTGGAACCACATTTTCTTGCCTCCTCTTTGATTCCTTGAGAAGGATTGTTGAGGTGTAGAATAGCAAATTGCTGTGGCAGACAGGGTCTTTCCTTCCTGTTCACTGTGGGAAAGCATTTCTTTCACCAAGGGACCAAACAAGGAAGTTCCATCAAAAGAAGCACAGATGAAAGTAGACTTGAAAGTCTCTACAAAACAGTATAGCTGCATCCAGGCATGTCTCCTTACAGCAATTCTCAAATTTGCAGTCCATGAGGTACCTTCTACTGCATCCAAAATTAGCCTCATTGACACATTCGATATAGATAAAAGAGTGACCATCTGCAAGGATGATGTCTTAAAATCCTCTGAAGACATTGACTTGGAGAGAAACTTTGAGAATTCCTTAGGATTATAGGATCATAGGAGGTTACTAGGCTAATAGCCCTGGGGCTTTTACAAGCCTAGCCAAGAGTTTATCCCCAAAGAAGAAACTTCAGTCAGCACCTGTCACTCCTGTCATTGAGGGACACAGGTGGAACCACTGGGACAAATTTGTGTTTTTCCATCCACTCATCAAGGTTCCACATGAAGAAGGTCAGTGAAGTACTCTGTTTGATGTGTATGGGAAGTCTTTCCAGAGACGGGGCAGCCTCTGTGAGACAAACATGTCTCTCCAGTAGGTTTTGTTGATGTCACATATTAGATTCAGGCCTTTCAAGTGGGTGATGCACAAGGAGTTAGACTTCCGAATATGGAGCATCTCTAGTAGGACAGGGTCTGAGATTGCCTTGTAGGCAAGACACAGATCACCTCTGAGCAGTCTATATGATACTGAGTAGCATGATAATGATTTGAGCCTGTCCACATAGGATGGGTTTTGGAGGCCATGGATTCTCTTTATGAGGTATTTCTGTGGCCTTTCCAGTTGGTGCAGATGTTTGGAGAGGTGCATACCAAATGGGGCATTGCACTCAATTATTGGTCTAATGAGGGAGGAGTATATAGAGGTTATAACCTCCTTTTTTTTTGGATGCAATCCCTTTACTTATGAGATGAACCAAGTAACAGACTTTTCTGACCACTGCCGTTATATGTTGGTCGAATGTGAGATTGTTATCAATCTGAGTACCCAGGTCTCTCACCACAGGTTGTGTGCTTAGGGGGTTGTTGCTGATGTGGTAATCAATAGGGGGAGTGTTTTTGCCGAATAATATGATGATACATTTTTTTGCATTTAGTTTGAGGCCGTGACTTTGGCACCAGTCATTAGTTGCTGTGAGACCCTCTTGCAGTAGATCATTTGGGGAGTCAATGACAGCACTCGACTTACAGTCATCCACAAACTTGGTCAGCCACGGGCCTCCTGTCTTTGCCTGGACCTCTGAGAAGTAGATGTCAAACAGTAGGGGACCCAGGACAGATCCCTGGGGAACTCCACTAGTGACAGCTCTGCTATCAGAGCTGGAGGTGCCTATTTTGAACTTGAGTGTCCTGTTGGTGAGCCAGTTGGCCACCCACCTGATGAGACAGGGATTTATGCCAAGTTGTGTTAGTTTCTCGATGATGCCTGAGTGGGGGGGTTGTGTCAAAGGCCTTAGCCACATCATGGTAAGCTGTATGTACTGACCTTCCCTCATCCAGGGGCTTGGCGACAGTCTCAAAGAAGTCAACCAGGTTCAACAGGCAAGCTCTGCCCTTGATGAATCTGAAATGGGTGGGGTCAAGTGCTTGAAGATTGTCTATGTCCTTGTTTATGAGATTCATAATAATATGCTCCATGGCTTTACAGATCAGACTTGTCATGCTAATGGGGTGATAGTTTTCAGGTTCAGTAGTGGCACCACCTTTGTGCAAGGGGATGACAAAGGCAGTTCTCCACTCTACTGGAATGAAGCCTGTACTTAGGCTATGGTTGAATAGCGTGCTCAATGGTGAAGCCAATTCTTGCTGGAGATGGTGCAGAATACAGACTGGGATACTATCAGCTCCTATGGAAGCTATGTTCTTTGCTTTGGATAGGGCCTTTAACACTTGATCTATGAAGATATGAGGTGTGAGGCAAGTACTGGGGATGTCAAAAGGGCCTTTGGGAAGGGACAGAGGGGTGAAGTTTGCACTGAACCTATCTGATAAGCAGGTTGACTAAGTCAATAGGATCAGTGTAAGTGATTAGTATTCTTAAGTACTAATTTGGAACAAACCTAGGCCTTACCATGGAGGTTTCTGACGTAACTGAATAAGGCTTTGTGGTTATACTTTGTTCTGGAGGCTAGTTTCAATTCATAATTGGCTTTGGAGGTTTTCACTACTGATCTAATTTGCTTGTTGAGGTTAATGAGGGAGTTTTTCCAATTTGGCATTTGTTCCTTTTTACCCTTTGGCAATAGTTTCTTCCTTTTGTTGTAAAGCCTGTTGATAAAAGATGTCCACCAAACAGGTTTGTGTTTCCTTGAGGAGCAGGTTTTGGTTCTGTTTGCTATGGCTGAGTCCATGCAGTTGTACAGATGCTTGTATACTGCATTGGCATACTGTTCAGCATAGTTGTCTGCATCTTCTGAGGGGGGTGGTGTGAAGCTGCTGATACCCTCCCTTAGGAGAGTGTAGTCAGCTTTTGAGAAGTTTTTTAGCTTGATTATGGCTGGTGGGTTGAATGGGATAGAAACTTCAAATGTGACAGTGCAATGATCTGATCTTACCAGGGAGGAACATACTATGGGAGTGGTGCAGCAGTTACCCATGTTGGTGAGAACCCAGTCCAGAATGTTATCTTTCCGTGTGGAGGATCAGACGAGTTGGCCTAATGTATTAGAAATGCTGAAGTCAAGGAATCACTGAGTGAGTGCATTAATGCAAGAATAGTTCACCCAGTCTATGGTGGGGTAGTTGAAATCACATAAGATCAGGCTGTTAGGGGGTACCTTGATGGAGTCAAGTAGATCAAGGTAAGAGGAATGGGTGTCCTGAGCCATGAAAGGGGTCTATACTGGCTATAACTTGGATGGATGTCTTGCCAACTGTCAGTTGCACCTGGAGTATTTCCAGTGGGTTGTGCTGGCAAACCAGTCTGGAAGCATGCCTGTCCTTAATGAAGATAGAGACTCCACCACCCTTAGTCCCTTACGGGGTGGCACAGTAGTGCAGTGGTTAACATTGTCACCTCACAGCAAGAGGTTCTCTGGTTCGATTCTTGGCTGGGGTGCCTTCTGTGTGGAGTTTGCATGTTCTCCCTGTGTTTGCATGGGTTTCCTCTGGGTACTCTGGTTTCCTCTCACATTCCAAAGACATGCATCTGGAGCATTTCTCCCTGGGCCTCCACTGAAAACAGGCTCTGTGGAACCTAGTCGGACATTCCCGGTCAACAAATGTTAAATAAAATAAAAAAAAATAAATAGTCTTCCCAACCTCATTTTGGGGTCAGAATTTGTGGAAAGAGGTATAGCCTGGTAAGGCAAGGGTGCTTTCCACAGCCCTGAACCACATTTCCGTGACTGCACAGACATCAACATCTTCCAGTACAAGGAGTACCCCCAGTGATTGCATTTTCAGGTTAAGGCTCCTAGCAATAAGTAGCATGACCTTCAATTTGCTTTTTGACAGATCTTTTACGTTGGAAGATTTGTCCTTGGGACATTGCCTAAAAAAGGCACAATAGGGAGGCAAAAGCCTTGGCCAGTATCTGGAATCCCAGAAGTGACAGGTGGAGGTCATCTATGGCAAAGCATCAAAGTCTGTCAATCATGTCATCCCTGGCAGACAGATACTAGATCCCATTGGAATGACACCAGAAACTAAACGAATTGTTGAAGTCAATTATTGTTTGTTGGTATTGTGGTATCATTCTTGGTGAAGGTAGTATGCTGCTTAGGCCTAGGGTCATACCTGCCTGGGACACATACTCTGACAGCTCAATCATGTCTCTCTTCATATAGTTCATGGAGGTATGTCTGAAGTCATTCACACCAACATGGACAACGACAGAGTCACACTTGTACTTGTTGTGGAGAGACTTAAGTGAGTGCATGATGTGATGGATTCTGGCACCAGACAGAAAACTGACCATGATGTTTTCCTTGTCAAGCCTGGTGAGGGGGGACATCAGTGTGTCTCACAATTGAGTAGCCAATAACTAGTATGTTTGGTTTACTGTTATGCCTTGAGGGTTGTGATGGTTTATTGTTTTGCCTTATGGGCAAGTTAATCAAATCTCTCTGTAGCTTTGTAAAGTGCACCAGATAGAGACTGCAAGGCAAAGGTCACTGATGCAAATACATGCTTGCCAAATTTGTCCAACTCCCTACATTTTGTTTTGGGGGTGGACAGAGGAGCTCTGTTGTGCAAGCTCCTTTTTTGTGGCTCCCACTAAAACCATTGCATCCACAGGGACATACTTTCTCTAATGTGGTCTATCTTTCAGAGGGATTGGTTCAGCAGAGTCTGGTTCCTTCTATGTGTGGTGATAGACATGTTTGGTAAGCTCATCAGCCAGGGGAGCCCCCCCTAGACAGAGATGGTCCAGCTATGGAGCGCATCATCATGGACCTGATTAACAAAAATATAGGAAATCTCCAAACTCTAGACCCTATGCAATTTGGCTTTGTGAAAGAGAGATTATGCCTGCTCAACCTGGTTGACTTCTTTGAGTCAGTTACCAGGGCTGTGGCTAAAGGTAAGGCAGTGCATACAGCCTACCTCGATCTGGCCAAAGCCTTTGATACCATTCCCCAATCAGGAATGATTTATAAACTCACCAAACGTGATGTCAATCCCTATATCACCAGATGGGTTACAAATTGGGTCACAGATAGAACACGCAGTGTGAAAGTAGCAGACTCCAAGTCAAATGGCAGACTAGTCATGAGTGGAGTTCCACAGGGATCAGTACTGGGTCCTCACCTGTTTGGCATCTACTTCTCAGAAGTCCAAGCCAACATAAAGGGGCTCTGGCTGACCAAATCTGCAGACAACTGCAAGCTGGGAGCCATTATTAACTCCCCAAGTGATGCAGACATCTTACAGAAAAGCCTTACTGAGACCAATGACTGGTGTCAAAACCATGGCCTTAAGGTTAATGCCAAAAAATGCGTCATCATCCCCTTTGGTAAAAACTCAGTTCCTACTAATTACCACATTGATGGAAGCCCACTGAACACTGAAGACTTTATAAGAGATCTGGGGATGCAGGTTGACAGCAACCTGTCCTTCGACCACCACATTGCCACTGTCGTCAGAAAGTCCTTTTATGTGGCACAATCATTACCAAGGGTTTTGCATCCAAGAAGAAAGAGGCCATCATCTCTCTCTACTCTTCTCTCATTAGACCAATCATAGAGTATAATGCCCCATTTGGCATGTACCTCACTAGACACCTGCAGTAGCTGGGGAGGCCACAGAAGTACCTCACAAAGAGGATCCTAGGCATTAAATACATGACCTACACGGACAGACTCAAAAGACTCCAGCTATTCTCTGTCTCATATCGCCTACTTAGAGGCAATCTCTGCTTGACTTACAAAGCCATGTCTGACCCGGCGCTGTTAGAAATGCTACATCTAAAGAAATCCCAATCCCTCCACAACACATGCTCCAGAGACCTCAACTTCATTACTACAATCAACAGAACATACTGGAGGGACAGGTTCCTCAGCCAGAGACTGCCCATGCTCTGGAAGAGACTTCCCATACATGTCAAGCAGAGCAACTCACTGTCTCTCTTAAAGAGAAATCTTGATGAGTGAATGGGTAATAGAAAGTTCACCCCGGGGATCACTCCAGTGGCTGTACTTGATAAATGCACTGGGAACTAACATCAGGAGGCACGATGCCAGGGCACGTCTATGGGCTAGGCTTGTAAAGGCTCCAGGGCCATTAACCTAGTACACACCTATGAACCAAAAGCTTCCAAGAATGCTGACTCCTCAGAGGAGACCAACCACCTTTTTGCATAAGGATTTCTAAAATGTCTCCAAGAGAGACATCATCAGGTGATGATCTAGGGACCCTTCCCTCTTGTTGAAGTCAGTATCTTTGGTGAGAGATTACATAGGGGAATCTATGTGCCTCCTTTTGCATATTCTGTTTCAGTGAACCTCTTCAATGGGATGTTCTGGTGAAGTGTCCAAAGAGAGGGGTTGTTCCTCTACAGAGACCGTCTGGATGCTGCTTCGTACTGGCTGCCCCTGTGTTGTAGGTCTGATGGGATTAGAGCTTGGAATCCCAAAGAAGCATGAGAAATTGGGTCTCTAGAAGGAGAGAACACCCTCTCCACAACCTTAAAGGCTGAAAGACCCTGAGAAGCCATGTTCAGCTGTACTAGGAGAACTCCAAAGTAGGCAAGACCCTGCCTTGACCAGATCTGTGTCTCAAGGATGGAGCCAGACCCAAGCTACCTAATGCCAAAGCTCCAAGGGGCAAGGATGGCTCTGACAAAATTGGAGTCAATCCCAGCCCCACAGATTCGACGCCAATGCTTCTGCTCCAATATTCATCCCAATCTGAGGGAACAGGAGCAGAAATGGTCAGGGATACAGTCAGAATCAAAGGTGTGATTCTCTTTAGCTCTGACACCAGTACTCTCAGAACTCTTGGATCCTGGGTCTCCAAAACTGAAAGATTACTTGGAGAAGGAGATACAACAGTGTGATATAGACAGAAGGCTAATGGATCCAACAGGAGACAGAGATGGATTAACCCCCCCCCCCCCCATCTGGATCTGTGCTCTGAGGAGCTTCCTCATCATCATATCCACCTTTGCTTCAGAGAGACTTCTGGAGGACCTGATGAATGATGTGGTTGATTGAGGTCTGGGGTGCTTTCTTGGGGTTTGTATAAAAGGTGAATGGAGCCGAGGAGATATAGGCTCTGTTATGAATTCAGGAGTATGAGTTCTCAATACCTGAGATATAACTGAGATCAGATCCAAAGATTTTGGGTCCACGTGCTGCACAGGATGGGTACCAGAAATTATTATTGGGTATAAAGCCTTAGGATCCGTAAATTTATTTTTCGGCTCCAACCAAGTTGGATCCGAAAATCTATATATCTTTTGTGGTGGCTCTGAGGACTTGCAGTCTCTGGAGACTTTGGTAGTGATCTTTTTCTGTGCTCCAAATGAGCCTTTGAAGGTTTACTGGGGGTTTGATCCCCTGAGGAAGAGAAAGATGAGGATGGTAGTAACCCCTTAAGGACACGCTTGTTATTCCTGTCAGCTATAACCATAGAATTAAATATTGTGCAAATGGTACAGTTTGTACCCAAGTACATCACTTCTAAGTAATGATGAACTCCCTGTTGGCATATGAGTTGGGGATTTTATGTCCACAGGAAGTGCATTTTTTGAAACCTGTAGGTTTCTCAGCCATGACACTACAGGAAAAGTTATATGGGACACAGAAAAGGAACATTTTTTTTAAACTACAGCAAGAAGAGGAACAAAATTACCAACAATAGTATTAAGAGATACCCCATTAAAAAGGGTAAGAAAAAGAGTTATTGGATAGAAAGAGCACCAACAATGGTAGTTATACAAATTACTAAAAGTAAGAAGCCTGATGAGGAAAAGTCTGAAAACTAGAGAGAGGTAAACTTTAAATATAAGGGAATGCAAAGAAAATTTAGAAATAAGTAGGATAAATTAACACACTTATAGCTACCTAAACGCTTAACCAACTCTGCAAGAGAGGATCCATGTCTAAGCAAGTTGACGGCAAATGAGAAATGACGTATTGGGAATGGATGAGGGCATTATGGGCATAGAGAAGAGTTCAAGAGTTGGATCCCAAGTCTGTACAATGCAGCCGAGGTCGGATCCATTACCCATACATTAAGGAAGAATGAAAAGGACATCAGATTCGAGCTTTAGCATCTGGTAAGGGCTAAAACCTTAGCTAAGCATGTCTCTTCCTGACAGAGCCAGTGGCAGCTGTCCTTGAACCATCATCCACAGCACTGTAACCACACTTAATGGTATGCTTAAATGAAGTATGTCCAAAAGGTTAGCTAAAATATCAACATTAGAAATGTTAACTATAACCTGTCCCGTATTGTCCAAAATGTCTGATAGATATTTTGTCATGTGAGTCTGATGTTTATTGGTCTACATGACAAGGTGGCATAGGTATAAATTCTTACCATGTATGTCTAAAGCACTACTGTGTTTGTCAGTAGGAATAAGATTGGAGGTAGGAAAAGTCCTACTTCCTTTATCTAAGTCATGAGAAAATACATCTGGGTCAGCCATGGGGTTTTTGTACAGATATTTATCACAGTATAGACCTCTATACAAAATCTATCTGGCCTTTTAGGGCAGAAGGTTGGTAGTCTGAGGTTAAAGGTAGCAGCCAGAAAAAAATATCTTCCAGTGCTCCCAAAATGAGGAAGACAGTTGCAGGTGTGGGGGCATCCATATTTAAGACCTCATAATATTTCCTGTAGGACTCATGGGAGTCAATCAACTCTCTGCCTTTCCACTTAAAACAGACTTTCATCTTTACAATGGCATCCATCAAAAGAGAAATCTCTTCATATGGGGAATCTGAAGGTAATTTGTCTTTATAATTGTTCATAGGTTAGTACTAAGCTAACTGCCCTTGCGAGCCATTTTAAGCCTAGCCAATTATCCCTTGTGAGACTCAACTGGATTCAAATCTTGAAGAGAAAGGAGTCTGTGAGGTACAGTCTAAACCAAAGGTATCTTCCTCAGAAGAATCTCTTTTTCTTTTTAATGGGAAAGAAACAGAGGAGGAAGAAGAAAGCTGGCAAGACTGAAAGACTTGTATGTCTTTGAAAATACTATGGGCGAAGTTAAACCACAATCAACTTAAATTCGTTTAGTTTTAAGCTGGTTTATTGTTGAAATGGATTTTCCTGGTTAACAAACAAATACATGAACAAAATATGGTTTAAATTGTAAAATTTATTTAAACTAAGCTTTATTCACTAGAGGACTCTGCATTTAGATATAATAGTAGCCATATGAAGTCTGTGGTGATAGGCACTGTACACACTACTTCCTACATCATATAAGTACACAGTGACTGCTAATTAGGCACCTCAGAGAAACTGTGATAAGAGTTTAAGCTTGGCATTAACAATTTACTCATCAGAATCACTACACATCACTTGTCACAGAATATGTAATTGAAATAACCTGACCAAACCATGTATGGCAGGAACACGGTTGTCATGTAACATAGCCATCATAGTCACACTGTAGTTTCTCTTTGTATTCTACTTTTGAAAGGGTGGAAAGACTTGGAAGGACAGATGTAGGAACATTGTGTTTACACTTGTTTCTGGCACGCCCTGGAACCAAAAAAAGTTCTTTGCAGTAATAGCTTGGGCATACAACTACAGTGGAAATGCTGAACAGAACATAATAAATGGGGAAATGGACTTTGTACACAATGCGATATGGTAGTTGCAGGAAATACCAGTAACTTTCATCAAGAAAAAAAACATTATTTTACTATATTTTATACTTTGACACTCTGATCAGTTAAATATAATTACCTGTTAAAAAGCTTTCTTTCCTCTTCATTAAATACTAAGTTTTTCCCATCGTATGTTTTCAAATACTTAAAATTCTCACATCTTAATTGCTTTGGTTTTTCACATAACAATGTTTGCTCTGCATTTTGGTCTGTAAAATCACATAGAGGCTCTTTAAGGCTCAAATCAAAATAACAATCAACTTCTTCACTGTAATTGCTAGAAGCAAAAGTGCCTTTAACTGCGGTTTTGTGAGGGTACTGCTCCCGAGCCCTGCGAATAACAGACACAACTTGTGATGGGTACATCAGCCGTATGGAAACAAAAGCATCTCCAGCCCAGAAAAGTGGGAAATGAATAATATAACTTCCAGTGCCCAAATCATGGATTTTGCCAGAAGCAGATGCATTCAGCTTTTCAGAGAAAATTCTGGCTCTTAGAAAATCTCCTCCAGAAGTCTTTTTGTTTCCACGTTGGTCATACATACCTACAAAAACTGACAGTACTTCCCCAACTGTATAATGTCTGGAACTATTACTGATGAAGAACCTACTGTTTGTAGCACTGGTGCTGGAATTAAAATCAGCCTTTTCAAAATAGGGTGCAGTTGAATTAAGATGTTGAAATATGCGTTCTGCTTCAGTGTCTGCTCTTCTTGTAATGTACTTTTCAAAACGTATTCCATTCATTTTATTGCTGATTCCATCCCATACCACTGTCTTAATCTAGCAATTGAAAGAAAGAGAAAAAATGAGTAATTAAATCTAAACAGATAAAGGTGACTTGTGAATTATATTTATAGAATTCTGCCAAACAAAATGTAACATTTGGAGAGATTGACAGCATTTTCAAAACTGAACTGATAACTATTATTTTATATGAAACAGGGATTTTGCAGATAAAGCTACAGTTGTTGCCTCTACCAATGTTTGAAAGTTCCATAGATAGTGCAGTTGTTAGCAGTCTCTGGGAAATCTGTTCAAATTATAGCACTACAGAGAACTAGCACTTCAATGGTATCTTCGCTTTCCAGCTTAGTGAACACAATCTTTATTTTCAATCCTACTAAGACCACCTGTGCTCTTCTTTTTTTGATCAGAGGAAGTATAAACCAAGGCAAATATTTTATTCATTATTATATCTGTTGACTGGGGAAGTCCATCTGTGTATAGAACCTCTTTTCAACAGTTGCCTGGAAAGAAAAGCACCGCTAGTGTAATACTTGATACAATGCAAATAGGCAAACACCTACACAGTGATGTGGCCAGCAACTAATTCTTGATTATGTTTTAAAACAAAAGGATTATGCTAGGAAGGTAATATATACATACATTTATATATGCTCGCACGCACACACACACACATACACATACACACACACACACACACACACACACACACACACACACACACACACACACACACACACACACACACACACACAGGTCTAGGTTCAGTCATCAAATGGCTAAACATCGAACTCTATGCATCGAATGTTCAATCCCCAAAAGTTCATTTCTGTGAATCTGTGAGACAGGAAAACTAACTAGTGAGCCAACACTTCCTCATCTCCCCTTTTCCCCACTGTAGTGCAGTGTTGGAGTTGATATATAGTTGATCTTTAGTACTCGGAAAAAGCCCTAGCTACTGTCTGCTCCTCTCCCAGCGTCTTTCTTGCCTGTGTTACCCTGCTCTTCTTGTGCTTCCAACACTAGTCTCTAGGAACCTAAGGACCCTCTTTAAATACCAGCGGGTTCATCCCTCAGCCTTAAACTCCCTGCACCCTCTCTCAAGGAAACAAGAAAAATATGTTTGCTGTCTAATTACTGTCAGTTATACTATCTACCATTGTACCATTGCTATAGGTGCCAAAGCACGTTCTGAGCCAGGACAGCCAGCAGCATCTACCCCCTCTCTCTTTAGCAACTTAACACTTACTCCCCCCCTACCATCTATAATTAACTCCCCATCCTTGCTCTCACTCTCCCCAGTCTTCAATACAGCTACCTCACTCACATATCTACCTGCAATACAGACCTGTCCACTAGGTGGTACCCTTCTCCTAATCTCATCTCATGCTTATCCTCCTGTTTCTTTATTACTTACCTTATTTTCTGTAGCCCCAAACCTGCTTTTTAGTTCCTCACACTCCACCCTATACTATACTATCTACTACTACCATTACTAGGTTCTCTCATCACTGTTTTTACCCACTCCTGACTTATCAAACTTACCTTCTGTAGCCAGTACTGCTGATTGTTTCTTCTCTAGCTGCTTCTTTACCTGTCTCAACCCGCTCTGTTTGCCCTGCAGGATCACTCCGCTCCTCTCCCTACCCCCAAATCCCACCCACCCCTAGGGGTCCTACGTTTATACTTACTAGCCACACACCTTCTTCCTCCCATTACTCTGAGGGAACTTTTTTTTTTATTGCTCATCTACTACCACTTCATCCTTCTCGAACCACTCCCCTTCATTTCCTACCAGACCCCTCCCCTCATCCACACCTACTATATTTTCATGCCTTCAATTAACACAACTACTATCTTATAGATTCAAATGGATACATTTTACACCACTGCTCATTTGCAACTACTTCTCATACTTATACTGCTTCCATCTTTCACTTTTGCCTATATACTCTCCTCCTATGAAGCCTAATTAGGTCGATACTTTCACCACCCTAATAAACCACCTCTCCTTCTCTACTCAACCTCTTTAACCATGCTAACATAACAACAACTCCCAGCTATCTACTAGTAAAATATCATACAATACTCCACATTAGATATAGCAACCTCAATCCCGGGAGATCACTACTCTTAAATAGCAGACTCCCAAATCCAAACTATCTCAAACAACACCACTCATTAAAAGATGGAGACATTCACCGAAATCCAGGCCTAACAACAACTCCTATCTCTCTCCACAACCCCAACCAATCCACTAATTATTCCATTACTAAACCATCTAATTCACTCCTTGTAGCTCATCTTAATATTCAAAGCATTAACAATAAAATTGCTCAACTCCATGCTCTCTTAGAAGTCTACTCTTTTGACATTCTTTGTTTAACAGAAACATGGCTAAAACCTGCAACCAAAGACAATGAAATCATCCCACCAGGGTACAATATCCTGAGACTCGACTGTGTAGCCAAAAAGGGTGGGGGGTTGTTATTCTATTTAAATCAGGATTACAATTAACCATTTATGACTGTAAACCCCCACTTAATACCAGTACCAAAATTCTCATATCCAAACTTCAACTTAACAATGCCAAAGCCATCTATATTATTTGTATGTATCTACCCCCAGTAATAACAATACCACAATAGAAAATATCCTTTGCTGGCTATTTGAACACCTGCCCCAAGAAACTATAATCATTGGTGACATAAAACATTGATTGGAATTGCTGTAGCAGCAGCCACCCTACCACCCACATCAATCTATATGTTTTTTCTCAAACCATCACCTCCCCTACCAGGATAAGCAAACACAACAAGAAAGAAAGCACATTAGACTGGATTCTGATAAATTACCATCCTCAAATATATGAATGTGGAACCCTTCCTGATGACATAAGTGACCACTCACTTACCTACATCATCAGGCATAAAACCTGTGATCCCATTCCTACCACTGTCAGGAATATCAGATCCAAAAAGAACTTTAACCCTGATCTCTTCCAAAAGGAACTTCGAGCATGCAATTGGTCTCCCTTAAATACCTCCCTCTAGAAGAAGCGGTTCAGTACTTTAATTCGAACTTCTTAGCCGTTCTTGATCACCATGCCCCAACCCGTACACTTAGAATCAAGACCAAATCTGCCCCGTGGCTTTCTAAAGAAACCAAACCTAAAATCCATCTCAGAAATAAATACTGAGCCACATGGAGAATGACTAAAAATCCTGTCGACCACCAAAATTTAGACAGTTAAGAAATAATACTAAGAAAGCTATACTATCTGATAAAAGAAACTACTACCTTCAACTTCAGAAGGCAAACCATAATAACCCACAAAAGGTCTGGGCATGCATCAACCAATTACTACATCCAGGTCAATCCAGTAGACCAAACCCACAAAACACTGACCATGAAAATCCCATGCATACTGCCAGTACCTTCAATACCTTTTTCACTGATGCTATCCAAACACTAGCCAGTCAGCTATCACATAATAATTTTACTTTACCTACCTATAACAAAACCACACCCTCCATTTCTTTTCCAACCAGTCCCAACAACCCATATTCTTGCCCCAATCCAAAAACTGAAATCATGCTCTCCTTCAGCAGACCAACTACCTGCTGAATACCTACAGAAATCTGCCAAATTGATTGCTTACCCCATCTCCATTCTTATCAATAGAACTATTAGCAAAGGTCACATCCCTAGCATCTGGAAAGTCTCCCATATTATCCCCCTTCACAAAGGTAGAAACTCCACTGAATTCTCCAACTACCATCCTATAGCCCTTCTTTCCCCTTTGGCAAAGATCACGGAGAAATGCATCCATAGGCAATTGCTAGACCACCTAATCCATAATAACTTGCTTTCTAGCTGTCAACATGGTTTCAGACCTACCCATAGCACTACAACGGCCCTCCTTTCCTTTACAGATTGTATTAACAAAAACTGTAACTGCAATTTGCTTTTCTCTGCACTATTTATTAATCTGTCCAAAGCATTCAGCATAGTAAATCATCAAATTCTGATAGATATCCTCAAATCCCTGTCCTTAGATGCACTCTCTATCAAATGGTTCCAATCCTACTTAGATAAACGACAACAGGCTGTGCTTTGGCACAACACTCTATCTACCCACCTACCAGTTAACCTCGGTGTACCTCAGGGGTCCATATTAGGACCTCTCCTTTTCTCCATATTCATCAATGACTTTCATCTAGCAATCCCCCATGCTACTTGCATACAATACGCAGATGACTCCACACTTATATGCTCAGCCACAACCACCTCTGAACTTCACTCCCTTACCCAAAAAGTATTTAACACTGTTGAACAATGGTTCACTCTCTGTTGCCTTCTCTTAAACCCCAAAAAAACTAAACTCCTCATTTTCAATCCTAATCTTAAATCCTCTCCCACAGATTTTTCTGTTTCATCCACTAATGGCACCATTATATTACCTGACCTAACTACCAAGCTACTTGGTATCACCATTGATATCAACCTTACCTTTGACATGCACATCAACAACAATATTAAATCTGTCAACAAAAAACTTGGCTCTCTCTACAGAATTAAACCCTTCCTGTCACCTACAGCTAGAACTACTATTGCACACACTCATCTAATCTCTACACTCCTCTATGCCTCAACCATTTTCACTAAGCTATCTAAGAACAACCTCAGTAAGTTGGAAACCTCCTACAATAACATAGCCAGATTTGCTACTGGCAACCCATTTAGAACTCACCACTGCTTTAATTTAAAGCAGCTTGAATGGTTGGAACTACAGAATCTGCTCAAGTACCACCAACTAATCATTGCCCATAAGACTCTTTACCAACCTTCCAATACTCCTACTCTATCGACCATCATCACCCCCTATAATAATCGGAAGTCCTTACGTTCATCTCAGAAACTTCTAGTTAAAACATCTAAATCTAACAACAGGGCTGGGGATTCTCTCTTCTCTAATACTGTGGGAAGATTCTGGAATCTCCTACCCAGCGACCTTTCCTCACTTTCAGCTATATCACTCTTCAAAGACAGACGGAAATGTTTCCTCAGAACACACTGGTTATGCCCCTGTACTAAACCTGACTATCTACTCTACCTTAATATGCTCTGCCTTACCTTTTCTTTTCATTAATTCTTCTATCTTCCTTTTTAACAATGTTTACCTTTTTCACTCTGTATTTCATAATTTCCATCCCTCTGGATACTTATTTGTTAAAAATCTCATTATTTTTATTACTGAACATTAAGTTGCTTCTATTATTGTGTACATACTTGGATATGGAATAAGCCTGTATGCCTCCTTTTATTTCATTAAGTTATGTACTGTACTCGTATATTGAAACAGCCTGTATGCCTCCTTTTTTTTCATTAAGTAATGTACCTACATGTTATTTTGAACCTGAAGTTTACATTGTATTGACTTCTATCCTCTTCGAATTATTTCTGTATTAACCAGAATTCTCAGTGTATATACTACTGTAATTATTTTATACTGTGTGCTATTGTTATTTTATTTGTATGTCACGGAGCTTAACTCCCCGGGCCTCTACTGAAAATGGACATCTATCCAGTTAGACTAGCCCAGCTAACAAATGTAAAATAAATAAAATAAAAATATATATATAGATAGGGAAGGTGTGTAGGGTGGATTTGAAATAATGGATTGTGTGAGTTGAGGAAGTGTTGGCCAACTAGTTACTTCCCTGTCTCACATGTTCGCGGAAATGAACATTCAAGGAATGAAAGGTCAGTGCATATGGTTTAATGTTTAGCCATTCGATACAAGTTGCATTCAATCGCTGGACACAGACCATACACACACACACACACACACACACACACACACACACATATATATATATATATATATATATATATATATATATATATATATATATATATATATATATATATATATATATATATATAATATATATATATACATATATATATATATACATATATATATATATATATTTATTTACATATATATATATATATATATTTATATATATATATATATATATATATATATATATATATATATATATATATATATATAAATATATATATATATATATATATATATATATATATATATATATATATATATATATATATACCCGCGGTGGTGGTGCTGCGGTAGCGTTGTCACCTCACAGTAAGACGCTGTCCGGTTCGATTCTCAGCTAGAGCATCTTCTGCGTGGAGACATGCATGAATGGGCGTACCTTCGTTGAAGGTTGTGTGTCAGGCCTGGCAAGCCGGTACGTAAAAATCAACTGCCAATGATTAGCGGACCGGAGTTCCGCTGTGGCAACCCCTAACCGGGAAAAGCTGAAAGACACAAACAATATATATATATATATATATACATATATATATAGAGAGAGAGAGAGTGAAAGGAGAAAGAGAGAGAGACAGAGAAATATATTTATACCTATATATCTGTATATTCATACCTATATAAGCAGCTATAAAGATAGTTTTGTATGTAGATATATATATATATATATATATATATATATATATATATATATATATATATATATATATATATATATATATATAAAATATAGATATTACATTTAGATCTATATTTTTATTTTAGTGGCACAACAAATGGTACCCTCACTGCAGGTGCAGAAGGATGTGGGTTCTATTCCCAGACCAGGTAGATCAATTGCTGACAGTGCAGTGCAGCACAAGGGGGAGAGGTGTTGTACTCCTGAGTGTGCCATCCTTCTGAAGAGACATTAAACCGAGGCCCCAACTTTTTGAGTTGGTAGTAGCTCAGGTGGATATAGAAGATCCCACATCACCTACTGAAAAGAATAGGGGTCCTTTATTTATATGCAAAAAGAAGCCTTATTTACAAGATATTTACATATTTAGAAATATTTACAAATGTACAAATATATACAATCATACTAAATGTTCATCCCTATTAGACCCTATTCCTTTTTTCCATAACCAGCATCAGATTTTATTTGATATTGTTGCTAAAATCCATTTGCCATTAAACATAAATGTATTTATTCTGTCATTCCATATAACCCATATAACATAAAATAACTTTTTATAAATTCCTTTAACATATTTACTTCTATTCTTATAATATCCATATTTTATCATATCCATGCTTATTTTATACACTTCTGTTACGTCTTCAAAAAAATCTTCTTTACATAGTTTTCCCCATAACTTTATTACTCGTTTATACTTCAGAAATACATGTTCTGCAGTTTCTTCTTGACGATGTAAACATATTCTATCACTTTTCTTTTTATATCCCGTATTTCCTTTTAATGGCAATTAATCCATTATGAGTCTTGGCATTCTACTTTCTGATTATACAATTTGCTTCTTATTTTTATAGCTTTAATGTTTTCATTTTAGATTTTCCCAGGGTTTTACATAGTAATGTTTTATTATTACATTCTTATAATGCACATTTCTTTCTCTATATAATCAATTTTTATTTTTCACAAAAATATTTTTTCTTGGCAACATCGAATTTCTTAATTTATACACTTTTTTCTCTTTTATTCTTTCACCATACCCCCAAAATTGTCATACCATTATTTATGCAGTTTTACTACCAAACTCTCATCTTTTTCATTTTCCACTTTAACACTTTGTACAAATTTAATAAAGCAACATATACTACTGGGTTAAGTAATGAATTAAACCTAAACCTCATTCATGTTTATTTACATATAAAACTCCTTTTTTTACTGGGTTTAATCTAGAACCTCATATAAATGAAAACATTATCTGCAATAATTCCTTTCAAATACTGTAGGTAACATAAGTACACTTGCTAAGTATGTTATTTTCTCAGACAATACAAATTTATCAGATAAGCCTTTTTCTGAATGATTCTTTATATGTTTTCCAGAAAAGACATTTTTTTTTATTTCATCTATTGTTTTTCCCCATTGAATTCTACTTACATCTTTATTCCAAAATATTATGCTTAACACAGAAATTTCATTCATTTTAAAATTTATATCCCCTATCTTTACTAAATCACCTAAAAATTTAGTTTTATCTTTATTTAAAGCCATCCCCATCACCTCTAGTCACTCATTTATACAAATTATTACTTCTTTTATCCAAATTTTTTTTTTTTTTTGCAATTAGTATAATGTCATCTGCTTATGCTAACAGAATTGGAAGTCTTAACCCTTCATGTGTTATATACCACATCCACTTCATTCTGTGATCTATTTTACATAATATCACATTCATAACTAATGCAGAGAGTATACAACTCACTGGGCATCCCTGTTTTCCACCACTTTTCATAGGTACTGCTTGTCTTAACCAGCCATTTACAAGTATTTTTACTTTAATTCTACTATACGCTGACATGCATAATTTCCTAATTTTCTCACTTATATTTTTTCAATACTACCCATAAGATTTCATGTCCAATTGTGTCAAATGTTTAAGGTCTCCTATCATGATTTTCACTTTTCTATTCATAATGTTATCCATAATTTCTCTGTCATTAATTCTTGACAACACTTCCCCTTTATATCTTCCATAATATCTACCATTTTACTTTCCAATCTCTTTTGCATTATTTTTCTGAAGACTTTATAATCATTATTATTCAATGCTACTGGTCTCTAGTTTTTAATTGTCTTCTATCTTCCTTCTTCCATATGAATTTAAGTATTCCACTACATAATTATTTATACATAAAACTTTAATTTAACCATTCATTCAAAATCTTTATTTATAATTTTTTGCCAATCCCTTTAAATTTTTTATACATTTCATACCCTATTCCATCTGGTCTTGCAGCCAAATCTATATTTACTTGTCCTAATATGTTATCTAGCTCATTTAAATAAATCTCCTTTTCCAGCTGTTTATTCACTTTTCATGTTAACATGTTTACTTTCCATGTTTATTTTTCACCACCTTATTTTTACTTTAAACATTTCTTGCACATATTGTGCTACACTATTCCTAATCTTTTCCTGGGTTTTTTCCATTTCTCCCTTTCCGTGTTTTATTTCTCTCATTACACTACCATCTTCCTTTACTTATCTGTTTAGGCAATGCAATACTTCTTCCCTTTTCCCTTGTAAAAATATCTGTGCTTATCTAACAATTCTTCTATTTTTGTTCTTGATTTCATTCATATAATTCTTTCTCTTTGTGAAAGTACTGTTCTTTTATATTATTCTTTCTCTACCTTTCTCATATATTTCCAATATAAAAAAAACATATTTTTATATTTTTCCTTAAATATCATCCACCATTCAGACCAATTTTTATAAAATGTTTCCATAGTAATATGATCATTCCATAACTGTATTACTAATCTCTTTCCTTCTTCAGTCCATGTTTTTTCATCTATACTTTTTATTCCTTTGTCTGTTATATATTCCTTGTTTTCCTTTATCTCTAGCCATATTGAAGATGATCAGAAAATCCAGTTTCAACTATCCCCCTTCTTCAAGAACAAAACCTTCTGATACTACAAAATAATCTACTTAAGTTCGATACATACCCCTTTTGTAAGTCCATGAATTGTAGTACCAAAGTTACAACTTACCACATCTTATAACTTGCAACATTTTTTATATCATTTCCCTTTTTTACGCTCAACTCTTAATTCACAATTAAAATCTCCTGGTATTATAATATTCATATTTATAACTACATAGTCTAAAATCTGATTAAATAAGCTTTTCCTTTCTTTATAATTAGTATAAGTATACAATGTTATACTTCAATACACTTGTTCTTTCTATTTTAAATGTATAATGTTTAATCTTCCCATTTTTGCTAAAGTCGCATCCAATATCTTTACTGTTTTGCTACAGAATATGGCTATTCAAGAATATCTCTCATTTCTCAAATTCCAGATGATCCCCCCACACAGTTTCTCTGTTTGTAATCTTTCTTCCTTTGTTAAAAATCTTGTGCCTTCTAATATAATTACATCTACATCACATGCATTGCACCTCACTAAAATCTCTGTTCCTCTTACTATATTCTTAATACTATTCACATTTACACAAAGCACTCTAAAATTTCCCTTTTTCTTAGATTCATGGTTTCATAAGTTCTAATTACTAGGTTAGCTTTCTTAATAGGTCATTCTAAGCCTAGCCAATTCCCCTCCTAAACATTAGAATCCAACACTGTACCTTGTTTCTGTAAGTCAAACACCTTAACCATTATACCAGCCCCCCCCCCCTTGTTAGCTGTATATATTCTTTTTCACCCATTTTTTTCTTTTTCTTTTGTAATGATCCCTGTAAATTTTATTTTCCCTATCTTCTTAGGTTCATAGGTTCATAGGTTCATACTAGGCTATCTGCCCTGGGGCATTTATAAGCCTAGCCCGATTCTGTATGGCTTACGCCACCCCTTGATTTGAGTATACTGTGCCCTTTTTAAGGTTTAGTTTACTGTGCCTCTGTCTAATAGTGACACGGGAGTAATCCCTGGGACAAACCTATGATCCCCCATCCACCTATCGAGATTCTTCTTGAAGAGATTCAGTGAGGTGCTCTGCCTCACATGAACTGGAATTCTATTCCAGAGCGAAGGGAGCCTCTGGGTTATGAACCTGTCCCTCCAGCAAGATCTATTTATTTCTGTGCTGAGGTTCAAGTCCCTCGAGCGAGTGGCTCTAAGGGATTTAGATTTACTGAGGTGGAGCATGTCCATTAATTCTGGATTTGACATAGCTTTGTATGTCAGGCATAGATCGCCTCGAAGTAGGCGGTATGCAAATGAGTAGAGCTGGAGTTTTTTTAACCGAGCAGCATATGGCATCTGTTTGAGACCCTTGATCCTCTTGGTGAGATACTTTTGGGGTCTTTCTAATTGCTGCAGGTGACGGGTAAGGTACATCCCAAAAGGGGCATTGTATTCTATGATGGGCCTGATGAGGGATGAATAAAGGCACGATTACCTCTCTTGATCTAGATGTGAAACCCTTCGTGATGAGGTGGGCTATGTAGAAGGTCTTTCTAACCACTTTGGCAATGTGGTTTTCAAAGGAGAGATTGCTATCAACTTGGGTCCCCAGGTCCCTAATAACTTTCTCTGCACTTAATGGGTTTCCACCTATGTGGTAATTTGTGGGCACATTGTTTTTGCCAAAGGGTATGACTATACATTTTTTGGCATTTAGCTTTAAACCATGGCGCTGGCACCAGTTATCTGTCTCTGTGAGACCTTTTTGAAGGATGTTTGTGTCAGCTGGAGAGTTGATTATGGCGCCCAGTTTGCAGTCGTCTGCGAACTTGGTGAGCCATAGTTCTCCCATGTTTGCCTGTACCTCGGAAAAGTATATACCGAACAAGAGTGGTCCCAGGACATAACCCTGTAGGATGCCACTTATGACCGGTTTCGAGTCAGACATGGCTCCAGCAACTCTCACTCTGTGGGTTCTGTCATTGAGCCAGTTTGCGACCCATCTTGTGACATAGTGGTTTATATTTAAGCTGGATAGCTTATCTATGATGCCCAAGTGGGGTACTGTGTCAAATGCCTTTGCAAGGTCCAGATAGGCTGTGTGGACTACCTTCCCTTCATCCATGGCTTTGGTGACTGTTTCGAAGAAGTCAACCAGATTCAAAAGGCAGGATCTGCCCTTGACAAAGCCGAACTAGGTAGGATCTAGTGTCTGTAGGTCCCCAATGTCTTTGTTTATGAGTTCCATGATGATCCTCTCCATAGCCTTGCAGACTAAGCTAGTCAGGCTTATGGGGTGATAGTTTCCAGGGTCCGTAGAGGCTCCACCTTTGTGGAGTGGGACCACTGTTGCTGTACGCCATTCTGTGGGCACATATCCTGTAGTGAGGCTGAGATTGTATAGCTGTTTTATTTGAGGGATTAGTTCCTCATGGAGTTCATGTAGGACGCAACCTGGGACGCCATCTGGTCCCATGGAAGCAGTATTTTTTGTTTTGGAGAGGGCAGCCTTCACCTGAGCATCAGAGATGTTTGGGAGGCAGCCCTCTGCTGGGATAGATACTTGCTCTTTTGGGGGGGAGGGGGTGGAGAAGTTTGCACTGAACCTGTCTGCTGGGATATTGGCGATGTCTGTGGGTTCAGTGTATTTTTTGTCATTTAGAATCAACTCAGAACAAGTCTGGGAGTTGCATCCCAGGTTTCTAACATAACTGAAAAAAGCCTTATGATTGTCTTTGGTGTCCTGTGCAATTTTTCTCTCAAAGCTGGCCTTGGAGGATTTTATGAGGGATCGTAATTTTTTGCTAGCACTGATCAGAGATGCATTCCCTATTAGGGATTTTGCTCTATCATGTAGTAGCTTCCCCCTTCTGTTGTACAGTTTATTTATGGCAGGGGTCCACCAGACTGGACGCCTGCCTTTGGATGATTGGGTCTTGGTTTTGTTTGGGATAACATGATCCATGCATTCCTGGAGATGTCCGTAGAATGCATTTATATAGGATTCTGCAGTTTGGGCCGTAGTTTCCACTGGCCCTGGGGCCTTGAAGGATTCCACTTCAGTTTTGAGAAGTGAGAAGTTCGCTTGAGAAGTTTTTCACTGTAGTTTTCTGGGATGGGGGTGGGGTCGGGATGTGGACATCCAGTGAAATTAATTTATGGTCTGATCTTACCAATGAGGGATATACTTCTGGTGTGGAGCATAGAGTCCCCATGTTGGTAATGATCAGGTCTAGTATGTTGTCCCCTCTTGTGGGAGTGGTGACTAGTTGTTCCATAGCATTTGAGTTTATAATTTCCAGGAACCTTTGGGCTAAGGTGCTGGGGCTTGAGTAGTGCTCCCAGTCAATATTTGGGTAGTTGAAGTCACCCAATATAATGGTGTTCAGAGAGATCCTCATGTTCTCCAATGTTTTCAGGAAAGGCGAGTGGGATTCCTGGCTTTGAGAGGGTGGTCTGTAGGATGCTATAAACTGAAAAGCAGTCTTGCCCACTGTTAGTTGCACATGGATGGTCTCCGATACTTTGTGCAATGCCACTAACCTGGAGGTGTGGATATCCTTGATAAATATGGAAACTCCCCCTCCTTTTGTGGTTCGGTCCGGGTTTTGGGGCCGAAAAGCATGATATGAGGTATAGCCTGGTAGTGCTGGGGTGCTCTCTGGAGCCTTGAACCAGGTTTCTGTCACTGCACAGATATTGATGTTCTCCATACTGAGGAGAGCTTCGAGTGCGTGCATCTTGAGGTTAAGACTTCTGGCGTTTAGCAGCATTACCCTTAGTTTCTTGTTCCTTGTGCTGTCTATGGGGGTGGGTTTGACTTTTGAGCCTTGCCTAAAAAAGGCACTATGGGGGTGGCAAGAGCCTTTGCCAATATCCGAAAGCCCAGTGGTGACAGGTGTAAGCTGTCCCTAGCAAAGCAATGTGGCTTGTCGAGAATGTCATCCCAGGCTGACAGACTCTGGATCCCCTTTGAATGACACCAAAATTTTAGCCAACTGTTAAAATCGATCATTTTGTCTTTGTACTGTGGCATCATTCTAGGTGAGGGTAAGATGCTGCTCAAGGTCAGGGTCATACCAGCCTGGGCTACAGGATCAGAGAGCTCCTCTATGTCTCTTTTCATGTAGTCCAGGGAGGTACGTCTCAGGTCATTCACACCAGCATGTACAATGACTGAGTCATATTTGTATTTGCTTTGGAGTGACCTGAGTGCTTGCGTTATGTGGCGGATCCTAGCACCCGACAGGCAGCTCACCGTGACCTTCTCTTTATTCAGCCTGGTGAGTGGGACATCAGTGTGTCTGACAATAGAGTCACCTATTACAAGAGTATCAGGTGTGTTATTCAGCCTTAAGGGCTGTGGCTGCTTGGCACACTGACTTTGTGGGTTATGTGTTGTGTGTGTTTTGTTTTGAGGTAGTGTTTGCTTGGATGTCTGCTTTGGAGGTCTCTGTTGCTTAGGTAGATTTTTATTTAGAGCCTCCAAGTATGTTTTTGTGTATTTATGTGTTTGGTTCACTGATGTGGTGGGACTATGTGATACTGGAATTGTGTTGTGTGAGGTTACCTTCTCCTCCTGACTGGTTACACCAGTTTTGAGATGAGAGAGCTCAGCCTCCAGTTTGGCTAAATAGTTGCAAATCTCTTATATATATATATGAACCTGTTGGGAGGAGGAGAGGGTTGTCCGTGTACATGAGACAGTTGTAACATTGCCTCAAAATTCCCAGATTCACCAGCTGGACTGGAGAGGAAACCATTGACTGACCTTTGGACATGCTACAGTAATATAGGGAAACTGAATTTAAGACAGACCAATAGAGGACAGGGTAATCATAGAGAGTATAAGAGTAAGTAGTGCTTATGGTTTAATAGTGCTAACTTGTAGGATTACTTAATTGGACCAGTGAAGGGCCTTAGAATGAGAATATGGTGTTTAAATTGAGAGATAGAGCAGTTCTAAGGGAAAAAGTGAAGAGCAGACTTTGTGGAGCCAGGAATAGTTTAAACCCAATTAGGCGGCGCTGCCCACTGTTGTGCTATGCTCATAAATGTGCAAAACCGCACAAAAGATGGTTTTAAGAGAGGAAGATGAAGGAGTTTTGGAATTGATCCAAAATGGCCAATAAAACTACAGTTTCAAGTTAGTAACCACTTAATACTTAAAATCTCAAAAGTGGCTCCTTTCTTCTCTCAGCGTTTTCTCCTCTTGGTGGGTGCTTCACCAACAGCCAACAAGCCTGAAAAGACGCCAAAACCATGAGGCAACCAGGTTTTAAGAGAGGAAGATGAAGGAGTTTTGGAATTGACCCAAAATGGCCAATAAAACTACAGTTTCAAGTCAGTAACCACTCCCAAAGGGGCAGGCAGGCTGCTCAATGTTTTTCACTGCCACTGATCAACAGAGAGACTTCCCTTTAGCCCAAGCAAAAAATGGCCTCACAGAAACTTACAAACAGTTCAAGAACAGCAAGCCTGTAACTGAACTTTTTTAAATCTCAGAAAAGTGGGAAAAAAGCAAGATTTTTTTGGGGGGGGGTTTGTTTTTTTTTCAGAGATAGCAGAGGTTCACAAGTATCAGCAAGTTATAACAGTGCAGTAAATGACCCCACACAAGAGTGCTAGGCCAAAGACAGATAAAATGCAAGTTTTGAGAAAAAAATGATTTTAAAAATAAGTGCAAACAGGAAATTCAGTAAACAGCTCTAGGTAGTGCTCTAAATACAGTTACTAATGCAGAAATCAAATTTAATAAGCCAGAAAATGCTCAAAATAGGTGGCTATGCAGAAAAACTTAGCAAATAAACAGAGAAAAAATACTTAAAATCTCAAAAGTGGCTCCTTTCTTCTCTCAGCGTTTTCTCCTCTTGGTGGTTGCTTCACCAACAGCCAACAAGCCTGAAAAGACGCCAAAACCATGAGGTAACCAGGTTTTAAGAGAGGAAGATGAAGGAGTTTTGGAATTGACCCAAAATGGCCAATAAAACTACAGTTTCAAGTCAGTAACCACTCCCACAGGGGCAGGCAGGCTGCTCAATGTTTTTCACTGCCACTGATCAACAGAGAGACTTCCCTTTAGCCCAAGCAAAAAATGGCCTCACAGAAACTTACAAACAGTTCAAGAACAGCAAGCCTGTAACTGAACTTTTTAAATCTCAGAAAAGTGGGAAAAACAAGATTTTTTTTTTGTTTTTTCAGAGATAGCAGAGGTTCACAAGTATCAACAAGTTATAACAGTGCAGTAAATGACCCCACACAAGAGTGCTAGGCCAAAGACAGATAAAATGCAAGTTTTGAGAAAAAAATGATTTTAAAAATAAGTGCAAACAGGAAATTCAGTAAACAGCTCTAGGTTGTGCTCTAAATACAGTTACTAATGCAGAAATCAAGTTTAACAAGCCAGAAAATGCTCAAAATAGGCGGCTATGCAGAAAAAACTTAGCAAATAAACAGAGGAAAAATACTTAAAATCTCAAAAGTGGCTCCTTTCTTCTCTCAGCATTTTCTCCTCTTGGTGGGTGCTTCACCAACAGCCAACAAGCCTGAAAAGACTTGTTTCACCCACAACAAGCCTGAAAAGACTTGTTTCACCCATAGGATTATTTTTTTCTTTTACTGCCTTCTAATTTATCTTTTCTTTATCACTTATTTCAAAACCTTCTTATGTGTCCTCTTTGTTATTTTTCACAGTTATTTTTTTATTTCTACTACTTCTAAGTTATTCTCTTTCTTTTTCCTTACTCTTATTTTTATTTTTGCAATTCAACTATAAATGTCCAGGTTTGCTACATTTATAACATTTCAATTCACATTTTTTGCATCATGTCACATTTCCTCACAAATATAATCTTTTCTTTTACCACAGTTACTTATCAATTGTCCTTTTCCACACACAAAATAAAACATGTTTTGGGTTGTCCCCAGTATTTTATGACATCCCTATTGTCCTCCACATTTATCATGCTTGGTATATGTATATTTTTTCTCTTTCTGTTTTTAGCACAATATTACATTCCAAGCCACCAGTCCATAAACCTCTTTTGTCATAAAACTTTTGCAATGTCAATAATTCTTTACATAAAGTTTTCAAATGTCTTTTCAAAGTATCTCTTTCTATTTCTGATCAAAATTGTACATTAATTTTCTTTTTTGTTTTCCTGTTAGATGCTGTTAGATGCTTTTGTTACATAAAGATTCCTTGGATTTCAGTCTTTTTTTAATATTCTCCTAGAAAATTTCTATTGAAAAAACCAGTCTCAAATATAATGTCCAAAATGTCTCTTTGTTAATAAGAATAAATGCTCTTACCTTATGTGATTTTACATCCAAAAGAGCTATTAAATTGTCCTACACTTCATACTTGTCTATTTTTTTGTCTTCTTTACTTTGAATGTTTACCACATTCTTCTGTTTTTTTTTTCATTTTGTTCTGTCTTCTTTTCTGCTACTCCACTTTTGCTTTCTTTTCATTTCTCTGCATATGTTTTCTTTTCCTTCTCATCACTATTAAGGATTATCTATGCATCCTCCTTTTGTATTTTCTGTATAATGTCTGCCCAGGAAAAATTTCCTTCATTCTCTAGCTTATTCTTCACCACAATTTCTTTAAGTAAATCATCCCACAACCCTCCTGACTGGAGAGTTGTAATTATACAGCCATGATTTGCTGACTCATCTCCAAACAGATTTCTTTGAAACATCTCCTCCTAATCCTGCATACATTCTCTGGTCGTGATCTTTGCTTTCTTCCCCATTTCTCTCACCATTCCATCATCTCCTTCTCTCTCCATCTGCCTCCCTATTTCTCTCTGCCTCCTTTGTGCCTGGAATGTAAACAGGAACCGGTCCTGCAAAATGGATCCCACTCATAAAAATGATGAGTAGGAGTTCTTTATTGATAATCATCACTTATATACATTTACATGATTGATAGTATATACATTATTTACAATTATTTATACGTTATACAATATAAAGCAATTTTATATTATTAAGCAATTCTTCCTACCCTTTTTCCAAAGTCAAAAACATATTTTCTTTAGAATTTCTGCTAATAACCATTTTCCATTAAACTTTATTTTCTTTAGAATTTCTGCTAATATCCATTTTCCATTAAACTTTATTTCATTAAATCTCTCCATCCACATTGTCCATAGAACATAAACTATTATTTTATCAATGTTCTTCACTTGTCTTTGTTTTACCTTATCATAATTACCATATTCCAACATATCCGTGCTTATATGTTCTACCTTTTCCAAAGCTTTCAGTATTTTATTTTTACATATTTTTCCCATAACTTTTTTTACTTTAGCACATTCCAAAAAAACACGTTTTGTTATTTCAAGTGCTTCACAATAAATGCGTATCCTTTCTTGTTTTCTTTTATAGGGCATATTAGCCTTTAGAGGGAATTTACCTATTGATAATAATCCAGTGAAAGAAAGAAAACACTGTACATGCAGAAGATTTTACTGATAAAAACTGTGGTAAGTGCTTTCACAGATATATACTGCTTCACCAGTCCATAAAAATATTAAAAAACACACATCTTTATAAATACACAAAAAAAGTTAAAAACAGCCAGTGACGATAAATTCAAAAGTCAAGTAACATCATAATTAAACATACTAATTAATCATCTAAATAAACCCCTCTGTTTCAATTTAGGTCTTATTAAACTGAATTGCTTATCAGCTTGTAAATGTAATATCCAGAAAAGCTCTCAACTTTCTGTTTTATTTCCTAACATGCCATCATCAGCTACGATTTTGATCACTTTAAATTTGAAATTATGTGTATTTCCATTCTCTAAAACATGTTTCATTAGACTGTTCCTCTCATGCATTGACCTTATATCTCTAACATGTCTCTAATTCTTCCTAAAAAATGATTAGTTTTGCCAACATGATTTTTTTTTACAAGTCATACATTGTGCCAAATATACAAGATTTTGTGAAGAGCAGTTGGCTAAAAATCTAAAATGATATTTTATGCTTGTTGCTGGATATATGAAAAATCTCTCACTATCTATTAAATAGCAAAAGTTATACCTACCACATGGGGATGTACCTACACAGTCCGTGTCATCTGAGTTCCTATCTTTATAAAAAAAGCATCCATTTTAATGACTTTTTATTTCTAAATCTAAACCTCGGCTTAGAATCTATGACACTATTTATTTGCTTGTCTGAGGTCAAAATATGCAAATTCTTTTATATTATGTTACAAACCCCACTAATATTGTTTGAATAATTTAGCTACATCAGTATTGCTTCAGTAATAAAAGCTGTATATATAAGTCATACTATCACTCAGAGAATAATAAGCCCTAGCTCTCTTGCTTTGCAAAGGATCAATACCCTTTATTTATTTATTTTCAGCTATACCCCCTATCTAAAAAATTACTTTTCATAAGACTCATGTCATGAATAAACCTGTCATCCCTATTGTTTAATCTTGATAATCTCATTGCTTTACCTTTCATAACATTCCTATAGATATGAGGGGGGAGTAAACTCTGCCTATGCAAAATGTGGTTCCTATAACAATACTTTCTGCTGGTAATGGCATTATTGGAAACATCTTTCTCTAATCTCACATCTAGAAATTCTATCATGATTACGGAAACATTTGCAGTGAATTTAAGAAAGGAAATCATTTGATGTAAATATAAAATAAACTTGTGAAGGTGTTCCAGACTCCCCTACCAAAGTAAAAATATATCGTCCACAAATCTTTGATAGATGTTGATATGAGGGGAAAAAACTATTACCTTCTACAAAGTTTTTTAGCTGCTATTCCACTAAAACAGAATTAGCATAACTGTTGGCACACGGGGTGTCCATCGCCACTCTTGACTTTTGGCAGTAATACTTCCCCTTGAAAAGTAAAAACATTATTATCTGAAATAATTTAAATGAAAAAAATATATATATCAAATCTATCATATTTTTATTTATTTTATTTATTTAACGTTTGTTAACCAGGAAAGTCCAACATGGAACGAGCCAGTTTTCCATGGAGGCCCGGGGAGAAACACTCAAGATGCATGTCTTTGTGACGTGGGAAGAAACTGGAGCACCTGGAGGAAACCCACACAAATACAGGGAGGATATGCAGACTCCACACAGAAGGCATCCAGCCAAGAATTGAACTGGAGAACCTCCTGTTGTGAGGCGACAATGCTAACCGCTGCACCATCTTAACATATTCACTATATCTAAGAATTTCTTAGTATATTCTATGCCTACTTGATTAGGGATGACTGTAAATAATTAATTAATATAGTGACAAAAATATACTCTCATTCAAGGGTTTGACAGAAACATGATCAGATAAACCCTCTAAAATTTAGTGTCCCTTAACACTGTACTAACCCCATCAAGAACACCCCTAAGATGTTTTTCCACAAAAAATGAAATTAGTTCTGTTAACCACCTCCCCAGACATTATAAGTCTAAACAGAGGGTTGTTAATGTCCTTATGATTGCTGGATAAGCAGTGAAAGGCTGGAATTAAATGTTTATAAACAAAACAAAAATCAAATATTTCCTTAGTAATCACATTACTTAATTGACAATCAAAGAGAGGCATGCACTTCATTAATCATAGACTCAACATCATTCAATATTACATCATAAACTTCAATATCATGAAGCATATTCAAAACAGTACTGTCATAAAACTCAATGTTCATTACAACCATTGCCCCTCCCTTATCAGTTGGTCTAATGATGACAGTGGTATCATTGCGAAGTACCTTCAGAGCTAATAACTAATCATTAGCCAAAATATAAAACATTTTTGCTCATTAGTATCAAAAAAGTTATTTAAATCCCTCTCAAACATTACAAAACACTTCTCGGGTGGAGTTTAAGGTAGGATTAAATCTACTTGGTCTTTTAAATGTACTCACATGTCCCATATCAGAAACTTTTGAAAACAAACTATATAACATAATGTTCCATGCAAACATCCTTATATCCAAGGTTACACCCCCTAAAGTAGATTCAGTGACAGGAATAAATGATAATGCTCTTTGAAAAACAGAAAGTTCATCTCCCATCAGATGCCAAGAAATATTAATTAATAGGGATTTGACACCTTCTTCCACATCAGCTTCAACATCAGTGCTTGTATACTCTCCTGCTGGTTCCTCTTCCTCTTTCACCATCTACTGGTTAAGATACCTCTTTCCAACAAGCCCATATCATGAATTGGCAATGGTAAATTTGGGAAAACCTGATTCTGACCAGTTTTAATTGCATCCTTCCTCCAAACAACTGAAGTTGCATTATTACTTGATGTATCTATAGTAATAGGACAAGAAAGTCATTTGTTCATCAAAGACACTCCAATCATTGCTGATACATGATTCTTATCATGAGCAGTACCTGCAACATCTACTCTATCTGTACCATTTGTGCCAGGTGTTGTCCTATTTGTTTTAGCCCAGGGAAAAACATGTCCATTTTCTACATCCTGTTGTAATTTTTTAAACTTCTGTTGTTTAAGGCTTAGCTCATATGCTGAAACAGTGTTGATGACATCCTCTAATGCTGATATAACCAGTCTCATAGCGAAATATCAAACAACTTACACTGTTGTTCCATAATATAATCACTTAGTGATGACTCATATGGTTTGAAAAATTGAATGAGTAATTTGATATAGCCAAAGCTACTATCTAAATTCATTTTCTCCCAACTTTTTAACAAATCATCATAGACTGTCCCATAAGTCAGCATTTTTAGAATCCTTAATCCTCTCAGTATAACTTTATGATGGAGACATGTCTCCATGTGTAAAAGTTGCCATTGAAGGCATTTTGGTTTAAAAGTTAATTTTCAAGCCCTTTTAAAAGTTGATTAAAATTTTCAATATGTATTCCGGTTACATCTATATCTAATTCAGTTTGTACTGGATGCAGCAGAAGCAATGGATTTGTTTCAATATAAATCATATTTGCAAGTTGCCCACAGTTAGACTTCATTTCAATGGTTGTGGGGTTGTAATCAAGTTCTAGCTGAAAACCCTCTGCCATATCACTTAACAAGTAAACACAAAAATGCCAAAAAACAAAGCAAGTGATACACATTGTAACAAACGAATAAAAATATTGATTCAACAAAATAAAGGACACACTGTACAGGCAGAAGATTTTAATGATAAAAACAGCGGTAAGCACTTTCACCTATTGATAATCTCCACAGAAAATCTTTGCAGTTATATATTTTTTTACACGACATTAATCACATTTTAATAGCTTTTTTCATCTCTAAATGTTCCCAAGGAAAGATAAAATAATGTTTGTTCATAATGTTCACATGCTGTTCTTTTCTATTTTTTTCAACTATATTCACCTTTAACTTCCATAAAAATATTTTGTTTTGATAGCCCTTTGTATCTTCATTCATATAGTTTATCAGTTTTCCCTATCTAGATTTTTTTCAACAACACGTACATTTGTCATACAAAATATATACTGTCAAATTCTTATTACTTTATAACTTGTTAAAGCTTTGTACAATTTTAGTGAAGCCGTGTGAACAATTGGGTTTATTAACCCCAATTCTCTTCCTTCTTCCTCTACATATAAAACTACTCTTCTAGCTGGATTCAGTCTCAATACCTATATAAATAAGAATATAATAGCCATTATCTTTTTCATAGTCAGTCAGTATCATATACATCCTTGCTATATATGCTAACTTACCTAGTAAGACAGAATTTATCAAATGCACTTTTTTCTTGTATGATGGCTTGTATGACTTCCAAAACATGCATATCACTCTTATTTTCTTAAGGATTTTCTCCCATTGTTTTTTATGCTCATTTTCTCCAAATACTATTCCTAATATATCTATACTCTCTCTATTAAACTGTAGGTCTCATATATATCCCTTCTATCCAAAGCCTTTATTGTTATCCTTATTTATACTTAATCCAGTTGTCATTAACTCTTTCATTAACTTTTCAATTGTCTCCTCCATCCATTTTTTATTTTTAGTGATTAATACCATGTCATCTGCATATGTAAATATTATAGTTAATTGTAGTCCATCCATTTTCTTATATCCTGCAATATTTGATATTCTGTTTATTTTATTAATAATTACTTTCATCATTAAAGCAAGTATACTACTACTACCTGCTGGGCATCCTTGCCTTATTCCACACCCTATTTTAATTTCCTTACTTAACCATCCATTTAAGATTATTCTTACATCATTTCTTTCATTTATGGACTTAATTACTTTTATTATTCTACCACTTATGTTATAACCCTTAGTACATCCCATAAATATTCAAATTGTATTTTATTAAATGACTTAGTTAGCTCTCCTACCATAATTTTGCTTCCACCTTATTATCATCTACTACTTATTTTACTATACATAATAAATCCTGACTTCCTTTCCCTTTTCTACTGAAAATTGTTTGATAAGCAATTTATCTACTTTGTTAGTCCTTTGGTTATTATTCTCATAATAATTTGTATTATTCAATACTATTGGTTTCTAGTTCTTTATATCCCCATTATCTCCTTTTTCCTTACAAATTTCATGATTCCCATACATATCTCTTTATCTACTATACCTTTCTTTAACCATTTATTTAATACCTCCACAAAAAAGTTTTTTTGCCAATTTTCCATATCCTTGTACATATAATATTCAGTTCCATCCAGTCCTGTAGCTGTATCCATATTAATATATTTTAATATTTCATTTCGCTCTTTCACATTTATATTTTTCTCCAAGTTCTCATTCTCTTTTTCAGTTAGCTTTTTAACTATCCATTTCAGTGTTACTTTCTTCTATTTCTTTGCAAAATTCTTTTCTATATGTTTTTAATCACCTCCAATATTCCATCTTGTGTTGTTATACTTTTTCCTTCATTATTCTTTAGTTCCCTTATCATTCTTTCATTTTCTTTACTAATTTATTCAACTAGGGTGCTACTTTTTTCTTCCTTGCAAACCATATCCTTGTTTATATAATAGTCTAATATTTTCTTGATGTATATCATATTTCTTTTTCTTTATCAAATACATTTTCTTATATTTTACTGTTTCCTAAAACACTTTTTGATTCAATTGTTTATACCTTAATTTCCCTATTTTTTTTCATTTTGACACTCCAAAAAGAATTTCTGTATTTTTCTTTAAAACTTATCCACCAACTTGTCCAATTTCCTTAAAATATTCTCATATTTGTATGATCTTTCCTTAATTTATTTATCTCTTTTCTATCATCTTTAAGTATTTTTCATGAAGCCTTTTAACACCTTTGCCTATTTTTATATATCCTTCTTTCTCACATACCTCTATCCATATAGCTATATGTTCTGAAAATCCTGTCTTTTTGCAATATCTTTAAGCTGTCTGAAACTAAGAAATAGTCAATTTCAGTTTTCATTACACCTCTTTTATAACTCCAGTGTTTATTATCCTATATATATATATATATATATATATATATATATATATATATATATATATATATATATATATATATATATATATATATATATATATATATATATATGTTTCCACGTTTCATTATCTTGTGTATCATCTTAACATTACTGCTGTTTTTCTTTCCTGTTCTTAAATTGCAATTAAAATCTCCAACTAATATTATATTCATAGTAGCACCTGCATCATTTAGAATTTTTTAAATATCATCTTTTTTTCTTTGTAACATATGCTTATAATGCAATAATTCTATAAACCTTTGTTTTCTATTGTAAGTCTATTACTATTATTATTCCTAATTCAACCATTCTAAAATATAAGATGCTAATGTTTTCGTTGCATAATATACCAAAACCTGAACATGTATCTTTTCCCATATTCCAGATAATCATTCCACCCCATAAAACTTCAGTTTGTAATCCTTCTTCTTCTGTCAAGATTCTTGGATCTTCTAATATAATTATATGCATAGCCATAGCCATTAAAGAACACCATGCTAAAATACATAGTCTTCTTTTGAAATTCCTTATGCTATTCACATTTCAAGATAAAATCTTCAGTTTTTAAATGGAATTAATGTTGTTCCTCTCTCATCCTTTACCTTTTTTATTCTCTTTCACAATTATACTTGTAAATTTTCTTCTCCTCTCTTTTACCCTTTTCCCTATGGAATTTTTCTTTCCTGTTACTACTTGCCAATTTACATATTCCTCTTCACTCATATCAAGCACCTCTTCATCCGTGTTTTACCACCCTTATTATATCTTTTTTCTTTTTTTTCTTGCTCCCTTTCTATATTTTATCATCTACCATATCCTGTGTGTCACCTTTACTACAATGTCTACCTTTTATTCACAATCCATCTATGCGTATGTCCAGTTTTTTTCACATTATTTACATTTCATGTCACATTATTTTGCTTTATTCCCTATTTTACCATAAATAAAGCATTTTCATTTACCACATTCACTTATCAAGTGATTATTTTTCCCACAGAAAAAAACATGTTTTTGGTTGCCATCTGTACTTAAATAATCTGTTATTATTCACATTAATTACATTAGGGATATGTATGGATTATCACTTTCCACTTTCAAAATGATCCCACATTCACAACCCCCAGTCCATAATCCTTTTTCTTCACATATGTCCATCATATCTTTACATATTGCTTTTAAATATTTTTCAACCTCTGTTCTAAATTGCATTAGAAATCTTTTTTGCTTCTCTGTGAAATGCTTGTACTACATACTCAGCCCAAGGCTTACAGTTCTATTTTTTCTCATATTTTTCTAAGACATTTTCCATATATTGTCCTGTTTCAAAAAATATGTCACAGTATGTTTCTTTGTTGATAAGAATAAAAGCTCTTAGCTCCTTGGGTGAAACACCTAGTGGTGCAAGAATCTACTTCACATGACTGAAAACTCAAAATACTGAATTTCATTTGACTGAGACCACAATACCTAATTTTCAAAATACTGAAAACTCATTTGACTTAGTTTCATTATACTGAAAGCTTACAATGCTGAATTAAAAAATACTGAATTTTAAGCCATAGACATGCACACTTACAACATCAACCAGTAGCTCTTTCCAAAACTTAAAAACTACTTACTTACCCTCTTAACAGAAACTGGATGGTATAAAACCGAATGAAGTAGGGGACAGTGTCCCCATCCCCCCACCTATAGATGCTAACTCCAGGATTGCACTACAGTGGGGAAAAGGGCATGTACCTTTTACTTACCTTACAGCACTGTATAAACTGCCACTACTGTCAAGAGCACACAAAACATCTGCCATATTACTTTACATACGTCCCATAAAAATGTAAAGAGACATACCCACATTTAGAAACATTAAAATGAAGAGCACAGTGGTGCAGTGATTGTGTTGTCACCTCACAATAAGAGTTTCTCTGGTTCGAGTCTCAGCTGGGTTGCCTTCATTGTGTAGTCTGCATGTTCTCCCAGCGTCCGTGTGGGTTTCCTCTGGGTGGTCAGGCTTCCTCCCTCGTTACAAAGACATACATCTGGAGAATTTCCCCCCAGCCTCCCTTGATAATTGGCTTTGCTCCAAGTCGGACTTTCCCAGTAAATAAATACAACGGTACTTTCTACACTGCTATCAGTATTCTGACAGTTGGCCCTTTAAGTTACATTAATTTTTTTATCACAAGCAAGTCACAGGTGAAGGGAAACACATCACATCTATGGCTTAAAATTCAGTATTTTGAAATTCAGCATTGCAAGCTTTCAGTATAATGAGACTCATTCAAATGGGTATTCAGTATTTTGAAAATTAGGTATTGTGGTCTCAGTCAAATGAAATTCAGTATTTTGAGTTTTCAGTCATGTGAAGTAGACCTATGGTGTAGTTACAGTGTCCCATACATCATATCTGCCCTGTCCTTTCTCTTTCTTACTGCTCTTATAAAATATTTTTTTCACTTCCTTTGCCTCTTACCTTCTTCTTTCTCCACCTTTCATTATCTGTGCTTTGATTTCTTTCTTGTCATGTTCTCTGCAACCTCTTCAATCTCTTCTTGTATTTTATTCCATGATCTCCCCAATTATGCTGCCAGTACACCGTCCAGCTCACTTTGATTAATTATTTCTTTTAAATAAACAACCTGCAACTCTCTGGATTGAAGGGTTGTAAAATATATCCTTGCTGACTCTTTTCTTCTCCCTCAAACAGCTTCCCACGAAATATGTCTTCCAAATCTTGAATTACTCCACAAACCTTATTTGTAGCTTTCTCCTCTGGTATCAACAACCTCTCTGTATCATCCATTTCACTTAGCTGCCTTGTTCATAAAGGATCACCCATCTCCATATTCATTTTATCCTTCTCCATTCTTGTATAGTCTTCACTAACACTTGCCATACTTCCTCCTGTTTCTCTGGGCCCCCTACGCACCTGGAACAGAAACAGAAAGTAGGATACACCCCCAATAGTGTCCCTGTACATAACAAGTAGGGTTATTTTTATTTTGTGAACACACACACACTCTCTCACAAAAATAACAAATACACACACACACTGTATATATATATATATATATATATATATATATATATATATATTATATATATATTATATAATTTACATAAAATATGTACAGGTCTCCATACATTTACTTTACATTTTCAAGTATTTCCCTCACTCTTTTGCCCACAACCATATCCACATATTTTCCAATATCTTTGCCAAAGTCCATTTCGCATTATATTTAATTTCATTGAATCTCTCATTTAATGCAACATAAATAATTCTGTCAATCTTCTTTATTTCTTCTTGCCTTTGTGCTCCATAATAACCATATTTTATCATGCCCATTTAACTGTTCGTATTTTAAGTACTTTTGAACCATATCATATTTACATATTTCTACCCATAAATTCTTAATTCTGTCACATTTAAAAAAAAACTGTTCTGTAGTTTCGAATTCTCCACACTTATTACAAATTCTATCTTGTTTTCTCTTATATTGCAAATGAGATTTTATAGGCATTTTGCATTTGGATAATCTCCGCAAAAGTCGTTACATTCATTTATTTTGTTATAATCCTTAATATAGCTATTTTCTTATTCATTTCAAGATCTTTCCATGGATCACTAAAATAAAAGTTTTTCATTATATTAACATACCATTCCTTTCTGTTCTTTTCTGTTACATTCTTTCTTATTTTCCATAATACAATTTTATTGTGATATTCTTTTATTTTGTCATTATTAATAATTTCACCTCCCTTCTTAACTTCCATTCCTTCCCATACATCTTTATGTTTATACTACATTATAATTTCTATTAAAATGTTTTCTTCCTTCATAATACCTTTTAATACTTTGCATAAACTTAAAGATGCTGCATGTTCAATAGCATTAATTAAACCTATGCCCCCTTGGTCTTTTTTTGCATACAGTGTTATTTTAACCAGGTTCAATCTAGAACCCCAAATAAATGAAAATATTAACATCATTAGTTATTTTTCATATTTTACAGGTATCATATAAATATTTGCTACATATACTATTTTACCCATTATCATACTATTGATTAGATGTGCCTTCTTTCTGTATGAAGACCTATACGTTTTCCAAAACATAAACACGTCCTTTATTTCTTTCATCACTTTGTCCCATTGCTCCTGTTTGCATTCATTTTTCCCAAATTTTACTCCTAACACATCTATGTACTTGTCATTAAATTCAACACCTCATATTTCACCATTAAAACAAAATCATTTACTTTTTTCTTTATTTATATTTAGTCCAATTCTTCCCAATATTACACATAACTTTAAGTTTAATCTTTCCATCCATAGCGTATTCTTTGTAATTATTACAGTATCATTTGCATAGGTGTACATTATTGGCAGTTGCACTTTTTTACCATGTTATAACCTCCATTTTCTGACATTTTGTTAATTTCAATCACTATTATATTCAAAAACAATGAAAAACTTAAACTACTAGCTGGACACCTCTTGAAAAATTTATTTTAATTTGCTTGCTCTGCTTCTATGCTGTGCTGGATCCAAAGTCTTCTTAAGACACACAGTCTTGCTGTGCTGTTTACCGCTGAAATCAAAGTCACAGAACTTTGCATGACTCCATCTGTAGTCTGTTTAAAGCACCTAGCCTTTCAAATTGCACACTGATAAAGAAATATATTTTGCAGCTATAAGCACAGTTACAAATAACTTATTTTATAACAAACAACACATACTGTTTCTGTTAGTTTGTAGCATACATTTACAAAGTTTTCCTTTATTACAGATATGAATGATGACTTCTACAAAATACTTATCTCTGTCCCTTTCTCACATAACTGAACTACTATAATAGTTATATACAGTGCTAGTCACGCACATAGATGATGTTATTTCCTCTTGGTATCTTTTTTGGCCTTCTGTGGGAAGTCACATAATGTCTGTTGTTAGACTTTTCTATTGTCCTGTCAGCAGTTCTGCTGATGTGAAAATGCACAAATGCACGCAATCAGAATAACAGAAGTATGAAAGGAAATATCTGTTCAGTTCCTTCTGAAAAAACATCACGTATTGCTGAGTTTATAAAAAAGGATGTCTGTTAATAGATATTTGTTCAGCAAACATGAGAAAATCATGTAATGCTTGCCTTCCAATATTGCTTTGTTAGGCTTTTTCTTTCTGATGCTGTGAAGAGAAGCCTGACTGTTATATATACAGTATGAATGCACCTTTTACATTGCTAAACTCTATACATATATTCAAGCAAACTTTTTATTCTATGCTTTATCTTTCAGCATATTTACAACAGAATTAATTTCAGCCTTATATTCATAATATCTAACACCCCTGTCTTATTCCACATTCTATATTTATTTCTTCCCCTTCCATCTGTTCACATTTAGTTTTACATAATTTTGCTCATACACCAATTTAATTACACTTACAACTTTTTCACTTATGTTGTATACTTGCAAAATCCCCATAATGATTCATGTTGTATGCTATCATAAGCTTTACCTATGTCCCCTATTCTTATTTTTGTGTCTATGTTCTTATTGATAATGTAGTCATTTACCTCTCATGATCCATACTAATCCTTGATTTCCCTTTCCTTTTCTCCCAAATATATTTTGGTCATATACTTTCTCCATTTTACATTGTAATCTTTTTGCAGTTGTTATCATAAATATTTTGTAATCTATGTTATTCAAAGTTATCAGTCTCCAATTTTTTATCTCATCTCTTTTCCCTTTTTAGTATAATTTTATTACTCCAGTACAAATTTCTGTATGTATAAACCCTGTTTCTAGCCAGTCGCTCATTACCTCAATAAACATTATTTCTTGCCAATCCTCCATTTCTTTATATATTACATTGGATTCCATCTATTCTTGTTGCAGAAATTATGTTTATATCTTTCATAATTTCATTCAGTTCATTTATATTTACTCTTTTTTCTAAATATTTATCTTCTTTAATTACTCTCCATCATGCATTTTCCTATATTCACTTCTTTCTTAACAAATAAATTTAATATGTGTTCTTTAACTATTTCATATATTCCTTCTTGTTTTTAATTAATTTACCTTATCTTAATTCTCTTATGATCTTTCCTTCTTTCATTATCTTACACAAATAAGGTGCCACCTCTTTTTCTCCTTGTAACAAATATTTTTTGTTTATATAACATGTTATGAATCTTAATCTGAATCAGTTTATGTACTTCTTTCCCTTGTTATAATTTTTTCTCTTTTTCTAATACATCTTTGAATATTTCTTGACTTAGTTTATATTTTTCTTTTACTTTCTTTTTCTTTTCTATGCATTCAAAGAATACTGTTTTATATTTTTTCTTTAAACTGCATCCACCATACCAGCTTTCATAGAGGTCTTTCATACTTATATGAATAACTATAACTCTGATGTTTCCAGAGTATAAGTTATTTTCTTTCCACTACATCCAGACATTTATTCATTATTTCTTTCAATTCTTTTTCTTGTTTTAATATATTCTTTATTTATTGTATTTTAATCCAAATCACTATATTATCAAAAATCCATTATACTTAATTCCTTTTTGTTTAACTTTTAAACATTTTGAAATTAAAAAATAATCGATTTCGGCTTTAATCTTATTTATCTTATATGTTTAATGTTTATTTTCACCTAACTTCAATTTACCATGCCTCATAATTTCAGTAATTATTTTAATGTCACAATTATTCTTTTTTCTCTTGGGTTACAATTAAAATCCCCTGCTATTATTATATTTATATTTATACATACATAATTAAGTATATGTTTGAACATAGCCTTTCTTTCTTTTTAGCAACATATGCATTTAAAGCTACAACTCTATATACATATTTTCCATCTTATGTCTAACACTATTATTCTACCTAGTTCAACTATTGTAACATCTAATATCTTAATGTTTTCTTGCCATAATACACACATGACCAAACATGTTTCTTTACCTATATTCCAAAGTTTTTCTGTTTGTGTTCTTTTTTCTTCTGTTAATAGTCTTATGTCCTCTAATATTATCACTTCAGCATCTATTCCAGAACATTATTGTAATATACTAATTCTTATCTTAGTGTTTTCAAACTGTTAACATTTACAGGTAATATTCTCAGCTTTTACAGAATAGTTATTATAATATAATTCCTATCCCTTACCTTTCTTCTTTTCTCTAAACATTATGTTTTTTTTATTTTATTTTCCTTTCCCTAACTCTTTTCCCTTTCAAATTATTTTGCCTTTTACTTTACACTATTCAAACTCTTCTTCACTTGTCTCATCTGTTTCTTTTTCCTTATCTCTTTCTTTAC
>NC_056740.1:430459539-430469539 GCF_019279795.1 Protopterus annectens | reverse complement strand
CAGACAGGTATTGCTCTCTCTAGCAGCTAATGTGGTTATACAATGTTTTTATTACAGCTCAGCTCAGGGGCCTCAGTGTCATCAGGTTTGGAGGGAGCTGTCACCCATCATTAGGCTGAATGTCAAGAGATTCCAGCAGGATTAAGAAGGAGGTGTAGTTTTCCAGACTCATGTTAGGAGATCTGTAGTTAGCAAGGATATGACAGGGGGCTGCACCACCTAGTTGTTGGACATGGAGCAGCTCAAACAAGTATTTTTTTGGACCAGTCTAGCAGTGTACTAGTTCTTTATGTTCCCCTTGTTGGGACACCAGAAACTAAGCCAGTTGTTGAAGTCAGTCATTTTTTACTTGTACTGTGGCATCATCATTTCTAAATATAAGATGCTACATTGAACTAGATTCACACTATAGTCCAGTGAGGTACATCTTAGGTCGTGTGAACTCGGACTGTGTTATACTATACTGGTACTTTTAAAGAGACCTACGTATGTTTTGATCTGATCTGGTCCAGACAAACATCTCACTGTGATCTTCTGCTTGTTTAGCCTGGTTAAGGAGACATCAGTATGTCTTACAAAATAATCTCCAATAACGAGAATGTTTGGCTGTGTGGTGTATTACCTTATGGGCTTAGAAGTGGGGCTAATATGATTTTCAGAGTTATGTGTTGTGTGAGGTGCTGACTTTTTTGAGTGTGTGCGGGGACACTGAAAAATGCTTTTAGGAGGTTTTGGAGGTATGAGTAGATTAAAATGAGTACCTCTGCATAGGTAGGTCTGTGTTTGTTCTTTAGTGATGGTAGTGAAGCTAGACAGAAATTCCTAGAACTACGCAATAGAGTCAGAAAGCTAATAAAACGGGACAAATTCCAATACTACCAGTCTGCCCTAGACTCCTCACAACACAGCCCCAAACAATTCTGGTCCTCCATAAACTCCATCCTCCACCCAGGTAAAGTCAGTACCCCTCCTCCTAACATCCCTCACTCCTCAGAAAATATTGCTACCTCATTCAACACACACTTCACCCAAACCATACTATCACTAGCTAAAGAACACAACCCCCCTCCCCTCCAACCCACACCTTCAACTAGTAATCTCCCCACTGCCTTCTCTTTTCTCCTGTACCTACCTCCTATATAAAAAACTCTTAACTGAACTTAAACCCACCAAATTAGCAGCAGACAACCTCCCAAGTGAATACCTACAAATCGCAGCTGATGCTCTGGCCTACCCAGTATCCATCTTGATTAACCGATCTCTGTCAAAAGTTACGTTCCCACATTGTGGAAAGTCTCACATATAATTCCTCCACAAAGGCGGACCCTCTGCAGAACTAACCAATTACCACCCCATAGCTATTCTCTCTCCACTCTCCAAAATACTAGAGAGATGCATACACTCTCAGGTCTCACACTACCTCCTTACTAACAACCTCCTTTCCAGTACTCAGCATGGTTTCCGACCAAACCATAGCACCACCACTGCCTTACTCTCCTTTACTAACACTATCCTTCAGCATAAAAACAATGGCTATCTCTTCTCTGCTACTTTCCTAGACCTATCTAAAGCATTTGACATGGTCCCACACAAACAACTTATCTCTGTCCTTAATATCCTATCCTTCTCACAATCAGTCACCAACTGGTTTCAGAGTTACCTGTCTGACCGCCAACAATCCATTGTATGGCAGAATGACATATCTCCCCAACTACCTGTCTCCATAGGGGTTCCCCAAGGATCCATGCTTGGACCCCTACTTTTCTCTGTTTACACCAATAATCTAGCCTCTGCCACCAAACATGGCACACTCATCCAATATGCAGATGACTCAACCATCATCTGCTCAGCCCAGTCCCTACCCAAACTGCAAAAAGTCACACAAGAAGCATTTTCCTCTGTTGAAACATGGTTATCCGATGCCCAATTAATACTCAACCCAAACAAAACTAAACTACTCATCTTCCAACCCACCAAACATACTCAAAACAACTCTCACTTTAACATCACAGCAAAAGACAACACCACTATATACCCAACTGAACACACCAAATTGCTAGGAGTGGAAATAGACAATAAATTAAAATTTGACATTCACATATCCATGACCATAAAAAAGTCCACAAAAAACTAGGAGCATTATATAGAAATAAACAATTTCTCACCAAAGCAGCAAAGATTTCAATAGCAAATTCCCACCTTATCTCCACCCTACTTTATGCCTCTCCAGTATATACCAACCTAAGGCAATGTGATCTAAACAAGCTAGAGACCTGCTACAACAAAATCGCCAAATTCACCGCAGGGGCATCCTACCGTAGTCACCACTGTCTCTCACTTGCTGAACTGGGCTGGCTTGAACTCCCTCACCTCCTTTAGTGGTATCAACTCTCACTCACCCACAAACTAGTAAACCATCCACTAAATGTCCCATCCCTCCAGAATCTACTCCAACCCTATTGCACCACCAGACCACTAAGATCCAGCAACAAAAATCCCTTGCAGATCACTAAAGCCAATAACTCTGCTGGTGAAGCACTATTCTCTTGTGCCATAGTCAAATTATGGAACTCACTCCCACCCACAATTACCTCCGTACCATCATGCACCAACTTCAAAACTTTATTAAAAGCACACCTAAAAACATGCTGGCTATGCCCTTGCAACTCCCACTCTAATATCATCCACCCCATCCAACTACTACCTTTCTTTCACCTCCACTAACAACTACCTTGATGATAGCAAGCTCAGATGCTCATAAGCCTAGCACTTATTATACAGCAGAAACTTCTTATTGTAGCATTTGTTAATGTCTGTTATGCACTTCACAGATAAAGATTCTAGTTGTCTACTGATGTACTATGTTCTTCATCTGTAAATATGTTGTAAGTAATTTCTATGTTAAATTGTTAATCGCTATGTAATCCAATGTAACTACTGTCTGTTTATTTTACTGTGGAGCTTTTCTCCCCGGGCCTCCGCTGAAAATGGACCCACGTCCAGTCGGACACTCCCGGTCAACAAATTTAAATAAATAAATAAATAAATAAATAGTGAATGTTTTGGGTGTAATGCTGACAACCTGGTTTGCATTTTTCATGTGAATATGTAAGAGCTTTGCTACCAAAATATTGTATAACCACATCTCTCACACACTGTGTTTGTATTTTCTAAAATTAAGTGGTTATCAGTGAACATGAGGCAGTTACTACACTGCCTCATTATGCTCATATCCACCAGGCCAGAAACAGAAATGACAGGGAAATGCCTATCCATTATACCAGGTCATTAGTAGATGGGAAGGAGTAGAGGATAGTCACTTAAAGTGCTAAGTGAGAATGTTTAGTAGTATACTATTTAATGAAGCACCAAAATCCAGGACAGCCAGATGACCAAATACAATAGGCAAACCTATTGTATTTGGTCATCTGGCTGTCCTGGATTTTGGTGCTTTACTGTTTTATATTGGTGGTTTGTGGTTTGTGGCACCTTTCTCCTTCTTTATTTGGTGTTTTGTATACTATTTAATGAGCTGCAGTGGTTGCTACCCACTGAGCAAACTTGCAGCTCTTCAAGCAGCTATGAACAGTGGGGGACTATGGTGAGTGTTTCATATACAGGAATTTAAACTGGAGAGGTTTGCTTAATATACAAGGCATGGGTAATTGGATATGCATGATGCACAAACTCAAGGTTTTTATATCAGCAGGATGAAAGACTTTTACAGAGTTAAGCCCTCAGGCCAATCAGATAAACATACAATAAGCCTTCCACCTGCAGATCCCAATTCATATGAGTTGAATCAGCCCTCCGTTCACACCAGAGTGCAGAGGAGATAGCCTATAGTAGATCAAAGAGGACCACCAGTGCTAAACCATGGTTTCATCACAAGAAGGATTCTTAGTTGGGGACCATTGAACAAAGGAAGAATTTGAATATGATGCATACACATCTCGTTTATATCAATGATATAGGAGGAATCTATCAGATTATTAGGAACAACTGGGGTATTTTGTTGACAGATGAAAACATTTCCCAAACAGTAGGAGCACAACCAAGATTCACCTTTAGAAGAAATAAAAATCTAAAAGACATTCTGTGTCATGAACCATGGTTAAATGTTACTAATGGACCCAAAATAGCAAAAAAAGGACACATATGCCTGTCAGCGATGCAAGGCTTGTCTATATATAAGGAAGGACAACTTATTTGTACACCCCAGCACAAGGAAATCATATTTCCTGAACAAATATGCTGATTGTAATACTCAAAATGTAATATACTTGGCAGTATGCCAACAATGTACAGCATACTATGTGGGGAAAATCAATTGCAGGCAGAAGGACAGGATCCTTAAACATATGTCAGAAGTGAGGTTAAGCAATATACATAATGCATTATATGCTCATATTCAACAGAATCAGGGACATATGTTTTTGTTTATGGTATTGCAAGTGGTACACAAAAATGTTAGAAAAATCGCAATGCCATAACAAAAAATTCCAATAATATTTCACCAGTTCTATCAGTTTCTCACTAAATACTGTGCAAGTAGAAACAAAAATACATTTTCTGTCTATTAAGGGAAGATATATTACAATTTCTATTTGTTCTATTTTTCTCATGGGCATAAACTGCTAAATTTAGTGGCCACATTATTAACATTATCCCCCCTTAACTCAAAGTAAGGCATTCTCTACAATGAACTTGTCAACCCCCCCTAGAAAGAAACATTTGAGCAGTAAACCTACTTTCTTTCATAGAATCTAGTTCACAATTACATAATCTTCTCAGCCTTAGAAATTCACCATAAGCTAATGATGACAGCAGGTGGGTGGGGGTGACAGCTCAAGCCATGCAAAAATTGCCCACTATCTTCAAACTTTCTTTGTACAGAAATTAAAACTTCACCATTGCCACACCCCTTTAGTTTTACATCCAAATATGTAGTAATTATTCCCCCACTGTGGGTCATCAGAAAACAGACCAAATATGTTTTCCCCTAGACCTTTAACAAAATCAAAGATCTGGTCTTGGCCACATTGGCAAACAAGAATTAAATCATAAATATAATGAAAATAAAACATTACAGAATTATTAAAAATATGTTTATAAATATTTTCAATTTCAACCAGTCCCATTAACAAATTAGCATACATGTGGGGCAAACAGTGCCCCCATGGCTCCACCTAGCAGTTGATGGTAAAGGACATTATTAAATTCAAAAAATTATAAGTTAAACTAAATTGCAACAATTCAGTAACAAAACTAGTAAGCGGGCCTCCCCAAAAAATATTGCAGAGCTTGAATCTCATGTACATGTTTAACATTCGTATAAAGACTCTTCACATCTAAAGTTAAGCAGTACTTGTTAGTTGTCCACCTTAAATTCTTAAGTTTTGACAAAAATCAGAGGAGTCCCTGATATATGATTGCAGTTTAGTAAAAAAGAGATAAAGAAAGTCATGAAGTAACAAAACAGTACTGCATAGGAAATATGTACATATTGAGACTATTGGTCAAACTAGTGGGTTATTAAAACTTTTGTGAATTTTGGACAAACAATAAAATGTGTCCATACTGCATCCTTTAACTGCAAATCTTTTGGCTACATCTTTCTTAGAAAAATAGCCGAATCTATGTCCCTTACACAGTAATAATTCATATTGTTTCACTGACTCTACATATACATCTAAAGAAATTTCTTCATATACATTCCTATCGTTTAAATGCTCCATACACATTTTAAATATTGCATATTGCATAATCACAGTCTTGTTGCCCTTGTCAGCAGGCTTAATAATTAATTCACGTTGAGCACACAAGTCCTTTATAGCTCTCCATTTATTTTTAGTTAAATTATAACATATCAAATGGTTATTAGTCATAAATTCCTTATATTATTGTTCTACAGTAAAATTTTGCATAGCTGAAAAATGCCATACCCCTTCATTGTTAAAAGGGGGCATAAAATAGGTGCGATACATAATATTATCTGTTTTAAATAAGCAGAATGCATTTACTTCAGATTGACCCCCCCCCCCCCCCAGATACACATGACTAAAAACGGTCAGCACAACTATCATCATTAACACAATTAAAATCACTGGAGCTATCAACCAAATTTTCACTATCCTTAAAAAAGTATAATAAATACAATTTACATACCAAATGAAATATCTCACATTTCAAAACATATAAGCAAAGTAAAGTAGTAGGAACAAACTTCAATCCCAAGTTAAGAACAGCTAATTGTTCATTACTGAAAGAAAAAACAGACAGGTTAATGATCAAATTAGTATTAGTGTCCTCACTAGTAGAGCAAGAATAAAGTTCATTCAAACAGTCACTGCCATTTACGGCATTTGTAGTTTGGTTGAAAGGATCTCTCTGTGTTAGATGGATAACTGGATTCACTATTGCCTCTCCCCTCTTCATTAGAAAAGGTTAGCTTGCCATGATTTTGTGCATTGCCACATCTTTGTTGATGTGATATACTGTCCTAAGCTGAAGGGAAACGGAAAAAGCCATTTCATCTCCTTCCCGTTCACTAGAGAAGCCACACCCTTCTGAAGATGCAAAGGAAACCCTGTAGGGCTTCCTACAAATGCTGCCACATCCTGATTCGCCACCTGGCTTATGTTTTTGTTGATTGACTTTCCACAAGAAGGCTCTACTGTTGTTATAATCACAGACATAGGAACCACAAACCAGGACTCGCCACAACAGGAAAAAATCCATACTTTATTCACAATGTTAAGCGCTTTCCTCCTTCTTACAAGGACTTCCTCAGAACAAAGAATAATTTCCCCTCCCAGCCTTTTTCTATAAAAACACAATTAGCATATTTAATGATCAATTATATATTCCTCACGAAATTTAAAAATACAGAAATAAATATGAATACTAAAATGCATTGTATTGTTAAAAAGTAGCATATGTCTGAAAAAAAAAGTTCAAAAAAAATTAATAAATGATGGCAACATTTAACCTAAAATGTTTTTTAGTTTTAAAATACATGAAATAGCTGTCATTTCATTAATTCCTAGATATTCAGTTGCATTCAGTTGCAACTGCCACTTAAGCTCACAAAAATCCAAATAAATGTCTAAGGTTCTTCCTTGTATATTGTTCACTATCTGTTGGATAACTAAAACTTAAACTTATGATCTTTGTGATCATGGATGTGTCTACTAAAAGCATTAGTTAATTTATTGTGCTTAATATCCAACAAATGTTCAGCCATCCTATTTTTAAGCTGCCTACTGGTTTTAAATAATCACAGACATCTCTTTTCAGTTTGTTTTTCTTTCTTTCAATCAATTCTCTCTCAAAATTATTTCATTTATCATTAGTATCTGTCAAAAAAATTATCTAAACAAAATGCATTGGAATGTGTGGTTAATTCAGAACATAAAGAATTAATTTCTCCTTTCAATTTACACTGTTTAAAGGAACAATCCTAGTGTCTAAAATCCAGGTCCAACTAAAGTAACAAAGGTTAACGCCCACTTTAGCTATGCCACTCACATTCCCACCTACAGCGTCATTTTTCTTTTCACTTTCCTGTATTCCTTCATTTCCAGTCTTCTTTTTGTCTCCCACTGTCAACTATCATTTTATTTTGTGTTCCTGCCCATTTTAATGGGATCTTTGTTCCCAACACTTTGCATGTAACAAGTGCTTGCCTCTTTTCAGTCCACCTTTTCACTTGTACCATCACTAGTTTAACTTTTTTACATATATACTTTCTGTAGGACGGTTGTGACATTAACATTTTTTTTTTCATTTCAGAATGATCATTCATTGTGTTTCCCTTACGTACCCTTGGTAAGTTAACACTAATCTTGTTACTGTAACAATTTTCTAAGATTATAATAACAATTTTTAAAATCTGTCCTTCATCTCCATTATTTTAGACTTTGCCCAGATTTGGTGTTCTAACAGGTTGAGAAGCATGGCAGGGGGTTTCAGTTACATTAAACAATTTAAATTAAATCTTTGTTTTTTAGAATGATCGTTCACTGCAGTTCCTTCCTGTAGGAACTGCAATAAATGATCGCTCTAAAAGGCAAAGGTTTAACGTAAGTTGCAATGTAAGAAACAATTGCTAACCACATAAAAGTAAAACTCTGCATGTTCTTATACTGAGCAATCTAAGATTTAACTGGAGTGCAGTGCACAAAATCTACAGGTAATGAATGTGAAACAGGACATAAATAGAAGGAAGTAAAATGTGCTTTATTCAGTGTTGTCTGTCATCCTGCTGTTAAGAGTGTTTCCATAGGTTCATAGGTTCATAGGTTCATACTAGGCTATCTGCCCTGGGGCAATTATAAGCCTAGCCAGATTCTGTATGGCTTACGCCACCCCTTGATTTGGGTATACTGTGCCCTTTTTAAGGTTTAGTTTACTGTGCCTCTGTCTAATAGTGACACGGGAGTAATCCCTGGGACAAACCTACGATCCCCCATCCACCTATCGAGATTCTTCTTGAAGAGATTCAGTGAGGTGCTCTGCCTTACATGAACTGGAATTCTATTCCAGAGCGAAGGGAGCCTCTGGGTTATGAACCTGTCCCTCCTGCAAGTTCTATTTATTACTGTGCTGAGGTCCAAGTCCCTCGAGCGTGTGGCTCTAAGGGATTTAGATTTACTGAGGTGGAGCATGTTCATTCATTTTGGATTTGACATAGCTTTGTATGTCAGGCATAGATCGCCTCGAAGTAGGCGGTATGCAAATGAGTAGAGCCAGAGACAGCACTACCGCAAAGTGCAGATATCTGCAGCTTGTCTCCTTAACCCAACTCAAACTTTAGCTTTACAAAAAGTAGCACAAATCAAAAAATTTGAAACAGCCATCATCTCATTTATGGATCATATAAAAGAAGTTCAAAGTGTGCATGACTGCATGTAAATTGGTTGTTAATTAGCTGCATTGTTTTTTTTTGTTTTTTTTTCTGTTATTGCCCTGTGCTTTAACAAGCTGGCACCAATACTTGTAGTGGAAGAATGGACTTTGGGGAGGCAGACCGCGGGTGCCTTCCTCCTAATGCAGTAGTGCCGCTGCAGGAGAGGTACCTCATATACGAGTTGCTGTCCACTGCTGGGGTGTTGTGTTCATTTGAAACTGTATGGATGGAGAGTACCACTTTAACTCATCAGAGCTACTAGAGGCAGCCAATAAATGAAGGACGAACAAACGCTGTAGTGAAGAGCTGCTCAGAAGTAAAAATGTTGTACCTGTTGACCCTGGACTTAGAGCCCCACGTCACCTCAAAACCATTCAACCAGCCGGCTAGCCACTTGTTGAGACAGGATTATCACTGGAATCTACCCTATGAATGGGTAAGTCATCTCGAGCAGATGAAATAGAAAGCACACTTAAACAATGCTGAAGCCAATTATTTGTATTTTAAAGAAAAATAAACATACAGACTCTCCTCACCTACTGAAAAGGGCTAATAAATACTAAATGACCTTTGGGGTTAGAAGAAAAAAGTGTTAAAATCCAGAAGATTGCTTATATGATACAGAATGCAGCTGAGCCGAAGCAGTATACTGTGAAGTTAAATTTGGATGAAATGCTAGGAGACAAAGTTGCCCTCAGAATGCACCAAAGAATGCACCAAATCATTTTTAAGAACATTGGTTCCATCAGATTGAGTGATTCCAGTTGTTTTTGTTATCTGTGTGAGATTCTTAAGGATGATAGAGATGTGCAATAGCTATGGAAGCATGAAATTATGTGTTGACATAGTATACAAACTTAATTTACTCAAGTAACCTGAAAAGTAAACAGCTTATCTTCTGAAAAAAATCATAGTACAGTACGCTTTAATTTTAAGGAAGCAAAATGCCATAACTCTGGGATCACTGGGCATATTAAAATGAGCATGTTATCGAAAGATAGAATCCAAAGTAAACAAAAGAGCAAAAGTGAACATTTTGTTTAGCTTTTGATATCCATTTTCTAATATATATTTTTGGCAGCCAACAGA
>NC_056740.1:430009346-430244080 GCF_019279795.1 Protopterus annectens | reverse complement strand
GCCTCCTTTCCTTTGTAGATACCATAAACAGCAATCGCAACAGTAATCTATTCTCTTCTGCCTTATTCATTGACCTTTCTAAAGCTTTTGACATGGTCAACCACTCTTCATTAATTAGCATTCTTGAATCCCTCTCATTTGATAACCTTGCCATCAAATGGTTTACGTCATACCTCAGTAACAGACAACAAGCCGTTCGTTGGGAAAACCATATCTCATCCTTACTGCCCATCACTATAGGAGTCCCTCAGGGCTCCATTCTTGGTCCTCTCCTCTTCTCCTCTATATTAATGATCTCCACTCTGTAATTCCTCAAGCTACCTGCATTCAATACGCAGATGACTCCACTATCATTTGCTCAGCATCCTCCTCTTCAGATCTAATCTCACTAACTCAAACTATGTTTAACACAGTAGAAACATGGTTCACTAGACGATACCTACTTCTCAATGCTAAAAAAACCAAACTTCTCCTCTTCACCCCCACCACTGCCTCTCCACTATACTTCACCATCTCCTCAATCAACAACACTGTCATCTCTCCTGACCCCACAACTAAACTACTAGGAATAACCATTGATAACAATCTCTTTTGACAAACACATCAACAACACCATCAAATCAGTTAACAGAAAAATAGGATCATTATACCGTATTAAACCATTTCTCACCCCATCTACTAGAGCTACAATTGCTCACTCCCATCTCATATCAACTCTCTTTTACGCCTCCCTATCTTCACCAACCTCAAGAAAACTAACCTAAACAAACTAGCAACTTGCTACAATAACATTGCCCGCTACTGGTAACCCTTTTAGAACCCATCACTGCCACAACTTGAAACACTTAGGCTGGCTGGAACTACAAAACTATCTTATTATCTCACAACTTACTATTGCCCACAAATTACTGTACCAACCTACCAACACCCCTATACTTTCACAACTTTTACTCCCTTATAACAATCTTACCTCTCTTCGTTCCTCTTGTAAACTTATGACCAAACCCATAAAGGCCCACAACGTAGCTGGCGACTCTCTTTTCACCAATACTGTAGGAAGAGCATGGAATTTGCTGCCCAAGGAGTTAACTCTAATCTCATCCTTACCTCTTTTCAGACAACATATCAAACTGTACTTTCAAAACCACTGGCTTTGTTCTTGTAGTACTGCAGGCTAACTTCCATCTCTCCACCCTCTCTTTTCCTTTTACCCTTCTTTTGCTTATTAATTAGCAACTACCCTGTTTCTTTTCCTTTGCTGTCCCACTATGCTCTGACCTACTTCTCCCATCTCTCCCACCTCCTCCTGACTGTCTTCCTTCTTTTCCTCTCTCTTCCTAACCCCTGCCTCTTCCCTTTTATTCATCTTACATTCTCCTTCTACTACTCTACCCTTCTGAGCTTCAACTGTTATCCATATGGCAAATGCCTTATTGCATAACCTTTATGTACTAGGTAAAATGCTTTGAAACTGACCAAACATTATGTATGATATTAAACTGTTTGAGTTCCTTAATATATGTTACTTTATTAACAAACTGATTTATATTTCTATTTTTATTGTATGTCTTTATTAACAATATGTCTGTCTGTTCATTATTATGTATGTGTGGAGCTTTTCTCCCCGGGCCTCTACTGAAAATGGACATATATCCAGCTAGACTAGCCCGGTCAACAAATGTAAAATAAAATAAATAAAATAAATATGTTGCAGGGTTTTTCTCCCTTTATATATAATTACTCGTCAACTATATTTTAAATGTTTTTGAATTTGCTGTGAAATGTTTCTCCCTGGGCCTTCGCTGAAAATGGACCATTGGCTTAGTTGGACTTTTCTGGTTACCAAAGAACAAATAAATAAAAAAAAGATAAAATGGCATGGTATGTCATTACCCTTGGGTTTCAGACAACCTTTAGACATCTGTGGTACTGTCTTCCTGATGCTGTGCAGGAATCTGTCTGGTAAACCTTGTCTGCCACTTGATGGTAAGCTTCTTGCTTCCCACTTCAAAATCCTGGAGTTATTTTTCTCAGCTTCACTGCCTCATGCTTTCACAATGTTTGCAATTCATACACAGTTCATATGCCCCACATGTAGAGGGAATGGTTAGGAAAGCAGTATTTCTTAACACTCATGACACACATACTGCTGTAGTGCTTTTTTGTCTGGCTTCTATATTGTTTCTTTCTTTGCCATTGCATACTTAACAGCATTCTTCCCTCCAGGTACTGTACTGCCACCCACTGCATCACACATTACTGACAAATACTTTTACTTTTGTGTTTCTCTCTTTTTATCTTGGTCGTGTTTACATTTCTTATTTGTTGCTTTTTGTTCTGTTTTATCTCTGTTTACTTTCATATTTTAAGAAATGTTGGCTGCAGCACTCCATGTAGTACAGCAGCAGCCACCACACAGTGCTCCTGCCTTCCCATCATATGTTGGATCCCCAGCAGTCCCCATGCCAGATTCTCTGCAGGATGATGTGGCTCATCTGACAAGGCTGTTTGCTGGTGCCCTCTGGTGGTCTGTCTAAATGGGAGGGGTGGGAGCTCCCTATCAGGAGGAGCCACCAACTGATCCTAGTATGTCACCAAGCAGGAGGATGAAGGCCTTGTAACAGTCTTGGTGGACTGGCAAATAGACAGCTGCACTGGTAGCCTGTAATATGCCCTTGTCTGACCTCAGGTTGGATGTGGCACTGTGCAGCACAAAAATCTACCAGCACACTACCTTGTCCCCATCATAGTATTCCCTTTCATTGTGTGTCACATATTTTCTATGCTCAGTCCTCCCCGTCACCAACTGTTCTTCCCTGGTCTCTCTGTGTCTCCCCTTTGTGTTCCCCTCTTTTATGTCAACACCTCCCCTGATGGTCTTTGTCTTTCTTTTGTGGTTTCTTGTTTGTTTGCCCTTGCTACCCTCCCTAAACTATTTTTCCTGTTCACAGCTTTCCCTTACTACTGTCCCCTCTCTGCCCTTGTTAAAATATAAAAAAGGGTTCCTGTCTCACAAAAAATATATACCCTTGTTTCCCCATCCCAATACCACTGTTCCTTTTCTTTTGCTCTTCTGAGTGTTCCTCAGTTTTCTTTTCCCACTTTTTGCATGTCCTATGCACCCATTTCGTTCCCACTTATAGTACAAAGCAGTAAGGAGTTTGCTATGCAGGCATTAGTTGGGCTGTCAGATGTGCTCATCTCAGCACATGATTGCATATGAGAATGCACATCTTTGTGAGCAGTGCATTCAACTGAGATTATGAGGTCATGTCACTGCCTTGGCAATGTCCTGGTCATTACATGGCCCATTGTGTTTTTGCCCACGTATCTTGACCCCATTACTCATTTTTACTCCTACAACATAGTTAATCAGCATGGGGCCATATTGTGCAACTTTGTCTGTGCTATGTAGTCCTTAAACAGCTGCGTACGTGATTTTTCTGAATGCAACCCAGTGTCATTCAAAGAATAGTGATACTGGTACGTCCGTGGATTTGTTGGTGACCAAATAAATCCAACTTTTACCTTTTCACTATTAAAAAATCTTGGGTTAATTGTCACTTGGACCAGGTCAACTGAAAAGACTTTAGGACACTAAGACAAATAACTGTAGCATAAATGTTTGTATTTTATATTAGAACACTGACAGAACATCATCATTTTGACAGACTAGGTTAAGACAGTCATTAATATTTAGTGCTGTTTCTCTTAATAATAATTCTTGGTATACGAACTACAGTTTTTACTGAGGCCAGGGAAGATGAGCTTTGAATGAAAACTGGATATGTGGAATTTAGGGGAATTATTTTGTTACTGCAGGGGACTCAGCTACTTGATTTTGTCTCTGCTTTGCTTCATTAAAACAGTTTGTCTACTACAAGAATAATTTAAGGTATGTAGGTAAATAGCATAGCAACAGATAAGGAAAGGTAAGCCTCTATGATTATTTTATACTACATCTAGACCCATTGTTAAAATCAATAAAACTGCAATTAATACAGCCAATCAATTACAACTCATTGACTGCTGTGTGCAATGAAACAGAAATGTACAGTGAAAAGAGTTTTACTCAGCATAAGCCCTTCTGTTCCCCATTCCATTTTACTACACTCAACACAGACGTGTGCATGTGTGTGCGTGCATGCGTGTGTGTATGTCCATGCGTGTGTGTGCATGTGTGTGTGTGTGCGTGTGCGTGCATGTGCACGTGTGTGCGTGCATGCGTATGTGTGTATGTGCGTGTGCGTGCGCGTGTGCGTGTGCGTGTATATATGTATGTGTGTGTGTGTGTGTGTGTGTGTGTGTGTGTGTGTGTGTGTGTGTGTGTGTGTGTGTGTGTGTGCGTGTGTGTGTGCGTGTGCGTGCATGTGTGTGTGTGTGTGTGCGTGTGTAATCTCCATCATCAATTTCTTTTCCCCATTTTTTCAAACTTTACTGAATTATCATTTATGACGTAAACAAATTTACATTCATAAGAAAGTAATCTAACTATGTTAACATAACAAATATTATACTTCACATATATTGCTATATATCATATAGCCTAAACAACATTACATAAATTATTCAGTTCCTGCCTTTTTTTAAACAAGAAACATCTTTAGTAAACCAACACTTCCTACACAGGCAATCATACATTTATATAAATGAAAACAAATCACACTGATGCACTCCTAGCTGCAAGCATTTTACATCAGAAGCTATACTGACACTCCCAGTTGCAATCAGTATACATCCCTTATAATCTACCCAATCTTTCTCACTCAAACATTATATAGCTCATTTAAGTCCTGATGCCTTGTAAACCTCATTCCTCCCTTGTATGTATTGTTCCCACAATTCCCATTTTTCCTGTGTAGTTTGCTCCTACCCTTTTCTAAAGATCTCGCTTCCAGTTGTTTTATCTCTGTTACCATATTCACAACTTCCAGTATAGTTGGTTTCGATTCTGATTTCCATTTTCTAGTACTTGTTTTTTTGGCAGCCACCATTATTAGACACAGCAAGGCCTTACCATGTCTAGACAATTCCGATTCTGCATCATAGCTCAGAAAAATCATCTCCCTTGTCTGACCAATCTGCCCACCCAGCATCTCCAACAGCACAAGTAAAACCCAACACACAATGAACTAAACTAAGTAATGAATGGTTTGACTGCTGTTTCGACACTTCTCTCAGAATGATATAAAAAATAATAATAAACTTCATTGCTCTGTCTAATTTAAATTACTTCTTAAAACTAAAGTTAAAAGCACAAAAAGACCTTGTTTAGCGCTTTCGTCTTTATTTGTAAAAAACTTCATCAGGATCAAATAATTTACAACTGTTTCCTTCTTTTAAAAACACTTAATAAACACTTCACAGCCAAGCCTCCTAAATCAACCAATGAAATATCACTAATTCATTCATAAAATGTTAAAGGACACTTATAATAGAACATGTACACACACACGAAGTATAAATGAATACTCATACTTAAACACACAATAACAACTATTTGATACATATTATTTCCTACTTAAAGATTTTAATTTTAAAAAGGGATTAATAGAAATTTGATCATTCAGGCCTGGCCACACTCCGACATTCAAAAACGACTACCAGTGTAATTCCTGCTTCTACAATTTCACTGGCTACGGGCTTCTTCATTCATGCAACAACAATGTTTCAATGATAATAAATTTAAAAAAGTGTGATCAGGGTGTTCCAATAAATGTAATGTTAATACATTTTATTCACATTTCTTATTGATATCATTTATACTTTCTAGTATCCTGTCCTTTAGTTTACGCTGTTTTTTCTATATAAAATAGAAAATAAGCCCCACAAAGGGCTGCATAAACTATCCCTGTTTGGTAATTGAACCGCCCCGTACCAAAAACTTTACATTATTGATAAATTCCTGTCCGTGTAAAATAAACTTACAAGCCGAACAGTGCCTGCACTTCACCATCCTGAAATTAATATTAAACCCGTCTTTATAAAAATTATTAATATTTTATAAAATAAACTTTAAGATTAAAACACTTTTTATAAACAATTTTTGGTCCATCACCCACCTTCTGTCCAATAAGTCTATTTATCTTTTGCAGAAGTAGGAAATCCACTGACATTCTAAGAAAATGCTTTTAGGTTCTATATACAAAAAACAGAGAATCTGAAGGCTTAACTCATAATGAAGTCTGAAACAACCATGGACATAAAAGAGTAGTTTGTGTTTTAAGTGCCACTGCCTCTGTGGAAAACCAAATACGGTTCTCCCATCATGAGACCTTGTAACTCAGATACTCCTCTTGCAGATGTCAGTGCAACCAGAAGAGCAGTTCATCAGGTAATGAACCTGAAAATCAGCCTGGCAGGCAGTTTTGGGTGATTAGGTTTTTCTAACAGAGTGAAGATCCTAAGGAGGAGGAACCTGTCTTCAAGGAGGTCTCACATGTAGAACTCCTTTCAGAAACTGTCTGACAATACACAGAGCAGAAAGAGGGGGATACATAGGATGACATGTTGAAATGGTCACAAGATGTATGTTTATTGAGGGATAAGGGAGGCCAGAAGATAATAACTCACAAATTCTTAAGCACCAGTGGTACAAAATCACTCATGTGTCATGGTCATTGGGTAGGCACCATCTAGAAAATCTCTTCCATTTACCAATATACAATTTCCTAGTAGCATACATTCTTGCCTTCTTCAGTACCTTCTCCACTTTCTCATGAAAAATGTGCCTAAAACATATCAGAATTGAATCAACCAGGTAGTCAGTTAAAGTTGCTTCATGTCAGGGTGTATCAAACTCCCCTTGCCCTGTGAGTAGATCCAGTTTGTGAAGAAGCTTGTAGTAATTGCCCTGGCCATTTCCTTAAGAAGTGAGAAACAAAATTTTGCCTCAGAACAGCTTTTGCAGAATACTGTTAAAAGAACAACCTAAGAGAAGTACAGTAAGAAATAGATGGAGTTTCTTTAACTAGTGCAAGCTGAAAAAACAGTGATAAAATTCAACAAAATAAAGAAATGCAGCACAGAATTGTTAAATATCATGGAAACAGACCAAGTGCAAAACAATACATTTATATCAACGTTGTATTTCCAGAGGGTTTTGGAAGCAATCCAAAGCTTCTGCAGCCACAGGTGAACAAGCCAGGCACAAGGAAGCTCTGAATAAAAGACCACAAAATTACCAAAATGTAATTCTTTCATACCAGCAGGATGAAAGAGTTTTCTAAAGTCAAACCTCAGGCCAATCAAATAAAACACAAAAAGCTATTGCCAAGTAGTTCCCACCTTAAATGCTTTAGAACATCAGTAATAATTCCTGTAATTTCCAAGGATCCTTGGAAATAAGTTCACTAACCCTGAGAAATGTTCATAACACACAAAAGCTTTGCAAAACTTAAAAATATGTTGGCAAAGTCAGAGCAGGTTTTGTAGAATACTTTTAAAGCAGCAACCCAAGAGTAGAACAGTAAGAAACAGGTGGAGTTTCTTTAAAAAGCACAGGCTGAAAATGTGATAAATTCAACAAAATAAATAAATGCAGCACAGAATTGTTACATATCACTGAAACAATTACAACAAGGGAAAAGGTATATGCTTATATCAGCCTTGTATTTCCAAGAGGATTTAGAAGCACTTCAAATTATGCAGCATCAGGTGAACAAGCCAGGCACAAGGAACAGCAACATACATTCTCTTGCATAAAAGTAGGGCTTCAACAGGCCTGGGTAATTAAATACCCATAATTCTGACCATTCTCATCTGTAAGTTTCATTATCAAAGTAATACATAATATAGGTAATCTATAAACTTTTGACTCAACCTAGTTTGGAATTGTCAAAGGAAGGTCCTGCTTACTTAACCTGGTTTACTTTGAAAAAGTTACTGAAGTAATGCATGGGGGCAAAACAGTGCACACCACCACCTCACACTCAGGTATCAGAAATAAACTCTCTCAGCAAAATTTCCACCCCCATTTAACTCCTTGAATAGCAACATGGATCACAAATAGAACACAAGACATTAGGGTGAGCTGCACTACCTCCTCCTGTATACCAGGGTTCAGTCCTTGGGCCACTCTTCTTTGGCATTTGCTTCCTTTACAAGTATTTGTGCAGATGATTGCAGTTTTTGTGTCATCATAAACTCCACAAAGGATGCCAAGATCCTCCAAGATGGCATCCTTTGGTAAGAATGATACTTTTTTTTAACTATCACATTGACAGCACACCCCTAAAAATTGATCTCATAGTCAGGGATCTGTGAAGTTATGTTGATAATGAACTGTATTTTAATCACTCTGTATCCACTGATGTAAGGATGTCCTTTTCCATCACAAGGTTGCTATATAAAGGTACTGAGTCCTCCAGATGCAAGGATGTAATTGTTCCATTGTACTCAGCACTTTATTATGACAATCTTTGATTGATTGGGCGGCGCAGTGGTGCAGTGGTTAACGTTGTCACCTCACAACAAGAGGTTCTCCGGTTCGATTCTTGGCTGGGGTGCCTTCTGTGTGGAGTTTGCATGTTCTCCCTGTGTTCGTGTGGGTTTCCTCTGGGTACTCTGGTTTCCTCCCACATAGGTTCATAGATTAGGTTCATAGATTAGTACTAAGCTAACTGCCCTTGTGAGCCATTTTAAGCTTAGCCAATTATCCCTTGTGAGACTCGAACCCTGCACCTTGTGTTTGTAAGGCAAATACCTTAACCATTAGGCCACCCTCCCACCCACATTCCAAAGACATGCATCTGGAACATTTCTCCCCGGGCCTCCACTGAAAACAGGCTCTGTGGAACCTAGTCAGACTTTCCCGGTCAACAAATGATAAATAAAAAAAAATAATACCCCTTTTGGTATGCATGTGTTCAAACACTTGTCATAACTGGAATGACTACAGCACTTTTGCAATAACTAAATCAAGGGCGTAAATCATAAAAGCTATACAAAACTGTCTCAAAGCCTTGTTGCCTTTTTCAATATCACACAGGCTACTGAGAAGCAAACTTTGCCTTGTGTATATAGATCTTCAGTAGACCCTGTAGGGTGGAAGGTTGGCGTAATGGTTAAGGTGCTTACCTTAGAAACACAAGGTGCAGGGTTTGATTTTGACATGGGGTAATTGGCTAGGCTTAATGTGGCCCATAAGGGCAGTTAGCATAGTACTAACCTATAACCTATGAACCCTATATTGTCAGACCTACTACACTTTCATAAGTGGTATCATAAACACCTACTCAAGAGATCTCAATTGATTTTGCAAAATTAACAGAATGTGTTGGAGAGGTAGTTATGTAGCACAGAGAATGCCACTTCTACAGACCCGTCTTCCACGCCACGTAAAGCAAAGTACTTCTCTTACTCCATTCAAACATAATTTAGATAAATGAATGGCTCACTGCAAATTAACCACTGGTTTAGCAACTCTGTCCCTCAGGAATAGGGGCAACATAAATGTCCCAACATGAATAGGGGAAGCATGTACATGTTCCAACACAGCCTTCCTTGGCCCAGCTCCAAGTTATTCAGATTAAAAGGGCTAGAAACTACCACCAGAATGTAGGGGTAGGCTTCTTAAGATACTCAGAGATCAATAGCCTATAACATATCTATGAACCTAGGAAGGACCTCATTAAAAAAATGCTTGATTTCAGACTGCATATAAAGGGAGGCATCCATGGGCAGACAAGCAGATATGGTCATAAGATGAGCCTGGATAGAACAGTAAGAAAAGCCAGAGGATAGTAACCCAGACAAATATTGTAAAACCTTAGGCAACCTGGTCTTAAAATGATCCTGGTTCTTACTATAGCACTAACTAGCAAATGTTTTTCCCTCACCTGTATATGATTTCCTGGTAGTAGGTTTCTTAGCCTCCTTTTATACCTGCTGCAAGCACTCGGAAAATAGGCACCTAGACGGTATTAACATTCTGTCATCCTGGCAATCAACTCAAGTTGTTTAAAGTTGCGGTGCATCAAATTACCCCTGCCTTGTATGAGTAGGTCCACTCTGTATGGAAGTTTGTAGTAAATGCTCTTAGCTATTTTCAAAAGAAGGGAGAACCACTGTTGCCTGGGCCAGAATGGACTCACAATGATTATCTTTAAAGAGCCCTTCTGAATCTTTAGAATGGCCCTGGATATCCGTGGAAAGGCGTACAGGAACATTCCTGTCTTAAGGGAATGAAAACACATCTGTCTTCCAGGCCTGTTTGCAAGGAATCCTGAAGAATAATTCCTTTATCTGTCTATATTAGGCAGAGGTGAGCAGATTGTTTAAGGAGTTCCCTACAGCTAGATCAATTCCTTGAAGACACCTGGGTTTGATTTCTATTCGTGAAGGTTTGTAGTGTTCTTGCTCAACTCGTCTGCAACAATATTTTGCTCTACAGAATGAAAGAAGCCTGTAGGGTCAGACTGTGGTGAGTTGCTACATCATAAAGCTACTATGGCTAATCTGAACTGAGGGTAAGATCTGGTTCCACCCTGTCTGTTTATGTAACACAGCACTGTGGAGCTATCTATGATCACTTGGAGAAGTGCCAAGGACACCAAAAGATTTCAAGAGTGGAGGGTGTTTATTACTGCCAACATCTCATTGGCCTTCCTGAGAACACTGGAAAATATGAAGGTCTCTCCAAACACCATTATATTGGGCGACTTCAACTACCCAAACATAGACTGGGAGCATTACTCTAGCTCCAACACCCTAGCCCAAAGGTTCCTAGAATTTATAAACTGAAATGCTATGGAACAACTTGATACCACTCCCACAAGAGGGGAAAACATACTGGACCTGATCATCACCAACATGGGGACTCTATGCTCCAGACCAGAAGTGTATCCCTCACTGGTAAGATCAGACCATAAACTAATCTCATCACATCCCGACCCCACCCCCTGCCCAGAAAACCACAGTGAAAAACTTCTCTAAAGCAAATTTCACACTCCTCAAAACCGAGGTGGAATCCTTCAAAGCCCCCGGGCCTGTGGAAAATACGGCCCAGACTGCAGAATCCTTTATAAACGCATTCTATGAACACCTTCAGGAATGCATGGATCATGCATTCCCAAATAAAACCAAGACCCAATCCTCCAAAGGCAGACGTCCTGTCTGGTGGACCCCAGCCATAAACAAACTATACAATAGAAGGAGGAAGCTATTACACGACAGAGCAAAATCCCAAAAAGGGAAGGCATCTCTGATCAGTATTAGCAAAAAACTACGGGCACTCATAAAATCGTCTAAGGCCAGCTTCGAGAGAAAAATTGCGCAGGACACTAAGGATAATCACAAGGCTTTCTTTAGTTATGTTAGAAACCTGGGTGGGAATTCCCAGATATGCTCAGAATTAGTCCAAAATGACAAAAAATACACCAAACCCACAGACATTGCCAACATCCTAGCTGACAGGTTCAGTGCAACCCCCCCCCCCCCCACCAAAAGGGCAAATATCTATCCCAGCAGAGTGCTGCGCCCCTGACATCTCAGATGCTCAGGTAAGAGCCGCCCTCTCCAAAGCAAAAAACACAGCATCAATGGGACCAGACGGTGTCCCGGGCTGCGCCCTACATGAACTCCAAGAAGAGCTAAACCCAAACATAAAACTACTGTTCAATCTCAGCCTTATTACAGGATATGTACCCAAAGAGTGGCGTACAGCAACAGTGGTCCCTCTCCACAAAGGTGGTGCCTCAACGGATCCTGGAAACTATCGCCCCATAAGCCTGACTAGCTTGGTCTGCAAAGCTATGGAAAGGATCATCATGGACCTCATAAATAAAGATATTGGGGACCTACAGGCACTGGATCCTACCCAGTTCAGTTTTGTTAAGGGCAGATCCTGCCTCTTAAACCTGGTCAATTTCTTTGAAACAGTCACCAAGGCCATTGACGAGGAGAAGGTGGTCCACACAGCCTACCTGGACCTCGCAAAAGCCTTTGATACAATACCCCACTCGGGCATTATAGATAAGCTCACCAACTTAATTATAAACCCCTATGTCACTAGATGGGTTGCAAACTGGCACAAGGACAGAACCCACATGGTTAGAATTGCTGGAGCCATGTCAGACTCCAAACCAGTTACAAGTAGCATCCCACAAGGCTCAGTCCTGGGACCTCTCTTGTTCGGTATATATTTCTCGGAGGTACAGGCCAACACAGAAGGACTGTGGCTGACCAAGTTCGCAGATGACTGCAAACTGGGTGCCATAATCGACTCTCCAGCCGACACAAGCATCCTCCAAAAGGGCCTCATATAAACAGACAACTGGTGCCAGAGCCATGGCCTCAAGCTAAACACCAAAAAGTGTATAGTCATCCCCTTTGGCAAAAACAAAGTGCCCACAAATTACCACATAGGTGGTAATCCATTAAGTACAGAAAAAGTAATTAGGGACCTGGGGACCCAAGTTGATAGCAATCTCTCATTTGACAACCACGTGGCCAAAGTGGTTAGAAAAACATTTTATATAGCCACCTAATCATGAAGGGATTCACATCTAAATCAGGGGAGGTCATCGTGCCTCTTTACTCATTCCTCATCAGGCCCATAATTGAGTACAATGCCCCTTTTGGGATGTACCTTACCAGATGGAAAGACCCCAAAAGTACCTCACCAAGAGGATCAAAGGGCTCAGACAGATGCCATATTCTGCCCGGTTAAAGAAACTCCAGCTCTACTCAGTGGCATACCGCCTGCTCAGAGGCGATCTGTGCCTGACGTATAAAGTCATGTCCAACCCGGAATTAATGGACATGCTGCACCTCAGAAAATCCAAATCCCATCGAGCTACGCGCTCGAGAGACTTGAACCTCAGCACTGAAATAAATAGGACATGCTGGAGGGACAGATTCATAACCCAGAGGCTCCCTTCACTCTGGAATAAAATCCCAGTCCAGGTTAGGCAGAGTCCCTCATTGACTCTCTTCAAGAGGAATCTTGATGAGTGGATGGGAGATCATAGGTTTACCCCGGGTATCACTTCTGTGTCACTGTTAGACAGAGGCACAGTATACTAACCTCGAAAAAGGGCATAGCAAAATTAATTTAAAATGGGTGGCGAAAGCCAGACACACTCTGGCTAGGCTTATAAATGCCCTAGGGCAGATAGCCTAGTATGAACCTATGAACCTATTTATGTTTTGATATGTCCTATTTTTTCCAAAGATGTTGCAATTTTACCCCCAGAGACACTTCTGCCGAAGCAATGTGTGAGGCATCTGCTGTTACAGACTACGTAGGAGCTGGAAGGAAGAAAGGAACAGCAGGATTTAGAGATAGCTGGCTTTTTCACCTCCACACTTCCCTGATTTACAAACCCCAGAACTGGAAACTGAAGACCCATTGTATTTTTCTCAAGTAAACCACTGCATTTTCTTCATGTGTAGTCTGACCAAAGGACTCATAATACTCAAAGATGCAATGCACCCCAGAATCCTGAGAAATTCCCTGGTTGAAGTTGTAGACTGATTGAAAAAACTCAGGAAGAGATCTGTATAAAAGTCTACTTTGTCCCGAGGGAGAAAGGCGCTCTCTAGGGATGTATTCATGAGGCAACCCAGTAACACTATTATGTCAGAAGGAACGAGAGATAATTTCTGAATTTTCTCTTGGAAGACTCCTCACAGTTTGATAAAGACTCTTCTACCAAATAAAGAAAAATGTGAATGCTTTACAATCTACAATCCACTATTACTGGTACTAGGCACTTTGTAAACACTCTTAGAGCTATACCCAAAATGTAATGCAAAGAACTGAAACTGTAAGCCAGATACAGATCATCTTAAAAATATCTGCAGTTGTTGGAAATTGGAATGTGATGATAAGCATCTTTTAAATCTAAAGTCACCATAAAACTGAAAAGAGGAACTTTGCAACTTTCACTAACTGGTTGAGAAAGGAAAGGCCTAGCACTGGTAACCAAGATGCTTCCTTCTTTTTTACCAGAAAAGAAATATTTAATTAAAAACCCTTTAATGGCAGATCTAGGAGCACTGACTCAATCATCCCCTGATATAGCATTTCTTGTGTAACTGGAGGGAAGAGGGAAGTCTGGTTGGAGCATCTTCCCACTCCAATATGTATCCTTGCTGGATGATTCTCAGAAACCTTTTGGATGAGACAGTCTTTGTTGCTATAGAAGGAAATGCATAACTAGACTTTGGGAAAGATTTAGAGGATTGAAAATGTGGGGATTAATTTTAAGGTGCTAAAGCACTGTGCTGTTACTCTGATGCTTACTGTGATGGATTTGAAGTCTTCTTAAGACACTCAGTCTTGCTGGCTGGATTCTGCTGAAATCAAAGTCTGGTTAAAGTTGCATTCACAGTCTGCTGCATACAGAAACTTGCAGAATATACACTGATGAGAGAATATACTTTGCAGCACCTGTCTTTAATAGCAGTAACCAATAACCTTTTATAATAAACCAAACGTACTTCTGTTACAGCTTCAGAAAATGTTCTACTTTACTTCTCATATAGTACAGATGATGTGAGAGATATAACATTTACCTCAGGACAAAATGTGTCCCTACCAGTACCCCTAATATAACTGGATTTAATACAGACTTTATATGTATTTTTTAGTTAAACACACACCCTCTTTGTTTTGGAAAGATACTGCCTTGATGACGCAAATACTGACATATCTATCTTGTGCAAATGCTGATAAGTAAACTGCCTTCAAGGAAACATCTTGTAGATTAGAAAAATATATATTTTAAACATGTCCTGTTGTCAGTTCTTTAAAGAAAGCAAATTACATTCTTGTCATGTCTGTAAGAAGTCAACATTCTTGATGTGTGTGTAATACACTCATAAGCAAGTTCCTTATTTTTTAAGCCACAGACATTTAGTATGTATGCTAATCACATATTACTAAACTCTGTTTCTGCATTTAAGCAAGCTTTATTTTATACTTATTTATGTTGCATATTTGTAGCAAAGTTACTTTCAACCTTAATATCTTGTTGAGCATAATCTTACACCAATGTTACATTACGATAAACCCCCTGTAACATAGCAAGGTAGCCACTCACAGATGTACACATACATTGACTGACATTTAGTAGTAATGTTGCTACATTATGGCAAGCCTCATACTGCATGAAGATAGCCAGTCCCACAGAGGTACACAAAGATACCCACACAGACTCCCTCACACAGGACAGAGACACAAGACAGACAGTTACACAGACCCACATGTGATGAGGACAGCACTACAGTAAGACTGAACATTAATAATTTTAAATACTGGGCTTATGAACTAATGATGCTAGAATAAGATTTTGCAGTAGCATATGTTGTGTGACCCCACATTTTTGATGAACAGACCAAAACTAACAAACATCTGGACATTGTGCAAGATTCTCACAGCCCCTACCAAAAGCCAAAAATAACTGCAGACCAAAGGTGTAACATCAAGGATAGTTACAAACATTACTATGATAAACTTAGAAAGATATTAGAATAGCAGGGATTTCATTAAATAATCAGTACATTCTGCAGAACTCCTCCCCCCCAAAAGTCTCAGCACAATTCTAGAGGAAGTAAAAAAGAAAAAGAAAAAATAAATAAACAAAACAAAAAGACAAGGACATAACATTAGGGATTTAAAACACTGTGCTTATGAACTAATACAGATGGTAGAATGACAGATTTTTCCATTAGCGTGCGTTGTGTGAATCCACATTTTTTTATGAGTAACAGACTAAAAATACAGGTCAAACATCTAAACATTGTGCAACATTCTCAAAGCCCCTACCTCTCTCCTAACCTCTCAGCTTAACAATTCCAGACAAAGCCAAAAAAAAAAAAAAAACTGCAGAACAAAGGCATAACTTCAAAGATAATTTGAAAAGTTTCTATGATCAAATTCGATAGTAGAACAGGGTTTGCATTGGCACACATTAAGACATCAGTGCATTCTGCAGAATTATCTCAGCCCATACCCCCCAGTGTCTCAGCACAATAAATCTGGATTAAGTGAAAGCAAAATAAAAACACAAAGGTATGATGTTAGAAACAATGTGCTTATGGGCAAACAAAGATGATAGAATAACAGATTTTGCAGTAAAATGCATTGCGTAACCCCACATGTTTTAATGAAAAGAGACAAATACAAGGCAAACGTCTGAATATTGCGCAACATTCTCACAGCCCATAACCCCCCTAACCAACCTCTCAGCACAATAACTTCAGACAAAGCAATGATTATAGAACAAAGGTGTACCATCAGGGGATCGTTATAAACACTGCCAGTATACACAATACTAGCATAACAGGGTTTACATTAATATACATTAAAACAACAGCTATACATTCTGCAACATTCTCGCAGCCAATAACTCCCCTCCCAACTTCTCAACACAATAATTCTGGACAGAGCAAAAAATGATCATAGAAGAAAGGTGTAGCATCAGGCGTAGTTGTAAACATTGCGGTATACACAAAACATGCTAGCAGATCAGGGTTTGCACTGGTATGCATTAAAACATCTGTACATTCTATAGTATTCTCACAGCCACTAGCCCCACTACCAATACTTCAGCACAATTGTACATAAAACAAAAATGCATTAATGAATATTCTTATAGAAGACTAGCTAAAAAAAACTACATCAAATCTGGACATTAATTACACACAAGCCTTCCTTCCACAATCTCTTGGCAGAAGATTTCTGGACAAAGGTAAAATAAAACTGTTACAACCACATCCCCCCTATATCATCTTAGCATAAGAACTCTGCAGAAAAAAAGTCATACAATCCTCTCTCAAGGTCCCCCCCACCAGCAAAAAATAAAGTTAAAAATAAACCCAGCAACTTACCATTTCTGCTGTTGATAGAAGGCTGGTACTAATCCTCTGCTTGCTTCTCCTACACACAGACCACAACAGTTCAACCCTTTTAAACTGACCTCAAAAGGACAGTTATTCAGATCTTTTAGAAATTGCCCTTACAAGGGCAGTTAAAATAAAGCTGCTTTGCTGGCCCCATGGTCGTTCCAGGAAACCTTGCATCCTCCATCTGTCCTCACGCCATACCTCTCAACCTCTTAGTGTGATAAATCTGGACAAAGGCTTAAAAATAGGGTCACATTTTAAATATAGCTCATATAAACTTGCAAACTTGCTTTCAGGCTTTGTTTAGCGTACATTTTCTGAAGGATATAAAGTAGGGTTACCACCTGTCTCTCTTTGCGAGGGACAGTCCCTCTTTGGGCAGTTGTGTACTTTGAAAAAAAGTAAAAAGTGGCAAATGACCTGAGATTTTATGAGAAAATATATTTCACAAGTTTTCTTTAATAGTTGTATTAAACAGTTATTTTACATCTGAAACACGTAAGTGTTATACAAAATAGTATAAGCAACTCAAATGCTACAGGAAGTTTCTATTTTGGCAAAAAATGAACTTCTGCCTTTTGTATTGGCTGTGACTATGTTTTATCCTGTATGATCTCTCCTTTCTTAAAAAAAACCCCACTTTATGCATTTGAAAAGGTGTCAACCATATAAGTCTGAAACTTAAATGTCTGCCATTATTTAGGGACTTTAATACTCATTGATTTATACGAAAACCACAAATTTTATGAAGAAGAAACCAAAAATATGAAGCAAAAGTCTGGACTTCCTTAAATAATCTGGGCAGTTCAGAGGTGTGCCTCATGCCGAAAATCTACAGAACGGACCCAACAGACCATATATTATAAAAGCCAATCAGGAAACTAGAACTTGTTTCCTTGACTGCTGCAGCCAATCAGGTCCCTTGCTTCATTGAAATGGACCTGACTGAGTGCAACTTACAAGTGAAGCAAGCGACCTGATTGGCTGCAGCAGTCAAGGAACCAAGTTCTTTCAAAAAAAAAAAAAGCCAGAATTGCACGATGACTCTATACAGCCGAATGACTGAGGCACCAAACAAGGAGCAGAAGAGATGGAGAAACCCACGTCTGCTTCATGCAGATGCCTAATGCTGGCTATGTCTAAGAGCTGAAAATTTAAGGTACTACAGGATTTGGAGAGGATTATGGGTAATGGGAGGAGCTTGAGCTACAGATCCTAACTCAGAAAAGTGATCAAAGTTGGATCTGAGATTGGATCTGAGACCAGACAAAAATGGCAGTATCAGATCACCTTCTAAGGTTGGCAAAAGGGGAGGAACAGTTGGAGGATGAGGAAAATCCTGTTGCAAAAGATTGTATTTTGTTCAGAGAACTTTTATATCATTCTGTTCCCATTAAAATAACTCATTCATTTGGAAAAGGTGTCAGGAAAAGAAACATCTTCAAAAAAAAAATCAGGAAAACACAGTCATCAGAATCAAAATCCCCTACTTAAGGTGAATTAACAAAAAAAAATCCCTCCCAGTTAAGTCCCTGTTCTTCTGACTAGGAATGAGTGTCAGAAGTAGATGCAATTCTTTTTATTTTACTATGCAGTAAGGAATCAGAATGTAGATGACTCACAGCTTGAAGTAAGCCCTTAGAAAAGTCCAATAATAGTTTCTGGTCCACAGTCATTGGGACAAAGGAAAATTTTCTAGGCGAGTCCTTAGAAGACTGACATAAAGCAGGTACACCAGCCTGGAAATTAGGCATTTTAGCCCAGCCTTGTAGTATATCATCACCTGCTCCCTCCTGCAAGACCAGCAAGAATGGATCTCCCATGCCTGCAGGGGACACTCCACTAGACACAGAGGATGTATCTGACACCCAGTCCTTAGTGACTGAAAGGATTACACCAGAGGGTTTCAGGGAAGAAGACAAGTGGTCTTGGGAATCAGATATGGCCACAGCAAAGGTACCCATCCATGGCTAAGGCAATGAAGAAGCCCTCTGTATTGGCAAAGGCTCCCTAATGTTTTTCTTTTTCTTATGACCACAATAAGGAAGAAACAAGGAACTGATACCCTGGTCACAGGTTCTGCCAAGAAAGAAGCCTGAGAACAGGTTAGTGAAGCCTGGAAAAATCAGTGACCAGAGAAAATGGTGACAACCCTAACACTTGCCCCAACTCCTAATTACAATAAATTAGATACATAATTCAAAAATAAATTAAGAATTTCCTTTTAACAGTGTTTCAATAAAATACCTTAAAGAAAAATTTACATACTGACAAGCATGTTTAGTGACAGCCCAGTAAAAGACATACCTCACTGCAATAAACAGTTTTTGTTAGAAATAACACTGTTTTTTATAAAACATAATAAAATGTGGAAGGTTTTCCAAAAAGGGAACTTATCTGCCTAACTATGGAGAAGTGCTAATTGACCAACAAGTTTCTGAAGTCCACAAGAGGTATGCACTTCAGTTACAAGAAAGTTCTGAAGGGTCTGACACCCAATCTACTAATTCTCTCCAGCTCTACCTGCACCATCAGTGATCAGAGTGCTTGGAATGTGTCTTAAGTCTTTGGATACTGGCCTATTTTAATATCCTCTGTGGACATAACCTGTACAATTTAGGCTACAGCAACTGTGGTCAAATGATGAACATCTGATGATATTTCTATAGATCATATATATTTCCTCTTTTATTTACTTCTGAACTTATTTCACAGGTAAACCCTTTCTGTGATGATGTTTGACTATTTGTGATACTTCTGTCTCTTAAATAAAACTGGTTTGTATAACAGCCTTCATGGTTTTCAACTATGCTTCATGCCCTGTTTTTCTTTTATGTTCTCTTTCATTGTTCTCAAATTCACCTCCAGAAAATATGTACAGTTGCATTAAGACATTTATATAAAGTTGCAGGTTCTAGCTTTTGTTCTATTTCTGGTATGCCAAACATTAGTGTGTACATGTAAGGCCAAAGTTAGAAATACACATAAAAAATTGTCATGTATAACAGGTGGGAACAATAGCTTTCATCATAATGACTACTCTATCCATATTATCTAGGAATGTAAATGAACTTATAAGTAAAGACAAAAAGGAAAGGGTATTGAATTATATTAATAAATGCAAAATACAAATAACAATGCTGCAGAAGATACATTTAGAAAGAAATGAGAATGTGAATTTGACAAAGAATGGATTTCTGGACAGATATTCAGCATCATATTAGGGACTAAAGAAAATGGGGAGTAATACTGATTGCTAGAGGGGCACCAATACTGATAAAAGAGGAAAAAAAGACAATAATGGTAGATCTGTAGTGGTAAGGGGCTATTGGCAAGGGAGGAGGATTACCCTGGCATGTGTTTATATTCTACCAAAAGCTGTTATCATGGAGTTTAAGAAATGTTTGAGAGAAATATTCAGCTTTCAGTAGGGAATGTTAGTTATAGGTGGGGAGTGTAACTTGAAGAAATCTATGAAAATATTGGGTATGCAAGATCCACATTTAGTAGTAGGAACTCAAACAGAATTTGTATATTATTCCCCAAGGAGAAATAATTAGGCTAGAATGATAAAAGTTATATTTCACAGGAATGCATGCATTTAATGCGATGTTTGCTCTGAGAGTTTTGATGGAGAAGTACAGAGAAGGTCAGAAGGAGTTGCATTGTGTTTTTGTAGACTTAGAGAAAGCATATGACAGGGTGCCCAGAGAGGAGTTGTGGTATTGCATGAGGAAGTCGTGAGTGTCAGAGAAGTATGTAAGAGTCATACAGGATATATACGAGGGTAGTGTGACAGCGGTGAGTTCTGTGGTGGGAGTGACGGATGCGTTTAAGGTGGAGGTTGGATTACATCAAGGATCAGCTCTGAGCCCTTTCTTATTTGCAATGGTGATGGACAGGTTGACAGACGAGATCAGACAGGAGTCCCCGTGGACTATGATGTTTGCAGATGACATTGTGATCTGTAGTGAGAGTAGGGAACAGGTGGAGGAGACCCTGGAGAGATGGAGATATGCTCTAGAGAGAAGAGGAATGAAAGTCAGCAGGACTAAGACAGAATATATGTGTGTGTGAATGAGAGGGAGGATAGAGGAATGGTGAGGATGCAAGGAGTAGAGGTGGCGAAGGTGGATGAGTTTAAATACTTGGGATCAATAGTTCAGAGTAATGGTGAGTGTGGAAGAGAGGTGAAGAAGAGAGAGTACAGGCAGGATGGAGAGGGTGGAGAAGAGTGTCAGGAGTGATTTGTGACAGACGAGTACCAGTAAGAGTGAAAGGGAAGGTCTACAAGAGGGTAGTGAGACCAGCTACGTTATATGGGTTGGAGACAGTGGCATTGACAAAAAGGCAGGAGTTAGAGCTGGATGTGGCAGAGTTAAAGATGTTAAGATTTGCACTGGGTGTGACGAGGGTGGACAGGATTAGGAATAAGTATATTAGAGGGTCAGTCCAGGTTGAAAGGTTTGGAGACAAGCCAGAGAGACAAAATTACATTGGTTTGGACGTGTGCTGAGGAGGGATGCTAAGTATATTGGGAAAAAGATGCTAAGGATGAAGCTACCAGATAACAGGAAAAGAGGAAGGCCTAAGATAAGGTTTATGGACGTGGTGAGAGAGGACATGCAGGTGGTTGGTGTGACAGAGCAAGATGCAGAGGACAGGAAAAAATGGAAACAGATGATCCGCTGTGGCGACCCCTAACGGGAACAGCCGAAAGATGATGATGATGATGCATGCATGCATTTAACTGATAGCTTCATCACATATCCAATAACTATTTCAGATCATGCAACAATAAAAACAAAGTTAAAATAAAGGAGAACAAAGTAAAAAGAGACCCTGGCACTTTCCCACCTGCCTGTTAAAAAAAGGAATTTCAGGAATGGGTAGTGGAATATTTTCAATAGTTATTAGGGAAGACATTAATTTCATCAGAAGGATAGCTAGTGGGTGAGAGAAAATGAAAATGGAGTTTTAAAATATGATAGAAATATAACAGTAACAATGCGCTTAAAAAGTAATAGGAAATATTTAGAAGGGCTGACAAAGTTTAAAGTATTGTAGAATAAAGGGACTCTCATAGAACAAGAACATGAGCAACTGCAGCGTGCCACAGAGTAAATAAGGGAGTATTTGGATAATATGCATGAGTTTAGAAAGACTGCTGCTAACAAGCTATGTTTTAATAACTCCAGGGCACAAAAGCTTTTAGCACAACTTCATAGGCAACATATGGTAGAAAGGGTTGTCGCCAAATTTAGGAAGCCTACAACAAGAAAAACAAAAAAAATATTCAATAGAAAATGTATATAAAGCACAGGAATATGAAAACCAAGAAAAAACACAAATGTCAATGCCAAGGATAGAGGAAGCTGAGGCTCAACAACTAACAGTTAAGACAGAATATGAGATAAATACAGTGATGTGTAGCCAACAGATGATATTTCTGTATAAGTCTGGAAGTTAGGAAAGAAGAAAGTAGTAAAGATTTGTAAGACTTTGTTTAATAGTATTTTAAAGGAAGTGGAAGCACCAGCATCTTGAAGATGTGGTAGCTGTATTACCCAAAGGGGGTAAAGATTCATCAGAATCAACTTCATGTAGACCAATTTCAATTTTAAAGCATTTGTTTATGTACATACAAGCTAAAAGAATGGCAAAGGTGTTGCCAAAATTGATAGATATGGATCAATGTGATTTTGAGGAGGGGACACAAACACTTACCAGCATTAATAGAGCAATGATAATCTAAAAGGAAGCAGAATTTAAGAAAATACCTTTGTTGTTCCTGGATCTTGATGCAGAGAAAGCTTTGAACAGAGCAAGCTGGAATTTTATGAGTAGGGTAATGGAGACATTTGCATTCCATGATAAAATGATAAGGTTAATTAGGAGAATATATGAAGGATCAGAGGCAAGAATTAGTGTGGGAGGGTTCCTTTGGGATAAGTTGTGTTTGTAAGCTGACAGACATCAGTGCTTAATTATGCACTGATATGTTCATATTTTTGCAGTAATATAAAGGATATTATAATCCTCATTTAGTAGCTATGTCTAATTTGCTTTATTCAATGGAAGAAAATAGGAATTTCTGGCCATTTACCAGGAGACCCAGAACTTGCGCAAGCCTGTCAAGGATAGCTGATAGATATGATGGCCCTCCCTACTTGCTGGATGCACAGTTTACCGTTATCCAAAAACCAAGAAGAGGAAAACAGTCAAGCAAACAGCAGGGAGATCATCCATTTCTCTCCTTCCAATGCAAAAACTTCAGCTCTGCCAGACTTTCTATTACTGTATCGAAGAGAATTCGAGACAAAGCACATCTTGAGGGGTATCCCAAGTTAAAGTGAGATACGAATATAAAAACTCATCTGTGCATTCTCTAGCAAGAAGACCTGAGTATTAACAGAAGTGAGGTACTTACCATAACACTAGATGTTTGTTATCCCTAGTCCATCCACTTTAAAATGTCCGGAATCTCTGCTGTCATGGTGATCTGATCTAGTAACTGATCACCTCAAATGTTTCTCAAGCTCATTCCCTTCTTCCATCAAGCACCTGTTCTCTGAGTTTACTCAGATCATGTCTGCTGCCTAATATCTAGAGGTTGAATCACTGGAGTTTATGAGAGTAGCGATGAGAACAGGATGGGCTTCATTGTAGGTCTTCAGTGTCTGTCCAGTTAGAGTATATGTGACAGTCTGGAATGGGAATGGAGGGCAGATTAAAAAAGTGTACAAACTAGTGATAATAAAGATTCAACATTATGGTTAAGGTTCATAGATTAGTACTAAGCTAACTGCTCTTGTGAGCCATTTTAAGCCTAGCCAATTATCCTTTGTGAGATTCAAACCCTGCACCTTGTGCTTGCAAGGCAAGCCCCTTAACCATTAGGCCACCCTCCCAACCCTTGAGTAAGAACATAACTTCTGTACCATATATTATCCCTCTGTCCACTTATGTTGGGGCAGATGCCCAAGCTACCTGCTTTTCTGGGTGGAAGCATGATAGGATACCCTTGAGGATGGAGGCCCCAAAGGAGGACCTAGCTCTGGAAATTACGTCTAGTCTATAATGTTTTCAGATGTACAACATAGTCCAGGTTGAATTCTTGCATTAAATTGTAATAGTTCTTTCATGTCTACATTATATCTACTGAGACATAAAAATCATTCTGTGGTAAGAATTGTTCCAGACTAGTACTGACAGTTATTGAGATTATAGAAAGCAAATCTAACACGGGAGACTACAACAACTAATTTACGTACATAAAACAAAGCGCTGCCAGCTTAGGTGACACCTTCTGGAATATTTTTCTATTCATAATTCACACGCTTTAAACTTACAGAAGAATAATACAATCATCATCTACTGTCTGCTCAGACAGTTACATTTTGGAGTGTTCTCATACCTATGAGCTATGGGACATGTCCTGTGCAGAACACCTTAAGGCCCTATCCCTGTATTCTGTTTCCTACAGGCAGTTGAGGGGAGATCTATGCCGGCATATAAGGCATTGTCACACCCCACTTTGATGGACCTCCTGCATATCCACAAAACAAACAGCATCAGAACTCCCTGTTCAAAAAACCTAAACCTTGCCGGTGATTTAATAGGGCCTGCTGGAGAGACAGGTATGTATCCCAGAGACTGCCCCTTCTATGGAACAGGCTCCCTATCCATGTGAAGCATAGTTCCTCCCTAACCCAATTCAAGTGTAACTCGAACAGTTGGATGGGAAACAGGAAATCTATCCTTGATTTGGCACTGAAGTCACTAATGGACATGGGGAGCCAGTAAATGGTTCATCTCCCAAGCCCCTGCTTGTAAATGTTTCATCTCCCAAGGCCCTGCTTACACTTTTCAGGGTACAAGAACTTGTCAGAGATTTGAGATGCATTGCTAAGCTTAAAAAGACCCTTGTGGTCGATAGACTAGTAAACATCTATGAACTTATTGTTTCATGCAGCATACAAATGTTTTCTTTTTAACAATTATCATTCACTCCAGCTTTACATAAATTGCTCAGTTCCTGCCTTCCCTTAAACCTCACTCCTCACCCTGAACAGCATTCTTATAGGTTCATATGTTCATAGATGATTACTAGGCTAATGGCACAAGAGCCTTTACAAGCCTAGCCAATAATACCCAGAATATGACAATATTATATCTTAATTCCCCAGATATAGGATGGGGTATTATCAGGGTACTAGGTCTGAGGGTGTTGGAGCCATAAGTCATTTTACAGACTGTTTCTGTCCATAAGGGGCATAGACAGTACCCCAGGAGTGAATTTACAGTTCCCCGTCCATTTATCCAAATTCTTTTTGAAGATAGTGATGGATGGGCTTTGTTTTACAAAGATGGGAAGTTTATTCCATACATTAGGTAGCCTTTGAGATATGAATCTGTCTCTCCAGCAAGTTCTGTTAAGCCATTCACTCCAGTGGAGCTCAGGAAGTTTGCACTGTAACTTCCAATGGGTGGAGCCTAAGCCTTTTGACAGAATCAAATTACGTTCTCACATTTCAAACATATCTCTGGAAGCATGGGTGTTATGAAAGAAGTATAAATGTCAAACTCTTCATGGCAAACTATTTTATAGTGGCAGTGTACTTTATATTCTAGGTCTTAAACTAAATTTTATAAGTCACAGTAACTATTATGTTTGTAATATTTTGCAAACAACTTACAGTATCTCAGCAACCACTCAAGTTACACACATACTGTCAGCAGCATTTTATTCATCTAGCCGAGAGCTTTCATATGGGGCTAAAGAGTTCTGTCTGTGTTGCTTGATTGTTCAGATATTTAAAAAAATGTAAAAATTATATCTATATAAATTAATATAATAAAAACATTTAACATCCATTTACCTGCAGTAGACAGAGGTAAAATATTAATGCAGTTGAGTTTGCTATTGTGTAAGCTTTAAAATGAAATCTTTTAAAACCTTGTATGTAACATGGTTTTGGAATTATTGATGCAAATATGAACAAGCAATATTTGATGCCTAGGGGCATCAGTAGGAGTTAACTGCAGATGCACCTGGAGCCATCACAAATAAGGTTCAGGTCCAAGTAACCCTTGTATAATTCTTCTTGTGAACATGTAAAATATTCATCAGGGCTGCATCAGAGAATACCTTATTGGTCAGGCATAAGTCCCCTCCAAATAAACAACATGAGATGGAGTAAAGGGATAGGGACTTTAGTCAGTCTGCATAAGACATGTGTCTTATGCATTGTATTTTTAGTGAGAAACCTCTGGAGAGACTCCAGATGGTGTACTGTTTAGGTTGGCACATCCACAAGGAATGGTTAGGTACATCCACAAGGGAGCATTGTACTTGATTATGGGCCTGGTTAGGGCCAAGTACAATAGCACTATTGATTGCCAAGTACAATGGCACTATGACTTCCTTTGATCTTGATGCCATGCCTTTACTTACAAGTCGAGCCACACAGAAGAATTTCCTCACTACCATAGCTACCTAAAGTTTAAGTTATTATCTAGGTCCTTCAACACTGAGTCTACTTTTAATGTATAATTTGCAGGGATATCTGATTTACCAAAGGGTGTGCTTACACATTTTTTAGCATTTAGTCTCAGACCATGGTTTTTACACCAGTCATTTGTCATTTACAGGCCTGTTTGCAGGATGTCAACTTCATTTGGATTCAATGATTGCTCCCAGTTTACAATCGTCAGCAAACTTGATGAGCAAGATGCCCCCAACATTGGCCTTCACTTCAAAGAAGTATAAACCAAACTGGAGGGGTCCCAATACTGAGTCCTGTGGGACACCACTAGTAATAGGCTTCTTATCAGAAGTGGATTCACCTATCCAGACAACATGTGTCCTGTCAGTAAGCCAGTTTGCTATCCATCTGACAATGTAGGGGTCTACGCATAACTTAGTAAGTTTATCTATGATCCCCAAGTAAGGAGCTGTGTTGAAAGCTTTGGCTAGGTCTAGAAAAGCAGTGTGTACTATTTTACCCTCATCCCTGGCCCTGGTGACTTTCTCAAAGAAGTTCACCAGCTTGAGCAGGTAAGACCTCCCTTTGACAAAGCCAGTCTGAGTCTGGTCTAGTGTTTGGAAATTTCCTATGTTGTTATTGATCGGGTCCATGATAATTCTCTCCATGGCCATGCAGATAAGACTGGTCAAGCTTATGGGTCTGTAATTCCATGGGTCAACTGATGGGCCCCACTTGTGCAGACTAGAGGGATGACTGTTGCAGTCCACCATTCTTCTGGGACAAAGCCCACCTAGAAACTGTGGCTAAAGAGAGCTTTTAATGGCCCTGATAGAGTCTGTTTTAAGCTATTTAAGAAGCATCCTGGAATGTTTTTGGGACCCACAGAGCCTGTGTTTTTGGCTTTAGCAAGCACTGTAAGGACCTATTCCCTTGTAATGACCAGTAGGGGGATGGTTGTGGGTATTTCTTTGGGTGTAGTTGGAGATGATGTTGGGAGAAGTTTGAACTGAAGTCAGCCAGTCAATAATTTTTTGTTCGTAATGTGATATAATTTTTTTTTTAATTTCTCTAAGTCTTTTGGGTTTCTAATACCATGATGGGAATGGATCCCATTCCTAAGTCAAAGTATGATTAAGGTTCATGAAATTAGTATTGTTTCAATCTTTGATGTCAGCCAGGACTGCTATTTGCAGCACATGCAATGTGCCCAGTAATGACTCCTTCTGCAATTCGTACGGGGTTACATGCACTGGTAACATATCTAAGTACAATTGTAGATTGCTGCTCCTACTACTACTGGAACTATCTGGGTATCTTTCTTCCATATTGCTCTCATTTCTGCCTGCAAATCCTGATATTTTATGACTTTGTGTCTCTCTGTACACAAGACACTATAGTCACTGGGTGTGGCGATTTCAGTGATCAATGCTACTTTTGTCTTCTTTTCATGGACCACTTGATATTGTCATTGTGGAAGGTAGGATGCTACTCAAGGCTAGATTCATACCAGCCTGGGACGCACATTCAGAGAGCTCCATCATGTCTCTCCCCATGTAGTCCAGTGAGGTATGTCTTAGGATGTTTATGCTCACACGGACTATGACCATGTCATAATGGTCTTTGTGGTTTAAAGACCTAAGTACATGTGACTATGACAGTGTCATACTGGTACTTGGGGTTTAAAGACCTAAGTACATGTGACTATGACAGTGTCATACTGGTACTTGGGGTTTAAAGACCTAAGTACATGTGACTATGACAGTGTCATACTGGTACTTGGGGTTTAAAGACCTAAGTGCATGTGACTATGACAGTGTCATACTGGTACTTGGGGTTTAAAGACCTAAGTGCATGTGACTATGACAGTGTCATACTGGTACTTGGGGTTTAAAGACCTAAGTGCATGTGACTATGACAGTGTCATACTGGTACTTGGGGTTTAAAGACCTAAGTACATGTGACTATGACAGTGTCATACTGGTACTTGGGGTTTAAAGACCTAAGTACATGTGACTATGACAGTGTCATACTGGTACTTGGGGTTTAAAGACCTAAGTACATGTGACTATGACAGTGTCATACTGGTACTTGGGGTTTAAAGACCTAAGTGCATGTGACTATGACAGTGTCATACTGGTACTTGGGGTTTAAAGACCTAAGTGCATGTGACTATGAAGTGTCATACTGGTACTTGGGGTTTAAAGACCTAAGTGCATGTGGCTATGACAGTGTCATACTGGTACTTGGGGTTTAAAGACCTAAGTGCATGTGACTATGACAGTGTCATACTGGTACTTGAGGTTTAAAGACCTAAGTGCATGTGACTATGACAGTGTCATACTGATACTTGTGCTTTAAAGACGTAAGTACATGCATGATCTGGTGGATCCTGGCTCCAGACAGACGCTAACTGTCATATTCTCCTTGTTAAGCCTGGTAAGGGGGACATCAGTAAGTCTTACAATGGAATCCCCAATAACTAGAATGTTTGGCTGTGTGTTGTGTTTCCTTGTGGGCTCGGAAACTGGGCTGCTATGATTTTCAGAGTTATTTGTTGCGTGAGGTGCTGTCTTTTTTAGTGTGGGCAGGACCACTGAGAGATGCTTTTAAGAGGTCTTGGAGGTTTGGTTAGATTATATGTGAGTACTTCCATATATATGTGTCTATGTGTTTGCCCCGAAGTGTTGGTAGTGAGTGTTTTGGGTGTACTGTTGACAACCTGGATTGCATTTTTTCATGTGTGTGCATGTCTGAGGTTTGCCTCCAATGATAGTGTTTATCTACATCTCTCAAACATTGGGTTTGTTCTAAAATTAAATGTTTTTTAGTGAACATGAGGCAGTTACTACACTGCCACATGATGACCATAGCCACCAGGCCAGAAACAGAGATGACAGGGAACCACCTATCCATTATACCAGATCCTTACTAGATGGAAAGGAATAGGGGTGAGTCACTTAAAGGTGAAAGTGAGAACATTTAGTAAAATACAAATAGATGACCTGCAGTGGTACTGCCCTCTGCACAAACTAGTGCCTCTTTGAGCATCTATGAACAGTGGGAGACCATGGAGAGTGTTTCTTAGAAGATTTTAAAATGGAGAGGTTTGCTTATATACAAGGCATGGGTAAATTCATTTGCGCAATGTGCAAACATACAGCTTTTATACCAGCAGGATGAAAGACTTCTACACAGTTAAACCCTCAGGCCAATCGAATAAACATACAATAATCCTTCTACCAGCAGTTCCCAACTTGTATGGGTTGAATCAGCCAGCCCTCTCCTCTCACCAGAGAGCAGAATAAAACCTTCTTATGTAAAACAAACTGGTTTTGAGCTCAAGTGCAGTAACAAATGCTTTACAACAAAAGACAAAACTCCAGTGGTATCAGGAATCCTTGGAAAGATCACAGACTTCTACAAACACAAAAAACTTTGCAAAAATTAGAAATATTTCAGGAGAACTTTGGCAAATGCAGAACAAGCTTTTTCAGTATCACAGCACAGTATGAAACATATAGCATTTCTTTAGCAAGTGGAGGCTTAAAAATGATGATCAATTGAACCAAATCAATAAAAGCAGCACAGATATAGTTAGAACAAGCACAAAAATGCTTATATCAGCTTTGTAGGTCCCCAGTTGGTTTTAGATGCAAACCAAGGTCTTATAGTCATAAGTATCCAACCCAGGCACAGGGACGCAATGTATTATCCCCACAAATTCCAATTATTTCTATGCAATTTGCTCCCTCCCTTCTTCAATTCTTTAATTTCATTTACAATATTTCAATTATATTTGGCTTAGATTTTGATTTCCATTTTCTAGTAATTGCTTTTTTGGTAGCTAATTACATTAAATTTAACAAGGTCTTGCTATGTAACTCTACATTTTTGTGAACAAATACAGACATTATTGCTAGCTACAGATCCCTTATCAATATCCCTCAAAGATCATGGACACCATTTAGGGGTTAAATATCAAACTAAATACCTTCTTGATAGATATTACTTCATTGCTAGCTAAAGACCCCCATCAGTGTTCCCAAAAAATCATGGAAATTACTTCATTGCTAGCTAAGACCCCCATCAGTGTCCTGCAAAGAAAATGGAAATTACCTTAATATCAAACTAAATACTTTCTTGCTCGAGTGCTTCAATTATTCAAGCATTAACTGGCACACTTATGATCAGTGTTTTGTAGACTTTGTTAATACAAATGCACTGGAGTAAATTGTAGAACTACCTACTTGAGGATCCAATATCCTTGTACCCTGATCTGCATCTCCTCATCCCTGATTAAGTGCAATCTCAAATCATTCATCTTCTTTGTTGGGTCTAATGGTGCCATCCCACCAACAAACGAGAAAAATTTTAGGGACTTCTCCAGTGTAAACCTACTTCAGCTTGTAGAACTTATGCAAAATTCTCAACTATCTCCAGCAAATGAACCCAATCATATTCAACTTTTACAAGTATATAGACAGCTGCAGAGAAAAATCAGTATCTGCATGTTTTATATATAATGGTAAATTCCAGACTAAACCTTTCTGGCGGAACTCTCAGATTAATAAGCCGTACAACAAAATGAAAACAATGAAACGTTGTAAGAAATCGCCATACTGAAACACGCCACCAGGAATGTAAGAGTGCTACTAGAAGCTGTATAGCATCATCTTACAGGGTTAGGGTTGGGGGCTGGCATAATGTTTAAGGTGCATACCTCACAAACACAAGGTACAGAGTTCAATTCTCACCATTGAGGGAAATTGGTTGGCTTAAAATCATCTGCAAGGGCAGCTAACCTAGTACCTACCTATGAATCTATGTGTAACATGATTTACTACTGAAATTTTGAATCAGCTTTGGTTGACCGTGTAAAATGTAGACCCGAAATGCTGAATACAAAATTTTGAATAGGAAACCAAAGCGAAAATTAATACATCGACAACCGTGGTTCAATGTATTCGACATAGCAGGAGGTGATGTCACTCACCTCCTGCTATGCACATTAACATATCATTGAATTCTGCAGTCAATGGTACATTAATTCTACTATTTTGCAGGGAGATTACATCCCCTGCACCCCCCATGTGGGGGGTTGTGCCCCTCACACCCTCTGCACATTAAATATATTAACTCCAAGATCGCACTACAGTGAGGAAATGGGTTAATTCTGTGTGCCACACTAAAGCGCTACCTCCCTTCACATTGTCAGTACGTCGCTTGTCAGAAAGTAGAGTGCACCATGCAACTGGATCATATGTGGTCGACCTCTGTTGGTTCGATTTCTTGCTCCATGGAAACCATGATTTCGACCATCGGCAGTGCGAGTGGCTGCCATTTGGCTAAGTCATAGTGAACTACATGGCAAAATTAAATGCATCTGCATTCCTTTCCACTTTTCTTTTCAAGAAGTTCATCTGTGACTAGAGGTTATTTTATTTATATTTTCACATAAAATAAAATAAGTTTATGTTAAAAAGGAATGTACAAAAAATGGCTTCATAGACAATTTTCTCAGCCTTCCTTCTGAGCGATGAGATGGGCATTAACAATGATGTGAAATCCTTGGCAGAAACTGCCCTGATTTTTTGGTTTGAATCACTATAGTTGATAACTTAAAATTGCTGTCATGTACATATCCCTTTCTCCTAACTATGTAAATATAATGTTAAAAAGAGAAAGTGGGCATGTCATTGTTTAATTCTTTCTTTTGCAGTTTTTTACTTCTGCTCAATTTCAGCTTTGGAGCTACAGAAGGAAGTGTGTGGTAACAAAACAAACACACAGACATGCACACACATAGACACACACACACACACACACACACACACACACACACACACACACACACACACACACACACACACACACAGTCAAATTTTGGACAATTATGACCTCATGTCATCAAATTACTGGGCAAGATGTCATGTATCAGAGCAGACATATGAGTAGCGCTTGAAAACAATGCATTTCTGCAAATGACTTTTCATAACCTGCAATTTGTTGGTGGCTTATTCAAGTTCCACCAGCAGATCAGCAATATGATGAAAGCAGCAGTGATGAAGCAGTTTTAGTAGTTAAGACTTTCCTTTGTACATACTCTTTAAGGTCACTACAGATACCGAAGGAAACTGCAAATCGTTCTTCAGTTAAGTCAGAAAATTAAGGAACATTATCCAACGATCACTTATCTCATCCCTAATAATTTTACACATTCAATTTCTAAGGATATAGCCAATACAGTAACAGGCAAATGTGGTGCTAATTTTATCCCACTGATCCACATTGCTACATTGGGTATTCTTGAAAATTTAGTTTCCATTGAAGTCCCCTTGGAAGAATTCTTAAAATCCCTGCGAAAAGCTAAAAATAACACTACCAGGGGACCAGACAACATACCTGATTCTTATCAGTGCCAAGTTCGCACTATCCCAGCCTCTACTTAAGCTGTTCAGCCTCAGCATATCCACATGGTTTGTAACTGATACCTACAGAACAACCATTGTGACTCCTGTACACAAGGGTGGCCACTCAACAGGTCCAGTTAATTATAGGCCCATCAGCAGCATTAGTCTTACATGCAAAGCCATGTAACGTATCATAGCAGAATTCATTTATGTAGACAAAGGAAGTTTAAGTGAGCTAGACCCCAGTCAGTTTGGTTTTGTAAAGGGCAGGTCCCGTTACCTGAAACAAGTAGGATACGGAAGCAGTGGACAGTCTGTATATACTGCTTATCTCAACTTGGCCAAGGCTTTTGATGCTATCCCCCACTTAGGTATTACTGGAAATTTACACAAACTTAATATAAACAAATACATTGCCTGCAGGATTGCAAAAGGGCTATTCAACAGATCCCAAGTTGGGAAAGTTGCTGGTTCCCTTTCTTACTGCAAATATGTAACTAGTTAAGGAATACAGGGATCAGTTCTTGGCCCTGTACTGTTCTACTTTTATTTTTCAGGCATCTAAGCCAATATCCCAGAAATGTGGTTCACCATATTTGCTGATGATTGCAAGTTGGGCTCTGTTATCCATGCACATCCACTGATATTAAACAGCTCCAGCAAGGGCTGGAATATGAACATACCTGGTGTACGGAAAACACTCTCAGGCAAATGCAAAAAAAGTGCAAAGTAGGTAAAGTTCAGCAAAAGAGTTGCTCCCACCTCATATATTAGAAATACTGCTTCCCTTTTAGACAATTTGGTCATAACAGACCAAATCCAAAGAAGTCATCATACCACTGTATTCTCCTCTTACCAGACTCATCATCAAATACAGCGATCCCTTTATTATGTACAAATCCAAATATATCGCTCAACTGGAAAGGCCACAAAGATTTCTAACCAAGAAAATTAAAGGCCTTAAATCCTTCAACTACACCAACAAAGCAGCATGACTCTTCTTATACTCAGTAACCTACTGGCTGCTTTGACCTGTTCCTTGCTTTTCAAGCCATGAAAAGACCCAGTCCTGTTTGATTTCCCATTTCTTTGCAAAATCAGCATGGCTCTACAAACACTCACACTAAGTACCTAAATCAAAACCAACAAATGAACAAGACTTATTGGAGGAATAGTTTTTTTACTCATGTTCCCAGCTACTGGAATAACTCACCACTACACTGCAAACAAACTACTACATTGGCTACCTTCAAAGTTGAGTCTTCATGACTGACTAGTTAGAGACAAATTTATACCAGGGTCATCACATACAGCCTTGATTGGCTTGGGAGGTGAGTACTATTAAGTACTCGAAGAGGGTGGCATGAACTTTTAAGTGTATCTATTTACAGGTGCATATGCCTATGCATCTTATGGACCCTGTTATGACTTTCCTAGTATTGTTCCTCTGTTCACATGCCATTTTTTTCTATTTGTGATCTCAGTACATGTTTAATGCCTGCTCACCCAAAATCTTGATCTGATTCAGTTTCAAAAATAGCTGACCCACTACTAAGGTCCAAATATGTAAGCTTTTGTATGGATTTTATTCATTGCCTTAAAAGTAGACCCTGTACTTTTATTAGCATTAAACAGCAGTGACCCATGATAAAGTAGGGTTGCAACTCAGAGAAACTAGAACTCGCAACAAACCAAATATCCAAAACCACAATAAAGTTCTAGTGAGGCAGTCACGATCCAATATTCGATATTCTTTTATTCAATCACATAAAAGACAACTAGTTTAGCGCTTTCATCTACGCAATCGTAGACTTCATCAGAACACTTAATACACTTTAGATAGACCTATATATACTAAAATAACCGCCAAAAACATACAATTAATCAATTAGATATTCTTACTGGCTTAAAGTCACAGGTATTTTTTCAGATACATTCATAAATTCCTAAGTAAACTCTGTCCCTATTAATAATATAATCTTGTAAAAATACATAAATAACACTAACATGTTTTAAATTGTATATTAAAATATCCAAAAATTACATCATTCATTCATAAATATTACCAATTACATATATTTTAAAACTACTATATAAACATAATATGCAAACATATATTCACATAGTTAAATAAAAACCACACATCAAAGTTCATACTTCTACTTAAAAACCATTGTACTACTTATTAACTATGTTATTTGCATAACACATTTTTTGCATATATATTCTGCATCTACTACATATAAAATTCATTGCATATATTTTATATATTCTATGCTTATTAATATATAGTACCTATAATAATTACTGAAAAACATATATACCAAAAAATATGAATTACAAATACTAATTTCTTAAAAGGGGTTTAGTGGGTATGCAGTCATTTAATCCTGGAGGTGTTGCTGCGTTTAACCTAATTTGCCACTTGATTTCCTTTTCTGAAACAAGTGCCTTAATATCACCTCCCCTGGGGTTCTGCTTCACTACTTCCAAAATTCCAAACAGGAAACCTATGCAGCCCAAGCTGTTATTTAAATGCCTATACAAGGCATTATTAGTGTCTTTTTTATATATACAATACAGATGGTCATATATTCTATCTTTTAATCTCCTGTCCGTTTTACCCACATAAAAATGATGACAGGAGGAACATATTGCCAAGTATATCAAATGCTGTGTTTGGCAATTCCCTTTGCTAAAACTAATCTTACTTCTTAAGATGTTATCAAGTACTACACTATCCTTATCTATAATACTATTACACTGGTTACAGTGTCCACATTTAGTGGTCCCATGCACAATAATTTCATATATTTTGATGGGGAATATTACAAGCAGAACAATGGCGTGGCAATGGGGGCAGCTTGTGCCCCCATTTTCGCAAATCTTGTATTATTAGATTGGGAGAGTGAATTTGTGTTCAGTTTGCCCTGGTATAAATATATGATACTATATGTCCGATATTTGGATGATATTTTTATTTTATGGAAAGGAAAAAAGGAAGAATTTACCCATTTTTGTTGATTATATAAATAGGACTACAACTTATTTAAGGTTTACACATAATTTTGACTACAAGAGCATTAACTTTTTGGATTCCTATGTATTTTCTGATGGCACACAATTTCAATCTAAAATATTTAGAAAAGAAACCTTTTGTAATAGCTACCTTGATTACAGCAGTAATCATCCGTATGCCCAGAAGAAAAGTATTATTAAAGGACAATCCATAAGAGTGGCTAGGATGACTACGACTACGGTAAAGGAAGACTTCCTCAAGGAGATGACCTTTTTGAAAAAGTTATTTATGGATAGAGGATATCCTGAAAATTTAGTGCAGGATGTTACCATGTATATTATTAAAGAGTGGGGAAAGAAATACACACCGGTGTTGGGTGTAGGACCATCGCCAAAGCAGACAAACATGGAGGCTAGCAACTCTAATACAGCACAAGATGGTCAAAATTTTCAAAGGGCATGCATTGTAAAGTTTGGTAAACAGGCAAGTGAAATCAAACGGATTATTGACAACAACTGGAATATCATTACTAGTGATGATAGTATTAATGAGAGATTGGGGTCAAGGCCATTGTATGTATACAAAACTGATCATAACATTAAGAGAATATTTGAAACAAGGTCCCATATAAACAATAAACAAATACATTTAGGAAAGCATGGGACCACTAAATGTGGACACTGTAACCAGTGTAATAGTATTATAGATAAGGATAGTGTAGTACTTGATAACATCTTAAGAAGTAAGATTAGTTTTAGCAAAGGGAATTGCCAAACACAGCATTTGATATACTTGGCAATATGTTCCTCCTGTCATCATTTTTATGTGGGTAAAACGGACAGGAGATTAAAAGATAGAATATATGACCATCTGTATTGTATACGTAAAAAAGATACTAATAATGCCTTGTATAGGCATTTAAACAACAGCTTGGGCTGCATAGGTTTCCTGTTTGGAATTTTGGAAGTAGTGAAGCAGAACCCCAGGGGAGGTGATATTAAGGCACTTGTTTCAGAAAAGGAAATCAAGTGGCAAATTAGGTTAAACGCAGCAACACCTCCAGGATTAAATGACTGCATACCCACTAAACCCCTTTTAAGAAATTAGTATTTGTAATTCATATTTTTGGTATATATGTTTTTCAGTAATTATTATAGGTACTATATATTAATAAGCATAGAATATATAAAATATATGCAATGAATTTTATATGTAGTAGATGCAGAATATATATGCAAAAAATGTGTTATGCAAATAACATAGTTAATAAGTAGTACAATGGTTTTTAAGTAGAAGTATGAACTTTGATGTGTGGTTTTTATTTAACTATGTGAATATATGTTTGCATATTATGTTTATATAGTAGTTTTAAAATATATGTAATTGGTAATATTTATGAATGAATGATGTAATTTTTGGATATTTTAATATACAATTTAAAACATGTTAGTGTTATTTATGTATTTTTACAAGATTATATTATTAATAGGGACAGAGTTTACTTAGGAATTTATGAATGTATCTGAAAAAATACCTGTGACTTTAAGCCAGTAAGAATATCTAATTGATTAATTGTATGTTTTTGGCGGTTATTTTAGTATATATAGGTCTATCTAAAGTGTATTAAGTGTTCTGATGAAGTCTACGATTGCATAGATGAAAGCGCTAAACTAGTTGTCTTTTATGTGATTGAATAAAAGAATATCGAATATTGGATCGTGACTGCCTCACTAGAACTTTATTGTGGTTTTGGAAATTAGGGTTGCAGTTATACATGAGACATCCTCGGTCCTGCTTAAAATTGAACAGATGGTTTAAAATAGAAGGACTTGCGCATTTCTTTTATGTTATCCAAACCTAGAAATGGTATGAGTCACTTTCAAACAATCCTATATAATACTGGCTAACTTCATGTTGTCATATTTTTCACTCTGGACACACCTTAGAAATCTATATCACCACAGAAACTATTTTAAAACAAAATAAGAATCAATAATATGTGCCTCATAAATGCTTATTATCCTACTGGCACAAATTATAAAACATTCATTCACTTTTTCTGACATGATGGGGCAGCATTTAGCACTGTTGCCTCACAAACACTTAGTGTGTCCATTGTATTATTTGATGTAGTGTCTTCTGAGTGGAGCTTGCTTGCCCTCCCTGTTTTTAGCTGGGTTTCCACTGGGGTCTCAGACTTCCTCTCATACTCCAATGGCATGATTATAGCTGGACTACAGATTCTACATTGCCCCTATGTACAATGGAGTCCTGTGATGGGACTAATATCATGCCTGAAGACTTGTACCTCTTGCTGACCAAGCCAGGTTTTGACCACAGATGAAACATCTACAGAAAATAGATATATGGATGAACACTTTCAATGAACACAGTTGATTCTTTCGTAATCCTTTCTTACTATATTGATCAATGCTAGCTTTATTAACACAGGCAAATACAAATAAAATCACAGAAAAACAATGTGTGCATCTTAGAATCTATCCACTTAATCATAAGATGAAATCCTTAAGACTTAGATCATTATATTTAACCAGTTCTTTCTTATTGCTTATATTTCTTAAATAATGCCTTTGTATGATTGCTCTTTAGTGTGCCTTCTTTTTTCAATGTTATGCTGTCCACATGTATGGTACTACATCCCCACACTTGCAAAGTACATCAGTGCAGTGCAATGCATTACAGCAGTGGACCTCCACAGATGTCTGTATGTTTATTTTTTCATTTCCTTCTTTTTCGTCTTCTTTTTAGTTAGACATTTGAAATTTTGTCTACCTCAGCAATTTAGAAGAAAAACAAAAAAAATTAAGTAGGACAGGGCAAAAATATGATGAAAATTAGGGATGTACTGCAAAAGTGTGGACAACTGAGAGGAATAGTTACAGGTAGTATTGTGATGATGTGAGGCATTGCCAGCTATGTCAGAAGAAGTAGGGCAGTGGATGTGTAACATATGCCAGCATAGCTAGCTGGAGTTTTGTAAAGAAATATATGTCATTTGTTTATCAAACTGATTTGTACAGGTGCTTGCGCTGAAAATGTATTTGTAAAACTGTTTGTGTTATAAATGTACTAACTGTGGGTCCTGCTGGACAAAAAAGAAATACACCTGTATGTCAGACTGCATTGTAACTGTTGAAATTAATATATTGCAACAGAGAATACTGGAAGAGAAGAGGTTATTCTAAATACAGCTAACTTTGAAAAATAGTCTGAAATTAAATTAACTTGTTTAGGCCGTAACATTGTATCTACCAGTTCTGATTACAACCAGAGTTTGCAAGAAGCCTGGCTTAGTAACAGCTCTGTAGGAAGAGTAGAAGTGTTAAAATTGTTTTACAGCTTCCAGATGCTGTAACACATCTTAGCAAAGTTCTATGTGTGTGTATTATGAAACATATGTGCTAGGTTCTGGTGCAGCTTCTAGTAAAGAGGGTAGTGTGGGAACCAGAAGTCAAGTGACCAGATGTATATGATGTCATTCTGTAATCCATCACTGAACTGATATTTTAATACTAGATGAGACAGAAGTCTCAAGGCAGTCTGTTTGTGAAACCTGCCAAAGAAGGAGACCACTCACCCACTTCATCTTGCTTTGCCCTAGTAAGTGAACTAGGAGACAATAATTCTTTAGATCAGTCAGAAAAATATAGTGAGATTAGTTAAGTATTGTTTTTCTGTATCTATGTGAACCTTTCCATCCGTGTTATTTTTAATATTTCCTGTGAGTGAAACTCTGGTGTTTATTGTGCATAGATATTTAGTATTTTCACATTCTTTTATTATTTATTATTAAATATTATTTAAACTTTTCACTGTGGCTGGTCTTTTACAGAATATGTTAACCTTTGAGAGTGCTTATATTTATTTGGTGACACTGTGGAGGCTACTGAAAATCTTGCTGCATTGGTCAAACACTAACATTTGTATTAGTATTAATTTTGCTCAGCATAATTGAGAACCCTAGAGTAGCTGGATTTGGAGTGTTCTGGTGGCAGTATAGTCTGGGCAGAGGGAGTATAGCTGGTAAATCAGTGTCAGCCTTTCACAGGTATTTGTGTGTCTGTGTGTGGTGTGATGTGGTGTGTGTGTGTGTGTGTGTGTGTGTGTGTGTGTGTGTGTGTGTGTGTGTGTGTGTGTGTGTGTGTGTGTGTGAAAATCAAATCTCAGAGATTGTGTGTGTGTCAGCTACTAGGAGCAAGGAAACAGATCACTAGTTTTACAGAGATGGTGGAGGTGGACGTGGCTTGGAACACTCGGCTAAGGACTCAGCTCTACAGCTGTGTCAGTGGCGAGTCTTATTTGGGGCCTGGATAGAGAGAGGAAAACCCAATCCCAGGACTGAGTGTACCCCCTGTGTCCTCTTAATGGAAATTGTGCTTGGTATAGAGAGCTACATCTGGAAATACTATGTGTATCTATCTTTGTTCCAAGTGAATGTCATCCACTGGTGTCAGTGGTGAGGCTACTTGATTACTATCCCAGAGGAGGGATAACACAAGTATGATCACCATACTCTGACCATACCTCTGAAGTGTCCAGAGTTTTAAAGAATGGCCTTGATTTTTCTTAGATTTTAACCTGTCCCTCATAAAATACATTTCAGGATGGTATTAATGAGCATATGTGAATGGGAAGTCTCGTCACTCAACAATACTTCAGTGGTTGGACTTATTATTAGTATATGCTCATTTAACAATGAATACACTGCTTGGGGTGTCTAATAAACATGCATATTTTGAAAAAGTAATAATCCTTTTATGACAGTGATCCTAAATTCATACTTTCCCGTCTGTTCTTATCATGGCTAAAACAGAATCCTCCGATGAGATTAGCTGACACATTATTTTAGTGCTTTTAAAATGTAATTTTCTTTTTCAGTGTATTCACCATCTGGAAATTTTTAATTATAATTTTACTAACATCAAAAACAAGCTCTCCTATTCCTAAGAATATTCTCTTTTAAGAAGTACTACATATGACAGTAGTCTGTTTTCCATACCATTTACAATTTTATGGAAGCACTCAGCCATCTTATTTGAGTTACAAAATGAATACCAGCTTATTCAATTGCAAAGACTCCAAAGCAGAATAATATTGCATTATATACTTATGACATAGTTACATCTTTAAATAGTCCAGCGGATTGTCTACCACCTTTACAGAATATTATACATTGCTTTTATTCCAACTACAGGAGGAAAGCCAAGCCCATTTACTTCCTGACCAAGGCAAGAGCGATACAGCCCATTCATTCTTTGTCCATGGTAGTAGCCTTACAAGTACTTTCATTTACCTTCACAAGTGAGAGTTATATGTTAGGGAGCAAGCCATCTACAAATAATGTAGGACGTCTCATCCCATCTGGTCTAATCACTCCCCACAATGGCTTGTGGTCTTCAGTGACTGTTTGTCCTGATGGTATACATGCATGTATATGCACACACATGCAAACAAATGCATGCACATGTACACACACATTCACAAGCATCTAGTTCCCTGGCTATATTGCTGCATGGCTATCACTAAACCATATATTACCATTAAACACTGACACTCCTCGTGGGCCCAGGGAGGGCACTTACATAGACTACTCACCTCTCCCCAGAATGGATGAGTTGACATCAGTAGCTTACACCTGTCTTACATGACAGAGCTGGGCACCCCTTTACACTTCTGACCTTCACTTTTATTTGAAAAGTATTAGACCTACTCTGTCTTGTGAGCTATCTTTCCCTGGTTATAAACAAATGCAAGCTTCACAATGCAAGAAGATTGCACAATAAACTAACACTAAGAAAAAAGGCTGTCTTGCTGTAGGAGCTCTTGGAATGATGCTGTCACCCAAATAATGTACTTCTCACAAATAATTCCAGTAGAACTCCCTATCATTATTCAAAAATAGAGAAACTGCTGCGATTTCAATGGGTTCCATGTTCAGATTTCTAGGGTAGTAATTGCAAAGTAGCAGAAATGAAACTCCAAATGTGACAGAATATATACAAAGCGTGAGACTGTGGCATCTTACAAAATCCCCTACTCAGAGCTACAGTGATCACAGAGCTGGTATAGACAAGTGGCAGATGACTTGAAAAGCATAGCCCCCATGTCAGTTATACAAGGGCCACCCATGTGAAACACTATAAAGTCATCCAGTTTTAGAATTTGCTATTGTTTGTTTGAACTACAATTTACTTTTCAAAATGTTGAGGTTCCCATTATTGGGTCTTGGACTTCTGAGAAGAAGCTAGTTTTATGATAGAGGAGAAATAAGCCCTGATTGTTGCCTTAGTGATCTTAGTTTGGACAGAGGTCTGGCTGAGTAGGGATGGGTGTCAGTAGCCGATACCAGCTTAGTCATCTTGGGGGATAGACTTCGCTAAGACCTCCATCAGGAGTGCCCCTTGGGTGAAAGACCCCATAGGTTCATAGGTTCATAGGTTGGTACTAGGCTATCAGCCCTAGGGCCTATACAAGCCTAGCAATAACAATTCCCTGGCTATTTCTTCCCACATTATTTACTTTCCTGGACCCCTGTCTAGCAGGGCGACTGACGTGATCCCTGGGGTGAATTTCCTTTCTCCCATCCAATCGTCAAGGTTCCTCTTGAAGAGGTCCAAAGAGGCACTCTGCTTGACATGTATGGGCAATCTATTCCAGAGTCTGGGGAGTCTCTGGGTCAGGAACCTATCCCTCCAACATGTTTTGTTTATTGTGATGACAAGGTTTAGATCCCTGGAGCGTGTAGCTCTGAGGGATTGGGATTTCTTTAAGTGTAGCATGTCCAACAGCTGTGGGTTTGACATGGCCTTGTATGTTAAGCAGAGATCGCCTCTGAGTAGACGATATGCGACAGAGTATAGCTGGAGTTTTTTAAGGCGGTCAGCGTAGGGCATCTGCTTTAGGCCTGTGATTCTTTTAGTGAGGTATTTCTGAGGCCTTTCCAGTTGTTGCAGATGTCTTGAGAGGTACATACCAAATGGGGTGTTGTATTCTATAATGGGTCTAATGAGGGATAAGTACAGTGGGACAATGACCTCCTTTTTTCTGGATGAAAAGCCCTTCGTGATGAGGTGTGCCACATAGAAGGATTTCCTGACTGTTGTGGCGATGTGGTTATCGAAGGTGAGACCACTGTCCACCTGTGTCCCTAAGTCTCTTATCACACTTTCTGTGCTTAGTGTACTGCCACCTATATGGTAATTCATGGATACATGTTTTTTCCCAAAGGGGATAACAATACATTTCTTGGCATTGAGCTTGAGCCCATGGCTCTGGCACCAAGCATCTGTTTCTGTAAGGCCCTTTTGTAGAGTATCCACATCATTTGGGATTCAATAATGGCTCCCAGTTTGCAGTCATCTGCAAACTTTGTTAGCCAGAGTCCCTTAGTGTTGACCTGTACTTCAGAGAAGTAGATGCCAAACAAGAGCGGCCCCAGGACTGAACCCTGAGGTACTCCACTTGTCACTTGTCTGGAGCTGGATTTGGAGTCGCCTACTTTTACAGTGTGGGTTCTATCAGTAAGCCATTTAGCAACCCATTGGGTGACATAGGGATTAATGCCCAACTTAGAAAGTTTATCTATGATTCCAGAGTGGGGGATGGTGTCAAAGGCCTTGGCAAGGTCTAGATAGGCTGTGTGGACCACCTTACCCTTGTCCATGGCTCTGGAGACTGATTCAAAGAAGTCAATCAGGTTCAGGAGACAAGATCGGCCCTTCACAAACCCAAACTGGGTGGGGTCCAGTGTTTGAAGGTTGCCAATGTCTTTGTTTATAAGTTCCATGATGATACGCTCCATGGCCTTGCAGATAAGGCTTGTCAGACTGATGGGACGGTAGTTTCCAGGATCCAAGGTGGATCCCCCCTTGTGGATTGGGATAACTGTAGCTCTGCGCCACTCAGTAGGCATGAAACCTGAGGTGAGGCTATGATTAAACATGACACTTAGGTGAGGTGCCAGTTCATATTGTAGTTCATGTAGTACACAGCCCCAGACACTGACACCACATGAACATTAACTCGGGAGTGTACGCCCAGCCAATGTGCACCTGTACTGAGTTCTGAGTAGCAGGGCACTGTATCTCACTTGCTGGTCGACAAGGTTAGGAGTGCAAGTCTAGTGTACAAAAATCCAGTTGACTGTAAGGATGACACCACTTAGAGACTACCCTAATTTCCCTATTTAGCTAATGGAATCTGAGATCTTCGGTGTTGGTTTCTTGTCTCCCGGGGGCTGTGGCACATGTCTGATAGCCACAGCATCTAGACAGATGGATGAGTTCATGACTGATAGCCACAGCAGCATTTGGGCCTAACAGCAGGACAAAAATGGGACAAATATATTCTGCATTCTTCTACATACTGCTGACGCCTCATATCTGCCTCAATGACTATCAGAGATCTACCAATGGAAAAGAGATAGGCATCGCAGACCTAAAGCTATACATTTGCACCTCTCTTCATCCTGTAGTTTACTGGTTTGATCCCTCCTTCTCCTCCACAGAAAGATCAGCTCTATCCTTTATGTCTTTAACTATAGCCCATCTTTTTACTTTCAGTAAAACCACCACTGGTTTGGTAACTTATCACTTAGTATTATGGCCACTTCATCACCTGTCATATTTAATGGTCTCCCACTTCAGACAACACATTGGTTCCCATCCACATATACAACATTGAGTATATCTTATTTTCTGTCACCAGCACTCATGATTTCTTAATTCGGGTATAAAACAAAAATGGCAACACTACAACTGAGAGCTATTTTTTATAATAATAGCAATTTACTTTTCATTTCTAGAGTTTCATAAGTTATTAAAAATACCACCACATAATGTATAAATTAAAAATGATCAATTAAAACAAGAATCATATGAACAACTTCAACTTAAGACATGAAGCACATGAACAGCATGTCACATGATCGCAATCAGCTTCAAGAGAACCAGACTATACTGAAAACTTTTCATTCAAACCCTTGCTTGTTTATGCATTTAGTCTGCATTGCTACACTGTCTTCATATACATCAGATGACCCAAAACATTACCTACTAGAATACTTACAGTATAGGATCATAGCAAGTTACTAGGCTATTGGCCCTGAGGACCTTATAAGCCTAGCCAATAAATTAGCCCATGTTCCCACAAGTCAGCACAATATGCCCCTGTCCAGCAGGGAGACAGGTGGAATCCCAGGGGTGTATTTTCTATTTCCCATCCAGTCATCCAGGTTCCTCTTAAAGAGGGATAATGAAGCACTCTGTTTGACGTGGAGAGGGAGTCTGTTCCACAGATGGGGGAGTCTCTGGAAGACAAATCTGTCCCACCAGCAAGTCCTACTGATGTTGCAGACCAAGTTGAGGCTTTGTATGCGGGTCACACCAGTGGAGTTTGGCTTGTTGATATGCAGCAATTTCATCAAGGTGGGGTCATTGATTGCTCTGTATGCCAGGCATAGATCACCTCTGAGGAGTCTGTATGAGATGGAGTAGAGGGACAGGGCTTTTAGCCTATCCATGTAGGATAGATTTTTGAAGTCCTGGATTTTCCTGGTCAAGAGCCTTTGTGGTCTGTCCAGCTGCTGCATGTGTTTCGCGAGGTACATGCAGAGAGGAGTGTTGTACTCGATGATGGGCCTGATAAGGGAAGGATACAGAGAAGTTATATCCTCCTTGTTCCTGGAAAAAAATAACCTTGCTAATGAAGTGAGCCATGTAGAAAGCTCTCTGTGCAACAGAGGCAACATGGTGGTCAAAACTTAAATTGCTGTCAACTTGGGTGCCCAGTTCCCTCACAATTGCTTGCATGCTTAGGATGTTGTTATTAATTTGATAATTTGTGGAGATGTCACTCTCCCCAAAGGGGATGATGATGCATTTTTAGACATTTAGTTTGAGGTCGTGTTTCTAGTATAAGTTATTTGTCTGTGTGAGACCCTGTTGTAGTATGTGTACATTATTATGGGGGTTGATGACAGTGCCAAGCTTGCAGTCATCTGCAAACTTGGTCAATCATAGACCTCTGGTTTTGGTTTGTACCTCAGAGAAGTATATACCATACAGGAGGGGCCCCAAGGCCGATCCCTGGGGTACGCCGCTCATTGTGGATCTACTACTTGAGGTAGCTTCCCCTGTTTTGACTGAGTGAGTTCTATCAGTGAGCCAGTTAGCTACCCCTCTTCTAACATATGGATTTATGCCAAGCTGGGATACATTATCTGTTATGCCAAAGTGGGAAATAGTGTTGAAGGCCTTGGCCAGGTCAAGTTAGGTGGTGTGCACCATCTTCCCCTTGTCCATGGCTTTTGTGATTGACTCAAAGAAGTCTACCAAATTTAACAGGCATGATCTCCCCTTGACAAAACCAAACTGTGTGGGATCAACTGTTTGGAGTTTGCTGATGTCCTTGTTAATGTGGTTTATGATAATGCGTTTCATGCCCTTGCAAATCAGGTTAATTAGGCTGATGGGTCTATAATTGCCTGGATCGGTGGATGCTCCACCTTTGTGCAAAGAGATAACAGTTGTCATCCTCCACTCGTCTGGGACAAAACCTGTACTTAGGCTTAGGTTAAATAGGGTGCCTAATGGTGCTGCAAGTTCCTGCCTGAGTTAATGCAGGATGCAGCCTGGAATGTTATTGAGTCCTATGGAAGCTGTGTTTTTAGCCTTTGGAGGGTAGTAATAACTTGTTCCCTAGATATAAGGGGTGGGGGCAGGTGCTGGGGATTTCCTGGATTACTGATGGGGACAGAGGGGTGAAGTTTTCACTGAACCTGTCTGCCAGCAGGTTGGCTATATCCACAGCATTTGTGTACATGGTATCCTTGACCATCAGTCTGAACAGATTGGGGTGTTTCCTCTTAGACTGCGGACATATGTGAAGAAGACCTTATGACTGTCTTTAGTAGATGAGGCCAATTTGGACTTGAAGTTAGCTTTTGAGGACTTCACTAATACCCTTATTCGCCTATTTATGCCAAGGAGAGATTGCTTCCTTTTTGGTACCTGTTCCTTCTTGGTCCTGGACAGTAATTTTTTCCTTTGGTTGTAGAGTTTATTTCATCGCCAGATAGATTGAGGAGGAGGATTTGGTCCTGTCAGGTATTGCTGAATCCATGCATTTATATAAATGATCGTATAGCACTTTGGTATAAGTTTGGACATTAGTGCCAGTTCCTACTATTGGGGAGGGGGCTGTGAAACTGTTTATACCTTCCCTCAGGAGGTTGCAACCATATTTGGAGAAGGTTTTTTTTTTGTTCAACCCTGGCTGGGGGGGGGGTGGGGGGTGGGTCAGGGGAGATGGCGACTTCGAAGGTGACCACTTTGTGGTCTGATCTTACCAAGGATGATGACACTACAGGGGTGGTACAGTGGTTTCCTATATTGGTTAGTACCAAGTCCAAGTTATTGTCACCTCTTGTGGGGGTGTCAACCAGCTGGTCCAAGGCATTGACATTGACGAAATCAAGAAATCTTTGAGCAATTGTGCTCTGGCTTGAGTAGTTCCTTCAATCAATGGTTAAAAATCACCCAGGATCAGGGTATAGGGTTGAATCTTAATAGATTCGAGGAGGTCCAGATAAGTGTTGTGGGTGTCCTGAGTCAACGTTGGGGGCCTGTAGCTAACTATGATTTGAACAGGGGTCTTATCAACCATTAACTGCACCTGGAGTGTCTCCTGTACATCATACTGTTTGGCCAGTCTGGAAGTGTGTGTATCTTTAATATATATTGAAACCCCACCTCCTTTGGATTTGCTGCCCTCAGTTTAGGGCCTGTATGTATGATAGGATGAGTAACCATGTAAGGCTGGGGTGCTCTCCGCAGCTTTGAACCAGGTTTCATTGACTGTACAAATGTCAGCATCTTCCAGGGTTAAGAATGCTTGAAATGAGTGCAGTTTCATGTTGACACTCCTAGCATTCAGCAGCATGACCTTTAAATTGCATTTAGATGAGATTCTCATGTTGGCAGTTTTGACCTCAAGATATTGCCTAAAAAAGGCACTATGGGGAGGCAAGATCCTTTGCCAGGAGCCTGAAGCCCAGGAGAGACAGATGCAGGCCATCTCTGGTATAGCACCATGGTCTGGCAATCATGTCTTCTAAGTCCAACAGATACTGGACCCCTTTAGAATGACACTAAAAACTAAGCCAATTGTTAAAGTCAATTATTTTTTGTTTCTATTGAGGCATCATTCTGGGTGATGGTAGAATGCTGCTTAAGGCCAATGACATACCTGCCTGGAACACATATTTGGTGAGCTCGATCATGTATCTCTTCATATACTCCAAAGTGGTATATCTCAAGTCATTCATGCCAACATGTACTATGACAGAGTCATAGCAGTTTTTGTTGAGGGACTTGAGTGCATGGTGGTTTCGTATTCTGCATGGATTATGTGGCAGATTCTGGCACCTGACAAACAACTTACCATGACTTTCTCCTTATCCAGCCTGGTGAGGGGCACATCTGTGAGTCTCAAAATGGAGTCTCCTATGATTAATATATTGGGTTTATGGTTAAGCCTTGATGGCTGTGAGACACAGGCATGTGGGCTATATATCTGTGTGCGTGTTGTGGTAGGCTGTGGAGTTTGTGTGTTTTTGTCTCAGAGGTCTTTTTTGTTTAGTTATGTTTTTGTTAAGAACCTCCTATATGTGGGTGTGTGCTGTGTTGGTGTGGATGATGTTTGAGGTGTGGTGTTTGTGCAGCCAACCTTCTCAGTGCCACAAATGCTGGCTTGTGAGGGAGACAGCATAGACTCCAGATTTTTAATGTAATTGCATCTCTCACAAATTGTGTTTCTAGGTGGTAGTAAGAGAGGGCTGTCTGTGTACATGAGAAAGTTGCTAGACTGTCTCAGGATGCCCATCTCAACCAGATTGGCAGGAAAAACTGTAGGAAACTGTCTGTCCATATTTGTCAGAATTAGTAAAGGGATGAGCTAAGGGGGGCAAAGGTATAATGATCTAAGATTGGTACTAGTAGCTTGTGTTTGTACAGAGGCTATAAAGAAGCTGCACTACCTCAAAAATAAGCAAGTGCTAGTAAGTGAGAATCTGAAGCTGCAATACCTTGCAATGGGTTAAATCAGCATAGCGGCACTGGGCAATACGCAAACAAGTGCAAACCCCTGCAAACACAGGGTTTAAGTACCAGGAAAGCATAGCAGCACTGGGCAATACGCAAACAAGTGCAAACCCCTGCAAACACAGGGTTTAAGTACCAGGAAAGCATAGCAGCACTGGGCAATACGCAAACAAGTGCAAACCCCTGCAAACACAGGGTTTAAGTACCAGGAAAGCATAGCAGCACTGGGCAATACGCAAACAAGTGCAAACCCCTGCAAACACAGGGTTTAAGTACCAGGAAAGCATAGCGGCACTGGGCAATACGCAAACAAGTGCAAACCCCTGCAAACACAGGGTTTAAGTACCAGAAAAGATGGAAGAATCTAGAAGCTCAGAATACCTCTCAAGTGTTCCTCATTATGAGGAACGTTCCTAATTTTGGGTTTTAGAAAGAAGCCCATGTCCCTCAAAGTTCCACATTGAGAGGGCCTGTCACACATTCAGAGCTATGAATTTTTTTAACTGATATCCATGGTAAATAGTCTGAATCTTATAAATGTTTTATAAGTCTAAAGTAACACACTTTAACTATCATGTGAGCATCCTAGCTGAAGTTTTAGTAAGTTGTTAGTGAGGGCTCCACATTTTGCCCATTTATTCCACATTATGAGATGTAGTGTTCCTCATTTTGAAGATGGAAGGTTGAGAGCTATAGCTCAGATTACCTCCTAATCCTGCTAGCCACTGCACTTTCAACTAATCACTTGTGCTAGAGAAGGTCACAAGTTGGCTGCCAGGTAAATCAGCAAGCAAAACAACCATACCTAGATGCAACAAACCTGTATCCAGACTATGCTACATGATAAGAACACAGAAAAAACTCCCAGAAAAAGCACAGAAAAGCACAGAAAGAGCACTCACAAACAAAAAATACATCTCTCGGTATGAAAAAAGCAGTTTACAGTTAAGTAATTCAGTAAAACGAAGTGCAATTCAATAAAATAAATAAAAAAAAACACTTATTCTGCTCTTGGAGCCTCAGGGAATTTCTGCTATGTCACAATGATGAATCACTACTCCACAGCCTGGTAAAGACAAGCACAGCCCCCTGCAAACACAGGGTTTAAATACCAGGAAAGATGGAAGAATCTAGAAGCTCAGCTTACCACCCAGTCCTGCTAGCTCCTGCACTTTCAACCAATCACTTGTGTTATAGCAGGTCAGGCAGCCCTGTTACTCTCACTAACAGAGAAGGCAGGCTCCTACCAGCACAAGATTTATTTATTGATTTATTTTACATTTGTTGACCAGGAGTAGTCTGAATGGGCCACAAATAGCCCTTTTCAGTGGAGGCCCGGGGAGAAAAGCTCCAGAACATTATACAATACAATGAAAACAATTACAGAGACAATTACATTTTTTGCTGGTATTTACAACATTATGGAAGTTTCAAATATTTATAAGTAATCATTAATAATACAGGCAATGTAAGAACTAGATATATTCTTGCAGTCTTAAAGTATTACTTCAATATAGACATTAGTTACTTTCAGGAGGTGATTTAGGGGAGGTATTTAGGGAGAGAAGAGTTAAGCTGAACCATAGGAAATGTAAGTTTGAAAGAAGATGGCTGCCAGGAAACTCCGCAAGCAAAACAGCAGTCGTAGATTCAGCAAACCTGCATCCAGACTATGCTACTTGACTAGAACACAGAAAACTCTCAGAAAATGCACAGAAAAGCACAGATAGAGCACCCAGAAACAGAAAAATATGATTCTCAGTATGATAAAAGCAGTCAGTAAAAACCCAGTTACAGTAATGAAATACTACTTAGCAATGAAAATACAGTTAAAACAGTATAAAGCAGTACAAAAATGCAGTGAAACAGTACAACAAGTTGGGTCTATATTAGAACATCGAGGTTTAAAACCTTCGACTGTTCTAATATCGAACCCTACAGAGTGGAAGCTTAAAATATTGAAGCAACAGAAACCCGAATTCTTTAGTATGGAAAGATTTTGGTTGTCCGTTTCTGTTGCTTTGGTATTTTCAGCACTGTGGTGGAAAGTTACGGGTCGAGTTCAGGTAAGTGTGCGATTGTGTGGATGTGAGGGTTAGGGCGGGTTAGGTGAGTTAAGGTTAGGGCGTGGGTTAGGTATGTGTGCGATTGTATGGACATGAGGGTTAGGGCGGGTTAGGTGAGTTAGGGTTAGGGAGCGGGTGAGGTGAGTGTGCAATAGTGACAGACCTTAGGGTTAGGGTTTGGGTTAAGGTAAGTGAATAGTTAGTGGTGTGTCTATAGTTTAGTGTAGGTTTAGTTGTAAGATTTTAGGTGTATGTGTGTGGATTGCTGTTTGTTTGGTGTGCTTATGTTGTGTGTATGTGTTTTGGAACAACGATTTTTTTCCCTAGGAAAAAAAATCGCTGTTCTGACAGTTTGAAATTGTAAGCTTTCGCTTACATAGGGTCAATTAATCACAGTTCTCTTCTTTAAGTGGTCGGTGATCTAATATAGACCCAACAAGTTTTATAACAGTGCAAAATGTAGTAGATTAGCTGTATAGCACAACTATAAGTGTTAGGAAGTGCAATTCAGTGAAATAAATGTAAAAAATATATATATTCTGCTCTTGGAGCCTCAGGGAATTTCTGCTTTGTCACAGTGATGAATCGCCTTGCAAACACAGGGTTTAAATACCAGAAAAGATGGAAGAATCTAGAAGCTCAGGTTACTACCCAATCCTGCTAGCTCCTGCACTTTCAACCAATCATTCATGCTAGAGAAGGTCAGGCAGACCTGTTACTCTCACTAACAGAGAGGGCAGGCTCCTACCAGCATAAGATGGCTGCCAGGAAACTCAGCAAGCAAAACAACCATACCTGGATGCAGCAAACCTGTATCCAGACTATGCTACATGATAAGAACACAGAAAAAAAAACTCTCAAAAAATGCACAGGAAAGCATAGACAGAGCACTCACAAACAGAAAAATATAACTTTCAGTATGAAAAAGGCAATTTACAGTTAAGTTTATTCAGTAAAAATCCAGTTACAGTAATGAAACACTACTTAGCAATAAAAATATAGTTAAAATAGTATAAAACAGTACAAAAATGCAGTGAAGCAGTAATAAAAGCTTTATAACAGTGCAACCTGTAGTGGATTAGTTGTATAGCACAACTATAAGTGTTTGGGAGTGCAATTCAGTGAAATAAATGTAATAAAAAAACACATATTCTGCTCATGGAGGTTCAGGGAACTTCTGCTATGTCACAATGATGAATCACCAGGTAAAAGTAAGCTTCGGTCTAGTTTCTCTAAAACCATAAGTATGAAAGATGACATGTTCACCTTCTGCCTCATGCTTATATTATTTAGATTTTAAATTTCTCCTTCATGCTGTAATATGCTTGTGTCGGTATTTTACAGGGCAGTGGAAGTGCTCTTGTACACATTGGGTTCAGGAAGAGAACAAGCAATTACAGACCAGTATGTGTAACTTTATTCCTTGGGGCGATCATGGAAAACATCCTTGAAGCTAGACTACTAACATTTTTTAAAATCAAGTGGACCAGAAGACAAAAACTAGCATGGTTCATTCTGAAGAGATCCTGACCAAAAAAAAAAAAAAAAATCATCATCATCATGTCATGACTATGTGATATCAGAAGTGAACATGGGCACACCAATGGACTACATGAAAATTAGCAAAGCATTTTGCACTGCATCCCAACACAGACTGTTGGACGCTAAGGGGACTTTAGTAGGATGCTCATTGGTTGGTGAGCTTAGTAACAAGTAACAGGAATGCTCATTGGTTGATGAGCTTAGTAACAAGTAACAGGAGCAAAAACAAGACCAATTAAGTGAAATAAATGTATGCAGAAAGAGAGAGAGAGAGAGAGAGAAATGATCGGTGGTATACATATTTCATCACCATTCATAATCTTTTTTTACTCAAAAAATGTTTTATTGAGAAACATGAATTAGATAACAAGTGAACTGATGAACATAAGTATTAACTTTACATCAGTACACCATTCATAATCTTAATTAACCTGAGTAATACCCCCTTACTCTAGGCCACAGTTCTAGATCAGATTTTTTTTAAAGTAGCAGTAAGAAGAGCCTCTGAGTTAAAATTAGGTTAGCTGCTATGAGTCAGAAAGTATAACTCAGCCCCTGTGGAAGCCTTAACCTCAGATCTGTAAATTATTCCGTTGAGTAACATGATGTTTCTCTGGATTTTTATATACCTTGCCTTCTGTAAAAATGTGGAGAAAAATAGATGTCCTTTCATATCACTGCTGCAATATTCCTTACAGTACTAATTCGCTGCCAAGGGTAGCCTGACGTCTGGCCAGTATACCAAAGGCTTATGCTGTAATAGGGATGTCATACATCACACATATGCACAGAATAAATGTAATGTACAGACATACCATCCTCAGAACCTCTTTGCTGCCAGTCCAAATGCCATTTTCAATTGTCGTTCTGAACGCTCATTTGTCTGCTGGTTGCCAAGCCACTTTTCAGATAAGTGCCCCATTAGGGTTTTTCTTCTCATCTTCTTTTACTTTAGGTTGTTGGCTTCATGTCATCCAGCCAGTCTAGGAGACAGATTTCCCATAAAGACCTTCACAAGCAGTGTTTGTTTTGCTTAGGTTCTTCTCACAATCATACGACTTCTCCTATTTGTCAGACATTTGTTCCAAAGACCTTGCATAGTTGTCCCTCCTCTTTAACCATTTACCTTGAAAACTAATGTTTTAAATTATTAGCTCAGAGTACTAAGGAGGAATCATCCTGGCCTGAAGGACAGCCATCCGCAAAGAAGAAGACCAATAAAACTTAGTCAGATTCTTCAGCTGTACCACCTTCACTGGACATCTCTCTCAAGGTTGGTGAAAGCCTGGATAATACCCAGTTTTTCAGTTGGTTTCCTCTGCTGTGACCATTTCGGCAGCTGGCATGGATCTCGCTTTTCACACAGCTCTGGAGGCCTTGCAGGTTTCCATTGTGGATATTCAGGGGGAACCACGGCTCATTATTTCTGAAGGGCCCAGAGGTGTTCCACAAATCCTTGTTAGGAAGGAGATTCCTACTACACTTATTGAATGTATGCAGGGGTCCGAGCCTTGTAAGATCTTTACAGATGACATCCCCTTAAAAAAGCAGAAAACTAAGCATATTTCCCCTGCTGCTAAAAACCCTCAGAATGAATGGTAGGATTTCACACAGGGTTTGTTTAATGCTCTTATGGCTTTGAAGCACCCTCAGGGTGTCTCTGTTCCTGCTCTCCCTTGGTTTTCTCCTCCATTTAAGAGGCCTAAGAACCAGGTTTCTTCTGATGAGGAAGTTGATTCTAATGAAGGTTCTTCTCAGATTCCCTCACCTTTAGACGACGGTTCTGAGGAAGAGGACTCTACTGCTCCTGATTTTCCCTTTGGTGTCCTCATCAAAAGAAGGACCATATCAATATCAAAGAGATGAGATTTCTTCTCCTGGCCTTTCAGGCCTTTCATTCTCTTTTCCTTTCACGGCCCCTCAAAATCTTTACAGACAGTACCACAGTGATGTGGTACATCTACAAGCAAGGGGGGACAAGCTCCAACCTCTTGTGCAGACTAGCTCTTCAGGTTTGGGATCTAGCTGTCCAGTATCAGTTGACTCTTCAGGCTGTTTATATTCCTTCAGAGCAGAACATTATGGCAGATTCTGTAAGCAGGTGGATAACAAGCAGGTGCGTATCAAGCAGGTGCATAACACAAACTCAGGAGTGGATGCTCCACAGAGATGTGATTATACATTGTCCACCAGTGGGGTAATCCTCAAGTAGATCTTTTTGCCTCCCATCTGAACAGAGAGCTTCCTTTATTTTGCCCCAGAGTCCCATGTCCTCTGACCTGGAAGGTGGATGTCCTCTCGTTTTCTTGGAAGGGGACGTTTCTTTACCCCTTCCCTCCCCTTCCTATCATACCAAATGTCCTGTTCAAGATAGAACGGGATGCTTCCAAAATCTTGTTGCTGACTTCCTTTTGGCCCATGCAGCATTGGTTTCCTCTTCTTTTGCATTTAGCTAAGGGCAATCCTCACACGTTACCTCACACGCTGGACCTAATCACACACAAGGGATCTCTCATCCATTCCCACCTGTCCACTCATCTGCTGACAATGTGGGTGATAGGGTTTTGATCCCTTTTAAGCACCTTTTTTTTTTTTTTGAAGACATGCTTCGGGTTGTGTAGGCGGTCAGGAAACCCACTACCAGAAAATCTTATTTATCCAAATGGAAGAGAATTTCTGTTTGGTGTCTTACTCATAACCCAGATCCACTTTTTTGTGGAAGTTCTTTTTGTTCTCTCTTATTTGCATGAATTGCTCAATGCTGGGTTGGCATACTCTTCTGTTAAAGCCATTTCTGCTTGTCTGCATTTCACGCCTCCTTTGGCTTCTAGATTTGAAGTGAAACAATTTCTTAAGGCATCCTTCATATTAGGCCTCCCAGGAGGCCTATTCCTCCTTCCTGGGCCCTTAATTTTGTCCAGAACAAAATTTGACATAAGCATCTTTTTAGCCTGCAGCTTCAGCTTCCTTACAATATTGTTCTTGGAAAACTGTACTTCTTTTAGCCCTTACCTCAGCCAGGTGGGTGTCTGAGCTGCAGGCTTTTGTGGCTGTTCCTCCTTTTTTGCTTTTTCATAAACACAGTGTGTCTCTTCATACACGCCCAAGGTGGTTAATGAGTTGTCTCTTAATCAGTCTCTTCATTTCCCACTTTTTTCCCTTCACAACAGTCTGCTACTGAGAAGGTCCTTCACACCTTGGATTTGCATAGATAACTCAGATATTATTTGGATAAAACTAATTCCTTTCATAAATCAGAGAAGCTTTTTGTTTCTTTTCATCCTAGGTCTTTAGGTTTGGCTGTTTCTAAGCAAACTGTTTTTTTTAGGGTATCTAAAGCCATTTCCTTTTGTTACTCCTTTTATGGGAAGAGCCTTCCTTCTTCTGTTAAGACTCATTATAAAAGCTTCTTCTGGTGCTTTTTTCAAAGGTGTGGATACTAAATCCATTCTTGAGGCAGCTGCTTGGACTTCTGTGTATACTTTTACCAAATGTTATAAGCTGCATGCTGTTTCTAGGGCTAGATATGGATTTGCCAGGGCTATCCTGAATGGTTTTCTTGAGGGATCTCCTGGACCTTCCTCTTCCCAACTTTCTTCCTGAGTTTTTGTACTCTCCCTACTGTAAGGAATACTGCAACAGTGATATGGAAGGATATAGTACAGTTGTGTAAAATCTTACAATAACGGTAATGCCCTTCTCTTCACTGTTGCAGTATTCACTCCCTCCCTCCACCCCCTGCTTCTTTCTCCTTGGACTGTTGCTCCTCCAGGGGCTCTTCAGTTCTGAGTACATCACCTTTTTGCCCTACACTGTGCATGAGGAGCATGCATGTGATGTACAACATCCCTCTTATAATCTAAGACTTTGGTATACTGGCCTGACGTCAGACTGCTTGGCAGGGGACCTCTACTGTAAGGAATAACTCAGCAGTGAAGAGAAAGACATCTACTGTTATGGTAAGATTTAACACAACTGTACTTTGTACTTTCCCTGAGCAGTAATGGATGGAGTTTATCTATCATAAATCTTTGGAATATTTCTGCATGTCATGGTATTGGAGAGCATTTCAATGGAAACCTATTATTTTAAGCAAATCTCTCTAATTATGCAAAAGTCCAGCAGTTAGTGCAGTGAGGTAAAGCTCAATATGTTAATGAGCTCCTTCCTGTAGACTGAGGTACAGGGTTTGATTCCTTCCACCTCCATTTGCCTACTGTGGGAGTCTGAGCAAGTCACTTAACCAGACAGTGCTACTGGGTAACCCCTGAAAAGGGATACTTGTGTCCAGCAGGCTTACCTGGTCAACAAATAAATAAAAGAGTGCATTTGTTACTTAATTATAATAAGTCTACAGTTCTATTGCAGGCATTTATAGTTTCAATCACACTCTTTGTTTGCCTTGTTGTGAAACTGGGAGGAGGTGTTTAAATTTATTTTTCTCAGCATTTTAAAAGGATAGTTTCCTGTTTGTTCTCTGAAGGGAATTATGTGCCAGGCAAATGTGTGAACAAAACTGGCAGTTCTTTCTCTGACTGTTAGGCTTTTTGAAAGCAGCTATGATTGCACCAGATTTTTATTATAACTGTGAGGTTGTAAAATCACTGTTGGTCTATCTAAACCATTTCTATCCACAAAATCTTTCTTTGAGAACTTATTATTTATTTATTTATTTATTTATTTTTTATTTATTTTACATTTGTTAACCGGGCTAGTCTGGCTGGATACATGTCCATTTTCAGCAGAGGCCCGAGGAGAAAAGCTCCACTATCAGACTAAGACACTACAGTTTAAGAGGTTACTAAATAAACTAACTATACAAATAAAAAATAATATAATAAGGCAATTTCAAATGCATATACATTTTTCCTGTACTAATCTGACTAGATGACAGTCTTAGCCAAAGAAACAAATGATATTTGAACTTGTTTGTGGTGTATGTGTGCATGCCAGCAACATGAACAAGCTTCAATATTTTATCCATTGTTGTTTACAGTGATATTTTTTTGACTTCTAAACAAGAATAAAATCTCTTTCAATTGATTCTCGAGTCAGACTGTACTAGAGGTTTCTTATACTGCAAGAGTTCTTTTTCGGTTGCTTGAGTATATAAATGAGATGAATAAAAATGTGTTGTAGGTGGCTATTTTATTGATATTTCTCAGCTAAGTGCCAATGACTCCTCTGAAAAACCAAACTTCATGTGCTCCTTTGCTTCTCAGTAAAAAAGGTAGCCCCCTTCCCATTATGATCCCAGCCTTTTGAGGGTCACATGGCACAGGAGGACTTGTCATGTTCAAAACTCATGTTCTGGTGCTTCTGCAGGTCTTTTGTCTAAGCACTTTGAAACATATTTTATTGAATTATATTTGACTATTTGCATGTTTTCGTTTTTGGGGAAGAAATGCACATTTTACAGGAAAAGATTAGTTTTGTGTTATTCCTAGAGGATAGGTTGCACTTCACCCTATTTTTGGGATTAGGGTTAGCTGCAGATTTTTTATTACAATTTCTGCTGCAGAAATAGCAATTAATAGTCTAAGAAGGTTTAAATCACTCTTCCCATTGGCAACACGGAAGTCTTCCCTGTCAGTCTTTCCTTTCACTGTCTCTGTACTATCCTAAAATCCCTCTCAATAGGGGTACGTATGTCTTACCTTATAAATAATCTCAAAGTCATTTCCACATACCAGATTAAGATGTGTTTTGCAGTGAGATTACAGGACATTATTATTATTATTATTACTAATACTCTTTTTAACATGACCATGACACTGATGTACACTAAGAATGTAGAAATTCCATATAAAAGGTAAGGATTCATCCTATAAAAAAAATAAAAAGGGTTACAGTGCTGGTACCATTTATGTAGTAAGTGATGGAGCATTATAATTAATGTGAAGAAATGAGGGTTGTTTATGAGCACATCCCTTTTTCTCCTCACTAGCATATTTACCATATTCCAGTTACATGGGGAATCATCCTTTACAGTTGCCAGTCCTACATTTGGGCTTTGTGACAGTGACTAAGGGCTCTCCTAGTGCTTAGATGTGCCTACAGTGGCACCGATTTATATATTTGCTTAGATTCTGTAACTCAGAAGGTCCAGCTGGGTGAAGTCCATTTTCAGTGCAGGTTCTGTGACAATCTCAACAGTAGAGTTGCTATAGAATGCAAAATGCACAAGGAAAATAGAATGCAGTGTAGATGCAAGAATAAATGAAAATATGATTTTAAACTGCATGTATAAATCAATTTAAAGAATTTTAAAGAATGAGAAAATAATATCCATGTAACAATAGATTAATATGATATAATGTTATAATTCCTTTGGTAAAAAGTAACATCTCGCAAATTGTCCAGGATCAGTATGGTAGAACCAACCAAACAGAGAAAGACAACGCAGACTGACTTTTCTGGTAAACAAATGCAAATAGTTTGCATTTGCCCATACCAAGCTCCCACTTGACACACCTGTAGTCTCTGTCCTCCCTCTATTTCTCTCAGTCCCCTTCAAATCCATTAGAATTATTTCCTTCTATTTCTCTTACTCTCATTCCTCATTTCTCTCCTACACTTTCTGACACGTAGCACAATGTTTTTACACATCTGGCATCATACTGATGGAATCTTTATTTTCCTGTTTACACCTTCACTATTACTTTACCACTGTTATGTCTTTTTCCTGCTGATACTTTTGTTTTACATCTTAGATTACCTTTTATTACATTGTATATTATTGTAATTGGAATTCTTCTTAGTTACATTTAGGGTATTGTGATTTTGTATATATACCTGACCTTGTCTCCTCAGGTTTGGGAATTGTACTCTGCATCATTATGTCTATTGTGTTTTTATTGTATGTTTGTATGTAGATTGGAGCTTTCCTCCTTGGGTCTGCACTGAAAATGGGCCTCTGGCTCAGATGGACCAACCCGGTTAACAAATGTCAAATAAATAAATAAATAAAATATATATACTGTAAATAAATATCTACCACTACTTATCGTAATAAGAAATATTTTATTTAGTGATTTTTCTTTCTCCCAAATATGGTCCAGATGGTCCCCAAGTACTAACTTGTACAAGTAGTCCTAAAGCTAATCCGTACTGTTGTCACCTGTTACCAAACACCTTCATGGATAGAAGTAAGTTTAGGAGGGATGAGTGTTTAACATACTTGTTCAAAGTGGAGGCAGCTGAAAACCAGTAAAACTAAAGCAGCCAACTTGATGGTAGTCATGTCTCTCTGGATAAACATATGACCAAAGATGGCTACCTGTGGGCAGTTTGTGGTTTGCTCTCAGCTTACAAAAAATCCACATAATGACCTATCACTACTGCAGTCCAACAACATAGTCACTAAGTAAGGTTAATCAAAAACTTGATTTAACCCAGATCAGCAAGTGGAAAAATAGATAATAGATGAAAACAGTACGTTATGGTAAGAGAATATGGGGCATAGACAACTATGTGGAGTGCAGTGGTACAGTCATCTATGAGAAAAAATGTTCTTGATTTTCCAGCTACTTTTTTCTTTTAAAGGTAAATAATTTCTAAAAAAAAATCTACTTATTTCCATATACTTACATTATATACCTCAGAAATGCACACCTTATGTGTAGTCACTTAACGTACTATCAGTGTTATTCAGTGATCTTAATGTACTTTGCTTAGGAAATCTCAAGCTTGTTAAATCTGTGATTATCAGACATCCGTTAGCCACTATTCCTTATGAATAACTTTCCATTTTACATAAAGCAAATGTACTATGGAATCTGTAGACAACAGGTTAATGACTACAGAGAACATGAGAAATATAGTTGGGCAATTTGTATCTTTAATAAAAGTCTTCAAAAAATACGGGCTATGGAGCTAGGATGGTAATTGCCTGTATACATCTATTTTCCACCCTCCTTTATGCATCCCCTCTCTTCACAAACTTGAGTAAGTCTGACCTTAATAAACTATCTAGCTGCTTTAATCATACTGCTAGATTTGCCACTGGAGCAGCATACAGAACACACCACTGTCTGATCCTAAAGAATCTAGGGTGGCTAGAATTGCCTATCCAACTTCAGTACAATCAGCTAATACATACACATAAAATTCTCTAACAGCCTGAAAACACACCCGTAGTTACAAAAATGATCACCCCTTACAGCAACTTCAAGAGACTTCACTCATCCAACAAATTACTAGTCCAAACCCTCAAAAGCAGCAACTCATCTGGAGACTCTCTATATGCCAACTCTGTTGGCAAAATATGGAACTCACTTTCTGCTGAGCTTACTTCAGAACCCATTCAAACCCAAGTCAAAAAAATATAACAGTACTTTGACAGGCAATGGCTATGTCCTTGCTCTAATCCTGACTCTGGCAATATAAATATGTGCTAAAGAGGTCTTTTGGCCACCCCTACCTTGCTTCCTAATTGTTACTCTATAACAAATCAGATTTATATATGACAGAATGAACGACTTTTATCCTGTGCATTGTATCTATAACAGCGCTTTAACTTGTTTAATGTAACAGTTTTTCTGTATGTATGTATGGAGCTTTTCTCCCCGGGCCTCCTCTGAAAATGGACAAGTATCCAGTCAGACTATTCCGGTCAACAAATGTAACATAAATAAAATAAAATAAATAAATACATTTTAAAGTGTACTGCTCATGTTTTGAAACATATTTGTTTTACAAGTAATTTTGGTCCAAGTTATATTCCTTATGTTAATGTTGCAAGTTATTTCGCAAAACAAAATGAGGACTGCAGTGTACTGTTTTTTAATTTCACTGTTTAGTCAGCTTTTTTCTGCAGCCACACCCACAAAATGATGTCATAGTATGTATTGGATGATGATTTATATAAACAGTGGTGCATTATAGATAAACAACCTACATTTATAGAAGAACATCACAGATTCTTACTTCATAGGTTCATAGTAAGCTTACAGCCCTAAAAGACCCTTCTAAGTCTGGGCGTGCCTCCCAAGTGTATTTGACAGGTTTTAATGCCACTCATTTTATTGGCAGTATAGCTAGGTTATGATTGGTCGAGCACTTACAAGCTTCCTCATTCTAATAGGGATATCGGGTCAGACAAAGGGTAAATTTACGATTACCTAGCCACTAATACAAGTTGCCCTTGAACAAGTACAGAGAGGAACTCTGCTTCCCATGAATAGGAAACCTCTTCCAGAGAAGGGATAGTCTCTGAGACACATACCTGTCTCTCCAATGTGTCTTTTTTATGTTGGAGGTGAGATTTGGATCCCTATGGGTGTTTCTGATGCTATTTGTTTTGCACATGTGTAACAGTTCCATAAGGGTGTATCAGAGGATGCTTTGAAGGCCAGGCATAGATTGCCCCTTAGCAGTCTGTAGGAGACAGAGTTCAAGCATAAGGCTTTGAGGCAGTCTGCGTAGGACATGTTTTTATGTCAAGTATTCTTTTTGTGAAGACCCTCTGTGGACACTCAAGTTGTTGCATATGCTTGGTCATGTATTACTGAAGGAGGCATTGTGTTCTATGACCGGTCAAATGAGGGCCAAGTACAATAGAACAATGACAATTTTGGACTCAGATTCCATATCCTTACTTAGAAGATGTGCAATATAAAATGAATTTGTTTCTATAGTAGACACATGCTGATCAAATGCTGTCACTGTCTACACTTGTTCTCAAATCTCTGACTACAGGATCAGTTCTTAGGGGTATATTATCAATGCAGTAATATCCACGGGTGGTTGCTTTTTATGAAAGATATTAGGCATTTTTTTGGCATTGCATTTTAGACAGTGACTCTGGTACCAGTTATTACTTTGTGACAGTTCTCCTAGGAGGATGCTTGTCTCTTTGCAAACTAGGCAGAGTTCTAGATTCCCCCAATCATCTGCAAACTTGTTGAGCCAGAGGCCCTTGATGTTGGCCTTGACTTCAGAGAAGTAGTGTCAAAAAGGAGCAGCTAAGTACTGAGCCCTGGGGGACTTTGCCAGTGGCTGGCCTTTTTATGAAGCTACACTCACCTATTTTGACTTCATGTCCAATCTGTGAGCCAGACAGCTATCCAGCAGGTGACATAGGGGTTTATATATAGTTTCATGAGCTTGTCTACAATGCCCAAGCGGGGTATTGTGTTGAATGCTTTGAGCAGTTTGAGGTAGGCAGCATGCATTCTTTTACTGTTGTCCACTGCTGTAGTGACTCTCTTGAAAAAGTCCGCCAGACTGAGTAGGCATGACCTGCCCGTGATGAAACCAAACTGGGTCAGATGCAATGTCTGACGGCTTTCTATATCATTATTTGTCATGTCCATGATTATTCCTTCCATGGCTTTACTATAAGACTGGTCAGGCTTATTGGTTAGCAGTTTCCCAAGTCCAGAGATTGTCTGCTCTTTTGCAGAGGGATAACAGCTGCAGCCTTTATTTCCCCTGGCATGAAGCCTGTTTGAAGGCTATGACTGAATAGTGCTTCTAATGGGCACAATAGGTCACATTTCAAGCTATTAAATAGACATCCTGGGATATTTTCAGGTCCCACACATGCTGTGTTTTTGGCTTTGGAAAGCTCATTGACGACCAGTTCTCTAGTGACAGTTGGGGAAGCTATGGTTGGGGGTATTTCTTGAGAGGTGTCAGTGGGAGAAATTGGGGTAAAATTGGAACGAATTGATCAGCCAGCAGATTTGCTATATCCTCCAACTCAGTGCAGATGGCTCCATTTATAATTATTTTGGTGCATTACTGCGTATTTCCTTTGAGAAGCTTGCGGTTGTCCTTAGCCTGGGAGGCTACTTTTACCTCAAATTTGGATTTGGTATACTTAATCAGTCCCCTGAGTTGTTTATTTAGTTTAGTGAGGGAGTTCTTACCTTGCTGGACGCTGCACTTCCTACTTTTGCCATGATTTTCTTCCTTTTGTTATGCAACCTACTGATCTTGGGATTCCACCAGGGAGGCCTGTTTTACCGAGTTAGCCCTCTCCTTATTTTGAGTAGGTACTACTGCCTCTATGCAGCTGTATACATTAGGATAAAGGGCTTTTGTGAACTCAATGTGGGCAGTGGTGTTCACTTGATTGGGGAGGCAGGGCTTGAAGTTTTGCCATGGTGTCACTTAAAAGTAGGAAATTTGCATTGGAATAATTAATTAAATAATTTTCCTGGGTGGCAAAAGCCAGGGAACCTTTTTGGATAGGCTTATATAGGCCCCAGGGCCGACAGCCTAGTACCTACCTATGAACCTATGAACCTATTCTTAAAAATTCCAGAGTTACCTGGTGTCCCACTTTTCTTCCTAAGCAGTTAGCTTTATGGTCCAACCTGACCAGTGAGAATGTCACACTCGGGGGAGTACAACATTCCCCATGTTGGTGAGGTTGAGGTCAATGACGATGGTGCCCCTAGTAGACATATGGCCTAGCTCGTCCAGCCACTTCATATTGACAAAGTCCAGGAATCTTTGAAACTGCAAGTCTGAGGTGGTTTAGGATTCCCACTCTATAGTGGGGTATTTGAAGACACCCATGCTTGCTGTTTTGGGTTGAATGGACAGTGACACACATTCATTTACATAAGTGGTATAGATTTCCTGGGTCATAGAGGGGGACCTATAGCTCACACAGATATGGCATCTGATTTTGCTTATAGCGAGTTGTACATTGAGTAACTTAAGTTTGTCAAACTGCTTGATCAGACTTGAGGTGCATTCATTTTTAATGTAAACTGAGACCCCTCCACCTCTTGTCTCTCTCTGTGCAGTAGGTGGTCTAAATGAGCAGAAGGTATTATAGCCCTGCACTGCCGTGGTGCTCAACACAGCTTAAACCATGTCTCAGTAACTATACTCAGACATCTACGTCATCCAGGGGGAGGACAGATTGCAGGGAATGGAGTTTTTTGTTTAGACTCCTGACATTGAGCAGTATCACCTTTAGATTATTCTGGGATGGTTTAGCTATATCAGATTGCTTACCAGGCCGGCAATGCCTGAAAAAGGTACTATGGGGGGCAAACAAGGTTTAAGCCAATGTTCAAAAGTCTATAGGGATAGGTGCAGACCATCTCTGGTGAAGCATCATCTCTGGTGAAGCATCATGGTCTGTTGACCATATCATCCCAGACTGACAAATACTGAATGACACCAAAAACAAAGCCATTTATTAAAATAAATTATTTTTTGTTATGGGGTTGCCACCTTTTGTTTTGGCTAAAACTGGACCAAGGCTACACCCCTCGCATCACTCACAACCCCGTCCATTTCTGCCCCTCTCCCACCCATGTACTGCCCATTTTGTGTTGTCATCATGACGTCAGCTGATGGGGAACGTCCCCTTTTTCCATTCCTGATGAGTGCTTTCTGCTGATTTACTATGCTTTTCTATAAAAAAGCATAGTACATCTGCCAATTTAACAAACTCTGATAGTCTGTTTCCTTTTTAGAAACAGAATACCAGTACAGTGTTTTCTGGGCTACTGGACAATCAGTTTGATTTTCAGATATTCAGGAGAAAAAAAAACAGATAGGTGGCAACCCTGTTTTGTTAGTATTGTGGTATCATCCACAGATAAGATAGAATGCTGCTCAATGCTAGATTTATACTAGCCTAGAACACACAGTCTTACAGCTCCATCATCTCTCTCTCTTCAAGAACAAGAAAACTCATTCAGCTACTTACTTAACTGAATAAACTACTTGAAACTGTCCTTATTCCTCTCACATGGAGGGTATCAGAGAGAGAGTCTCCTAGATCTGCTAGCTAAAGTGATTTTATCTGGACTAATCCTTTGTACTCTGTTTCTTGTTAGCCCTGTCACCCTCTGAGTCACATGTGGGAAACCAAACATTAGGCTTTCTGGATTACCTCTGTTTTCTTCATACAGTCTAGGGAAGTACTGTTAGATCATTCATTCCCACATGGACTGTGACTTAGTAATACTGGTACATGAATATTTGGTAATGGAGTGTGTGAGATCTGGAAGATCCTGGCCCCTGACAGGTAACTGACCATAATCCTCTCCTTCCTCAGCCTGGTGAGTAGGACATCAGTGCGCCTCACAATGTAGTCTTCTATGACCAAAATGTTGGATTTTGTGGTGGTCTGCTTTATGGGCTTAGATATAGAAATGCTGTGAGTTGAGGCTGAATGCGTCATGGTGGGTGTTGCTTTGGTAGTGTGGTTTTGAGGTTACTCAGGGTACTTATTGTAATTACTGCATCTTGGTGGCCTTTGAGGTTTTGATTTGGATATATTACTTTTAAGAGTCCTCCTTAATAAATTTAACACAGGATGCCTCCTTAATAAATTTAACACAGGATGCCTTCTCCTCAACTGAACAATGGATGTTAGAAAACCATCTAGCACTTAATGCAACCAATACTAAGCTTATGATATTCACCCTTACTAAAGCTACCACACTAGATAAAAACTCATTCATCATCACCAGCCAAAACAATACTCCTCTCAAAATTGTTTCCACTGCTAAACTACGGGGAGTCATCATCAATGACCATTTAAAGTTCGAAAGCCATCTGCAAGCAAATATCAAAAAATCTCACAAGAAACTCAGTATGCTCTACCGTCACAACCATCTCATCTCTCCCTCCACTGGGTTTGTTCTCGCTAACACTTACCTTATCCCTTCCCTCTTATATGGTGCCTCTGTTTTCACTAATCTGCAATCTTCCATCAAGTCAAAACTATCCTCCTGTTACTACAAAATTTCTAAATTTGTAACAGGTCACAGATCCTCAACACATCAATGCATTCCCCTACATCAACTCAGCTGGCTTGACCTACCTATCTCACCTACATTCAACTCATTCAAGCATACAAGCTTATCTTCTGATCCCTCTGTGCCCCTCCCTTGCCTCTACCTTCCAAGCGCATGTTCCTGATAGACTGAGATCCAAGTTCCAAAATATAATTGAACTACACAAACCCATTTGCAAACCAGGCAAGAATTTTCTATCCTTCTCTCTCTTGCTCACCACTGGAACACTCTCCCACCTCTCATCCGTACCACTAGCAGCCTCCCCGTCTTCAAAACTCTACTTCATTCACACCTAACTTCAATATGGGAATGTTCTTGTTCCCATCCTACATAGCTTCCTGCTTCACAGTTAGTTTCTTTTAGCTGATACACCTGTTTTATAGTCCCATAGTCTTACTACTCTTAGTAGAAATCGTAGGAATTAGATACTTTATAAAAAAGTATAACTTTTGGTGTTAAAACTTTTATTATATTGTATTAATTGTTACTCCTCCAAATGCCAACTTTTCAACTTTGTAATTTGAAACTTTTAATTGTATTGTCCTCCAAATGCCAACTTTTTCAACTTGTTTTGTGAAAAATTCTAAATTACCTCATATTTTGTAACTCTTTATTTCTGTAATGCTTGTAATTTGTTAACATTGTGTTTTGGAGCTTTTCTCCTAAGGACTTCATTGAAAACGGGCTCCTAGTAGCCCAATGCACCACCCTGGTAAACAAACTGCAAATAAATAAAAATAACATAAAATAAATAAGAGCCTTAGCATATGTGGGTCTATGGGTTTGTCCTGTAGTGTGAGGCATATACTGTATAGTGTTATCTGCTTGGTATTTGTAATGGTTGTATGTGAAAGCCTTGCTTTCAGAGATAGTTTATAAGTACATCTCTCACATACTGCATTAGATTGAGAATTAAGTGGTTGTCAGAAAACATTAAACAATTTTTATGTTGTGTCAGGATGCCCATTTCTACCAAGATGGCTACAAAGACTGTAGGAAAGTGCAGATCTATGGTTCCGGGAGGTATAGGAACTTACACACACACACACACACACACACACACATATATATATATATATATATATATATATAAAGACAGAGAGAGAGTAATAAATATCTCTCTATATGTCTTTGTGTATATATATATATATATATATATATATATATATATATATATATATATATAGAGACATAGATGTATATTTATCTATATAGGTGTATACTGGGCTAACAACCACTAGGGCCCTTATAAGCCTAGCCGTGCAACCCACATCACCAACAAATTTGATATATATAGATGGTGACTTACTGACTGCCTCTGTTGATCAGAGACATTGGAGCCTGACCAAGGGTGAATTATTTGTAATTACCCATCCATTGGTCCAAGTTGCACTTCTAAAGGGATAGGGAGGAATTCTGCTTCATATGGATGGGGAGCATGCTCCAGAGAATGGGAATTTTCTGAAACATAAAGATATGGAATAGATAGATAGCTGTAGATCTGTATATCTTATCTATATATAGATATATAGCTATCTATATCTATAGATATATCCACACACACACACACACACACACACACACACACACACACACACACACACACACACACACACACACACACACACACTCACACTCTTACAGACTTCTTTTTCAGCCTTTTGGTTGTTTTCCATGCAGGATCACAGAACAGCAGGGTTTGGGTATTTGCTCTTTCTCTGTTGTTGCATAACCTTGAAGGTGGTATATATAATATGCAGGGGTTGCAGGGCATGAAATATTGTTTTTTTGCTTTTTTCACCTACTCAATCTTTTTAGATTTTTATTCGATATTGTGTCCATTTAGTAAATTAGGATTCATATAGTGAGCTACAAGAGGAGTGGTACCAAGGGATTCTATGCTCCACTTTGTGTGACCTCTGTGAGGGAGAACAGATTTGCTTAAGTACTAGTTGGGTAGGATGTATAATCTTAGTCTAATCTCATGCAGCAATGTTTCTCTTCCCTCAAACCTGGTGCCCATCAAGCAAGTACTTGCTCAAGTACTCCTAGGGATAGTTTTATAGAGAAACTGAGATTCTAAGCACTTGTGTCAATATAGGGCACTGCTAGCCACTGCCACACAATAAGAAGTGTCCCATAAATGTGAGAACTTTATACAGGCAGAGAAAAATAATAAACATGCAAAATAGCCACTGGCAAGTCAGAACAAGAACGCTATAAGGTTTACTCAGTGATTCTCAGCACAGAAGACACCAAACCACACTACTGTCACTAGACGGTAGACATAACTTTTCTAATTTTAAATCACTATAATGAAGCCCAAAGTACAGTAAATAACCAAGTTAAAACAGTAAACCAAACAGCTAACATTTGAATATGACAGAAGTGCAAAAACCAGTAGTTGATTACAGAGCCAAAAAAATAGACAGCACTTCAAATTAGATAAGAGTAGAAAAACTGCAGACAAACAAATATAAAAGCAGCACCAACAAATTTCAAGATAAAGTACAACACAGCAATGTTGACTAATTGTTTACCTCTGGATGGATCTGGATTCAGCTCAACAGTCAAATACAGTTGAAAAAGCAACAGCGCCTAAGGTAGTTTAAAAGGGTAACATCGTCGAAATAAATACACTAATATAACAGCACTCTTTGTAAATTATGAGATGATTAGCCTGCAGTACTTTTTATATATTATCTAAACTACTTCCATTATGGCATCAGTACTACAATAAGTGTGTTATTTCTAAATGTAAGGTGTTTTATCTGCAATATGTAGTTGTTAACTTGTCGCTCTAGGAAGTATGAAGCTCCTACTGATGGAAATATAGTAGTCAACATTATGGTTTGTCTTTCACGATGTGATGATTTTCAGGTCCAAGAAAAATTTCAGAAGGCTGTCCTTCTTTACAAAAAATAAATACAAAAAAATGTTCTTTGAATAAAAAACTGCATAATCTGGCATTGAATAACACAAGGAAGTTATACCCAGTTAAAAGGGGCATGTACCTTATATTTGATTACACAAATTAAATAATTATAATAACTTTCTCTCTCCCACCTGTATCTACTTCTGTGATTAACAAGCATTTACAGATGACTACTCCAGTGACATACAAAGATGAAGACCTAACTATGAACTAGCCAACTCGGGTTCCATTAGCAGCTCAGGTAATTGACAAAGCAGCAGGGATGGATGAGCATGGGGGCTCATTGGTGATGGTCCCTAACAGGAGGTATGGGATAAAGATGGGAGTTGCCATTAGACACAGAAAGCAAGAGGGGATGGGGGATGGGAAAAGAGAAAAAATGTGTGTGGATATATAAAATAAACTCCACCCACCAAATGGAAGCACAGATGGCCAAACACCCAGGACACACTCAGGATCCATGATCAGCCCAAGCTATACCAGAGCAAGTCCAGGTGGGTAGGAGGATGCTTGCAGACCTGGAATGAACATGGGGCACTGGGAACCAGGCCAATATCAATAAGGACTTAGGGGACCAAAAATGTATTTAAAAAAATTAAAGGAATTTATGTAAAGTTAAATCTACAACTATTTCTACTGATCATCTACCCTGTGACTGTATCAAAGATCAGCAGTCACATGCTAGCTTATCATATTTCAATACTAATACTAATTAATCACTCTATCAAAAAAACTATGTCACAGAACTTTGGGAAAAATCATTTGTCATACCCTTACATAAAGGTGGTCTATCCACTGACCTAATTACAAACCAATTGCAATCTTATCACCCTTATCTAAAATACTTGAAAAATGTGTCTACTCATAACTCTCAAATATATAGGTCCATAGTTACATACTAGGCTGAAGACCACCAGGGCCTTTATAAGCCTAGTTGCACAATCCAACTCAGTTGTGTTCTATGTAACATGCATGTTTACCAGGAGGGGCCATGTTAGTTAAGACATTTCTGGAGGTTATGTTAGGGGGTATGGTTGACAGAGGCAGACATTAATGCTGAAACTATCTGAGACATGGGGCCGGACCCAGGATAAATTTCTGATTTCCCATCTATTGGTCAAGGTTATGCTTAAACAGGGTTAGGGGTGGACTCTGCTTTACATGGATGGGGAGCCTGTTCCAGGGTATGTGGATCCTCTGAGACACATATCTATTTTGCTAACATGCTAGCAAAAGAGCGATAAAATAATAGACAAACCAAGTGAAAAGCGAACAGCAAGCCCTAAAGAACTCAGGCACGAGAAAGTATACAGTTAACGTATTTTAATAAGACCGTTTTCACTCTTGCAAGGCAGGAGCTTCTTCAGACAGTTAAAAAGTTAAAAAAGCACTCTTTTTAAAATGCACCAGCTGATCAACTTCTGATGTCATTTCCTTCAAATGGGAACACTTACGGACACATTTTTATATGTTAAAAAGACAGATTGTGAAAGTACTAACTGACTTTAAACAAATCTTGTCTCAAATAAAAATTCCAACCATATGTACAGTGGATATATTATATAAAAAATGTGAAAATAAACATAAAATGTCTAAACATTTACTGGAACTAAGATTAATTTTACTAATTCTTTCTCTTGCCTGCTAAACCCCTCAAGGGAGCCAGGGTAACAACCATAAGGAAAAATATATGACAACCATAAAAGAAAATGTATGTGTACAAGTGAATGGACATATATTTATGCTGCAGATGTACAATGCATAATAAACAAGGGCAGTAGTGCCAATATTTTCTACTAAAACAAGATATGGGTGTATGAAAGGGTACAATATATATATAAGGAAGCAGTCTAGTAGGGAGATATATATCCTACCCTCCATAAGAAAGATTCTAATTCAACTTCTTAGATAACTTTTATATTTCAGAATAACTGAAATATTGCAGGTCTCATTCAACCCGGGAGGGGAAAAGGCATTTAAAAGTAATTGCCATTCAAGTTCTTTTAGTTCTAGTAGGATAGACTGAGGCCCCCCCCTTATACCCACTTTTACCAAATCAATACCCATAAAAGAGAAGCTATGTCCAACATGATCTAAAATATGCTTCGATAGGGCATTGTCAGTTTTTTGATTTCTGATTGCGTAATTATGTTGGTAAATGCGGTCACGCAATTTTCTGTCCGTTTTACCAACATAAAACGCAGCACAGCAATTACACTGGGCTAAATAAACAACAGATTTGGTATCACACGCAATCCTGTGTTTGATGTAAAATTTCTCATTCCTTATAAGAAATCTGGGAATTCCTTTCTTATAAGGAATGAGAAATTTTACATCAAACACAGGATTGCGTGTGATACCAAATCTGTTGTTTATTTAGCCCAGTGTAATTGCTGTGCTGCGTTTTATGTTGGTAAAACGGACAGAAAATTGCGTGACCGCATTTACCAACATAATTACGCAATCAGAAATCAAAAAACTGACAATGCCCTATCGAAGCATATTTTAGATCATGTTGGACATAGCTTCTCTTTTATGGGTATTGATTTGGTAAAAGTGGGTATAAGGGGGGGGCCTCAGTCTATCCTACTAGAACTAAAAGAACTTGAATGGCAATTACTTTTAAATGCCTTTTCCCCTCCCGGGTTGAATGAGACCTGCAATATTTCAGTTATTCTGAAATATAAAAGTTATCTAAGAAGTTGAATTAGAATCTTTCTTATGGAGGGTAGGATATATATCTCCCTACTAGACTGCTTCCTTATATATATATTGTACCCTTTCATACACCCATATCTTGTTTTAGTAGAAAATATTGGCACTACTGCCCTTGTTTATTATGCATTGTACATCTGCAGCATAAATATATGTCCATTCACTTGTACACATACATTTTCTTTTATGGTTGTCATATATTTTTCCTTATGGTTGTTACCCTGGCTCCCTTGAGGGGTTTAGCAGGCAAGAGAAAGAATTAGTAAAATTAATCTTAGTTCCAGTAAATGTTTAGACATTTTATGTTTATTTTCACATTTTTTATATAATATATCCACTGTACATATGGTTGGAATTTTTATTTGAGACAAGATTTGTTTAAAGTCAGTTAGTACTTTCACAATCTGTCTTTTTAACATATAAAAATGTGTCCGTAAGTGTTCCCATTTGAAGGAAATGACATCAGAAGTTGATCAGCTGTTGCATTTTAAAAAGAGTGTTTTTGTAACTTTTTAACTGTCTGAAGAAGCTCCTGCCTTGCAAGAGTGAAAACGGTCTTATTAAAATACGTTAACTGTATACTTTCTCGTGCCTGAGTTCTTTAGGGCTTGCTGTTCGCTTTTCACTTATTTTGCTAACATGTTATTTATGTCACAAGCAAAATTTAAATCCTTAGATCTAGTGGTTCTGATACTGTTAATTTTGTGGATGTGTGAAAGGTTGAGAGCCGGATCTGAGGATGCTTTTCATAGCAGGCATAGTTTGCCTCTTAGTAACCATTAGGAGACTTTTTTCACCCACACAACATGGTTTTAGGTGCAACCATAGTACAACTACTCTACCAAGTTTCTTTTAGGTGCAACCATAGTACAACTACTCTACCAAGTTTCTTTTTTCAACTGTTTTCTTAAATCTAAGGCTTTTAACACTGTCAGACACCAAACACTCCTCACAAGCTATCTGTACAAGGTTTAAATTAAGTCATCTCTTACATGGTTCCTAAGATATATTTCTAATATACAGCAGCCTGTTAAACAGCAACAAAATTACTCATCCTTCTTTCCGATTCTGTTGGTGTCCCACAATTATCCATATTGGGTCCCTTACTATTTAATTGTTTCATCAATGATCCCAATACAGCCTCCTCTTCTGCTTCTCTTACTCAATATGTAGACGATTCTACTATCATCTGCTCAGCTAAAACTTTATCCTGCAGTCTTTTACTGCAGCTGAAAATTGGCTTGATGACCCACAATGTCTTCTCAATGCTCAAAAAACTAAATTATTCACCCGAAAACAATTATCTGTCCAGAAAAAGTCTCTTCTTAATAACTTCAAAGAACTCTACTAAAATTGAATTAATCAGCCAAAATAAGCATCATCTTGGTATCGCCAATGATTAACAGCTGAAATTTGATCTACATATAATTCAAATGACTAATAAAACATATCAAAACTGCAATGATTATATAGAATAAAAACTTACCTGACTCAGCTAGAAAAAAAAATACTGCACCTATCTACATACTTCCATCTCTTCTGTGCGTCTCTCCAATCCAGTCTTCACAAACCATTTATCTCTAGTGAAGTACATGAATGCCATCATAACAAAGTGGCTAAATTTGCAGCAAACCTGCATACCATATACAGCTTATTACTGTACTGCTCGTAGACTAGTTAGTTACCCCATACTCTTATGTACTCACAAACATTAACTACATATAAATGCTCAATGCTCCAAACAAATGCCCTAGTCTTCAACAAATGATCCCTCTAAATTCCCCCAGTAGAAATCTTCGTTCTTCAGATAAATCACTTCCTACCATATTTAAATCCAACAGCTCACCTGATAACAGACTTTACCCTAGTTACACTTCAAAAAAAAAAAAGAATATACTGTACACAAAGACAAACTGACTCCATTACAGTATTTAAATCAAAACTAAAAACATTCCTCGCAGAAACATGGATGTGCACGTGCTTATCTCCTGGCTAAGTGTCTTTGTTATAAGGATGTGAAACAACAAAATGTTAAACCAACACATAAAACAGATACTTTTCCTTGTTGTAACTGTTCTTGCTATAAATATATCATAAATAGTGTTGAGTTTATACATCCATTAACAAATGTGATATATACATTTAAATGTTATCCTACCTGTTCTACTTCTAATGAGGTGTACCTCACTACTTGTACAAAGTGTCCTTCCTTCTGTGTAGGTAAGTGCACACCAAGACTTAAGGATCATATAACAGAACATAAATCTGAAAAACATAAAAATGTTAAAACCAATGCACTTGCAAAACACATGGATGAAAAGGGAAGAGCCCATGAATTTAAGTTTAGAGTTATATGCATTGCAAGCAGGAGCATAATAGGAGAGGATATGTGAGTAACAGACTAGAGACTTTAGGGTATGAATGGATAGTGAGACTGCAAGCAGATTCTCCACCTGGTATTAATGCAGCAATAAGCTTGAAACCTATACTAAAAAGACAAATGCTTTTGAACTATTGTAAATGACTGATATATGCACTTTAATATGCAAATATGTGTATGTGTGTGTATATATATATATATATATATATATATATATATATATGTGTGTGTGTGTGTGTGTGTGTGTGTGAGTGTGTGTGTATTTTAGTATTTTTTATACTTTTTATAATTTTAGAGTGCAACACTTAGTTTAGACAGGAAATATTTCATGTTTTAAAATATGTTTTGTGTCTTTAAATATCAATATACAGTTAATCATTGTCTTCTTCTGGCTGGGCTGTGTCATGAAGGTTTTAGTTTAAATATATGTGAACAGTAGTTTGTTATATAACACACTGAGGAAGGGCATTGGTCTGACAGCTTTGTGTATTCTAAATAAACAACTTTGCTATTTACTATTATCTGCCTAGCGTTTCTGATCACTGGACTTTACCTTGCTCTTTGTGAATATTTTGTGTCTGGAATGACAGTTAACCTCAGAACTGGTCCTAGTTGTTTTTCCTTGTATTTGGAGTTGGATACATTATCTGAAATGTCTAGACATACTAAAGCTTTATTAAGTTTAATTCTGGTGGCTCCCAAAAACGTAGATACTAGAAAATGGAAATCAAAGTCAAAACCAACTGCATTTGAAGTACTGAATATTTTAACAGAGATAAAAGAACTGGAAGTGGGACCTTCAGAAAAAATGAAGGAGCAAATTACATAGAAATAAATGGAAACTGTGGGAACACTACATGCAGAATAATGTTCTGAAGAAATTGTGAGGTTTAAGGGAAGGCAGGAATTGAGTAGTTTTTGTAATGTTGCCCTAATGATAGTTACAAAAAAAGAACATATGCAACATATAATGTATGTAAATGGAAACATGTAATATGCTTTGTTTTATTTTATGTTAATACATTTTGCCTATGTCTTAAGTGATAATTTAAGAAAGGTGTTAAAAAGGAGTCCCATTTCTTAGCACTGAGGTACTACAATAGTTTTCTTGCTTTCTAAAGTGGCACCTGATACCTAAATCATGTGTGTTCTCTTGTCTTTCAGCCAGTTTGCCCCATTTGTGAAGAAACAACTGTTTTCCATACCTCTGGGACCTTCTGTCACCATTTGTTTATTATATGGTTCTAAGCAAGTCACTTAACTAAACAGGGGTCTATATCACTTCTGAGGAAATTTAGTTCAGCAAACAGCATTTTCGGTTCACTTACATCAAACATGCCATTCATCAAATTGCTCATGCTGAGACTGTAGTACAATGAGGATCGAGAAAATTGCCCTTTCCCTACTGTAGTGTGATCTCAGGGTTAGTATATGGAAGTGGATTTCAATGAACGGCATTTCCAATGAAATGCCATTCGCTGAACTGTCACTTTGCTGAAGTGATATAGACCCACTAAACAGTGATCCTAGGATTAATCTGAAAAAAGGTCTGTGTGGATCAATGCTTGACCCCAATTAACAAATAAAAATTAAATATAACAGTAACCAGCTTGCATCAAATATATGCCTACATTAATTCTCAGCTGGAAAGAACACTGAGCAAATTGCATTAATGCCATTTGTTATTTGCTCATTTATATTTATTTATTTATTTATTGACATTTGATTACTGGGAAAGTTCAACTGGGTAGAAGTCCATTTTCAGTGGAGACCCAGGGAGAAAGGCTCCAAACTATTGCAAAACATTTTAAGAACAATAATTTTACAGTCTTCAAAAATAAAACAAAACAAACACATTTGCAGTTTAAATAATTATAAAAAATTAGACATAATATAGAAATATTGGTTAAAAATCAATACAAGGTATATGACAATCATTTAATATTTAGCGAAATTTTAAACAGTTTGTAGAGAAATTAAAGCTAAGTTAGTGTAATACAAATAGGAATTGCAATATGAAGTGAGAGAAAAATGTGCTTTTGGTATATTTAGTGTGAAAGTCAGGGAAGAGAATTAGATAGCAGTAAGGAAGTAAGTGAAGACGGGAGAGTAAGGAGGTATAAGGAATGAAAAGGCACTTGTTCACATTTAGGGGTATAGTTTATCCTGGTTTTGAGCAAGAACAAAAAAACTATGATTCACAGTATGTTTAAATAGTAAATGTGAACCATAATAAAATAATTAACTCCTTAATTTGGTTAATTAATGACAAGCTTGAAAATCAGTTCTCGTCACTGCTAGTCAAGTAGGAATTAAAAGTACAAGCGATTCCTTAATAAAACCAAAAAACAAACCTAAGGTTGTGTGATACAGAATAAAATAATTTAAAAACATCATTCAAAAAGTACGTTAGAAGACAGTATTACACATTAAACTCTGTCTTTTACGGCAAACAGACAAGGGGAACTGATCGTATTACACATTAAAATATTATACAAAAACCAATAAACAAGAAAGAAAGAAAGAAAGAACATATTGCTTAAAGATACTAGTAGGACTGGCACAGTAATTAACATCACTTGTATCCAAAGCCAGTCGTACTAAGGTGCCAAATAAATACAACGCTAGTGTTAGGGTCACTTGCGTTTAAGTGCTATGTTGTCAAATGGCGCAAACAATCGGTTCAGTAAATAAATAAATTATAAAAAAAATAATTAATTAAAATTAAATTGAAATAATTGGAAAAGATTTTTAATTATTTTAAAATATTAAAATATTATATTATATTATATAGTGTACCATTAAAACAAGCCAACAAATATAATAAATACCTACACTTGTGTATTTATCGGTTACAATAATCCAATAGTTAAAAAACCTTTAATATGCAGTTGATCTGTTACTATAAATAATGTATCATAGCACCAATTGGCTGTAAAAATGAATAAATTGTTATCACTACTTCCAAATATATATATATATATATATATATATATATATATATATATATATATATATATATAAATATATATATATATATAAAAATAAATAAATAATAAATAATAAAAATAAGTATAATTAAAAAACCAATATATTGCCAGGTAAAGCACCCTCTGTAAGAACAAGTCATAAACACAAAAAAATCTTAGAGGTGTGCAACATGCGCTGTAAGGATAAATCCAGTTGGAAAGTTCAAATGAACAAGTAGAATAAGTCACAGTCCATAAAGTTCATTAAAATCCAGGTTTAATGACAAAACAGGATAAAAACTGCAGTAGTAAGCGCTTTCGCGTTGTATCCAACGCTTCATCAGACATTAAGTGCAGTATAGAGCAAATCATTTAAATACATAACAAGTGTCAGCAATTAACAAATCACATACTGAACATGATTTAAGGTAGTGTATCATTAAAAGGGCAATGTAAAATTAAAAACAAGCATTGTTATATATGTATATACATGTAAAATCAGTGTTTCAAAGGTCTATTGACTAGGAATGGTCTGAGTGTGAATCTGTCATTAAGTCCAAGCCTGTGGGCTTGTAATTTCAAGATCCATTTCCCTTCCCTCTCCTCAGTATTGTTCCTAATATTGCCTAGTCTACCTCCTTTGTGAACCAGTTCCAAGACCTTGAATTTAAAAAAGTGTGAGGCATCGCTGTCTAAGACATGTTTGGCCAAGGCATTAGTAGTATTGGCTTTCTCGATGGCATAAACATGTTCACGTATTCGCTCACGAAGGGTCCTGGTAGTCATCCCAACATAAAATAATTTACATGCCTGACACTCAGCTACATATACCAGGTTAGTGGAAATGCAATCAGCATAAAACATGGACGTGTATCTGTGTCCTGTGAATGGGTGAATAAAACAATCTGAAACAGCTATAAACTTGCACTGATTACAAGAATAACAAGGATATGTGCCCTTCTTGTTCAAACTCCTGCTAACTGAAGGCTTCCTATCATAACAAAGTAGTCTATTTAGAGAATACATATTCTTATAGGCTACTTGTGGTCTAATATCAACTAACTTTCTGATGTTGTCATCTAACAACAACATTCTCCAGTTGTTGTTAAGAACTTGTAGGACATGACTATTTTTATTAGTGTAAGGTATAACTATTCTATTTGTGGTAGAATTATTCCTAACATGTGGGGGGTCCATCTTTGTCCTCTTTAGGAGTGGAGTCCCTTTGCCAGTTCTAAAGCGATCCCCATCACGTATGTTTTTATATACTTTATGACTATCATATCCTCTATGTATAAAATTGCTGGCTAGTTGTAGCTTGTGATCATCATAAGTGGAGTCGAGAGTTGTTAGTCTCGACATCCTCGTGACTTGATTAGTTACAATATTTTCATATACATGCCTAGGATGCATGCTATTGCGATGTAATAAGTTGTTCCTCCAGCACTCTTTCCTATATAATTCAGTGTCAAAACCATTGTCCGTCTTGATGACCTTCACATCTAAAAATGCCATCTCCTTGTCTGAGTGATTACATTCAAAACTAAGAAATTCTGTGGTGTGATTTAAATAGGACACGAAATCAAGTAGCTGTTCTAATGTGCCACCCCATATGATAAAAACGTCATCTACAAATCTATTATAATATTTGAGATGCGTTAAGAAGCTGTTATTGTTACCATGGACATAAATGTCCTCCCATTGTGCCAATACTAAGTTTGCATATGCATTGGCACATGGCGTGCCCATCGCTACACCTTTGGTCTGAAGGTAATACTTGTTGTCATAAAATAAAACATTATATTCGAGGACAAGTTCCAAAAGTGACATCCATCTAGAAATATTATAGGTAGGAAGCAACTGTTTTACAAAAAAAGCTCTAACATGTTCCATCCCAATGTCATTGGGTATGGATGTAAACAATGACTTCACATCAAGACTAACCAGAATGTCACTCATTTCAAACAAGGTGGAATTAAGATATGTAGTCAAGTTTTCCAAAAAATCAGTAGTGTCTTTCAGTATATGTTTAACATTGGAAACAATAGGTCTGAACATTTTATCCAAATAAATGGAAATTGGCTCAGTGAGCCATCCTTTACTAGACACAATAGGTCTCAAAGAAAGATTGTCCAATCCTTTATGGATTTTTGGAAGTCCTCTGAATGAAGGAACAAGAGGATTGTCAACCAACAGATAGGAATATAATTCTTTGTCAATGACATCAGTTAATAACAATTCATAAAGATGACTATGGACCTCCCTGATTAGGTTATTAAGATCATAATTCTGTATGAAAAAATAAGTATCATTGTCAGATAACATCTTTTCCATTGTGTCTGTATAGAATGATCTATCCATTACAACCACGGCACCGCCTTTATCGGCTTGCCTAATGACTATGTTTTCATTGTTTCTCAAACTATTAATAGCAGCTCTTTCATCTGAGGTAGTATTATAAAAACATGGTTTAGTATCTTTGTTATTATAAAGTTCAAATAAATCAAGCTCACAGGCTTGCTCAAATGCTTCCAATATCGGATGTTGTTGTGGAAGAAAAGCAGATGGTTTTCTAAAAGACATGTGGTTACTAGCATTAACCTGATTAGATTCATGACCATGGAGCAATTTCAGCCCTAAATTCCTCGTGAACATTTTGATATCAATTATAATATCAGTCAAATCATTACTGGCAGAGGGTATAAACCCCAAGCCCTTGTTCAAGACAGAAACCTCATGTACACTTAAACTGTAACAAGAAATATTTACCACTAGGTCCTCTGAATCTGCATCTGTGGTTTTTTCATGTGTAAATTGGTCTCTTCTGAATTTTTTCTTTTGACTGCCCTTCCTTGTGGAGACCAAGTCCTCCTTTCGAAGGGTCTGAAGGGCAGTGGAAAAGAAGGAAGCCCATCACCTAAGCCTTGAACCTCGTTTTCCATCGACACTACAAATGTGTCAATTGGAAGCTGCTTGCGTCTCACATCGCTTCCCCTGAGTCGGGGACTCAGTGTGTTACCAGCTATTAGTGGTTGTGCATTAGTTCCATCTTGATCTTCGGCATGTATTAGTGCCTCAACAACAACCTGCTTGGAAGCAGGAGCAAAAACAGTATTCGTTGTTTCATCTGTACGGGAGATGTGTGAATTCGCATCGCCGGCATCTGCTGATGATGTCATCCATTTGGTCGATTCCCGTTCGGGAGCTCGATGAAGATTCGAAGAAACAGCTGATCCATAAGTTGTAATGTTGGATTGTCGCTTTGTCATGTCACGGGGCCAAGAGAAAACTTGACCATTTTGGAAATCTAAAAAGTCTCTCTCGAGCTTCTTCTTCTTCTCTTGTAGGGATTTGAAATCTACGGATGTTAATGAGTGTTTCAAGTCAGTTGATAGAGTATTCAGCTCATGCTGCCCAAGAACATCGGCGAGCTCACTCTCTATAATTTTAATTTCTTCAACAAGGGATATGATGAGAGTGTTATAGTGTTCAATTAATATTTTAATATATGCAAAGCTGGTATCCAAGTTTAGCTTTTGCCATTTGGCCAAAAGCTCGGGTTGTGTGGTTCCGAACGTGGGCATTTTTATCACCCTCAAACCCCTCAGAATAAGCTTGAAACTGAGGCAGGCTTCCATGTGCAGTTTCTGCCACTGCACATTGCGTAGCTTGTAGAGTTTGTTCTCCAACTTTCGGGTAATAAGGACGACATTCATATTGTTCCTAAAGTCATTGTTGGTGCTCTCAGATCTATTAAGGTCAGCAGCAGTCAATTTAAGAAGTGGATTTTCAGCAAAAGTAAACAACTCATTCAAACGAAATATATCAGCAGAACTGTTTGCACTCACAGGAATAGCCGGAGTGGCAGCCATGTCCCGGCAATAAGGTAGCAATGTCAATGTAGAATTAAAAAAACAATATATTGCCAGGTAAAGCACCCTCTGTAAGAACAAGTCATAAACACAAAAAAATCTTAGAGGTGTGCAACATGCGCTGTAAGGATAAATCCAGTTGGAAAGTTCAAATGAACAAGTAGAATAAGTCACAGTCCATAAAGTTCATTAAAATCCAGGTTTAATGACAAAACAGGATAAAAACTGCAGTAGTAAGTGCTTTCGCGTTGTATCCAACGCTTCATCAGACATTAAGTGCAGTATAGAGCAAATCATTTAAATACATAACAAGTGTCAGCAATTAACAAATCACATACTGAACATGATTTAAGGTAGTGTATCATTAAAAGGGCAATGTAAAATTAAAAACAAGCATTGTTATATATGTATATACATGTAAAATCAGTGTTTCAAAGGTCTATTGACTAGGAATGGTCTGAGTGTGAATCTGTCATTAAGTCCAAGCCTGTGGGCTTGTAATTTCAAGATCCATTTCCCTTCCCTCTCCTCAGTATTGTTCCTAATATTGCCTAGTCTACCTCCTTTGTGAACCAGTTCCAAGACCTTGAATTTAAAAAAGTGTGAGGCATCGCTGTCTAAGACATGTTTGGCCAAGGCATTAGTAGTATTGGCTTTCTCGATGGCATAAACATGTTCACGTATTCGCTCACGAAGGGTCCTGGTAGTCATCCCAACATAAAATAATTTACATGCCTGACACTCAGCTACATATACCAGGTTAGTGGAAATGCAATCAGCATAAAACATGGACGTGTATCTGTGTCCTGTTATAGTTATACCTTACACTAATAAAAATAGTCATGTCCTACAAGTTCTTAACAACAACTGGAGAATGTTGTTGTTAGATGGCAACATCAGAAAGTTAGTTGATATTAGACCACAAGTAGCCTATAAGAATATGTATTCTCTAAATAGACTACTTTGTTATGATAGGAAGCCTTCAGTTAGCAGGAGTTTGAACAAGAAGGGCACATATCCTTGTTATTCTTGTAATCAGTGCAAGTTTATAGCTGTTTCAGATTGTTTTATTCACGCATTCACAGGACACAGATACACGTCCATGTTTTATGCTGATTGCATTTCCACTAACCTGGTATATGTAGCTGAGTGTCAGGCATGTAAATTATTTTATGTTGGGATGACTACCAGGACCCTTCGTGAGCGAATACGTGAACATGTTTATGCCATCGAGAAAGCCAATACTACTAATGCCTTGGCCAAACATGTCTTAGACAGCGATGCCTAACACTTTTTTAAATTCAAGGTCTTGGAACTGGTTCACAAAGGAGGTAGACTAGGCAATATTAGGAACAATACTGAGGAGAGGGAAGGGAAATGGATCTTGAAATTACAAGCCCACAGGCTTGGACTTAATGACAGATTCACACTCAGACCATTCCTAGTCAATAGACCTTTGAAACACTGATTTTACATGTATATACATATATAACAATGCTTGTTTTTAATTTTACATTGCCCTTTTAATGATACACTGCCTTAAATCATGTTCAGTATGTGATTTGTTAATTGCTGACACTTGTTATGTATTTAAATGATTTGCTCTATACTGCACTTAATGTCTGATGAAGCGTTGGATACAACGCTTACTACTGCAGTTTTTATCCTGTTTTGTCATTAAACCTGGATTTTAATGAACTTTATGGACTGTGACTTATTCTACTTGTTCATTTGAACTTTCCAACTGGATTTATCCTTACAGCGCATGTTGCACACCTCTAAGATTTTTTTGTGTAATAAAAATAAGTATGTATGATATTTCCAATTAATTATTATGTATTATGTTTAAAATATTTAAAATTTATAGTTTATATTATTTTTTATATATTATGTAAATAACCAACTATTCAATTAAAACAATTATATGTGTATTATTAATATTACCTTTCCAAATTTTTTAATCTTAGAATGCAATTGATAGATGACATCTCATTAATACCAGGAAATTGACTGGCATTTGTTGTGAGCTGCCAAATTAATTCTTTCCGTTCTAATTTTAATGGTTCATAGGGGCACCTAGGGTCTAATGTAACTTGATCAATAATCTTAAATTTAAAAGAGTGTCCTTCATTAAAGTGGCAATGCCTAGCTAAAGCATTGTCTAATTTGATTCTATTAATACTGTAAATGTGTTCATATATTCTGTCATGTAATTTTCTATCAGTTTTCCCTATGTAGAAGGCTGCACACTTTACACACTTTGCCATGTAAACCACTTGGCGACTACTACAATTAAATTTTTCCCTTATTCTATAGGTTTGATTTTTTATTTTAAAAGTGCGGCCTTCTTCAATAAATTTGCAATAGTTGCACATATTACATTTGAACATACCACCATTAGGTCTAGGGTTGAAACTCTTAGACTGTAAAATTTCTTTAAAATTCTGGCTCCTCGTATATACTAGTTTTGGTTTATCAGGTAATAAGTCCCTGAAACTGCTGTCTGATACCAAAAGGTGCCAATTCTTATTTAAAATGTTCTTAATGTCAAATGCATTCAAATTAAAACAAGTAATGAAACTACAAGTAAATGTTGGTCTTACTTCTTTCCTTACCATTTGGGCTGACGCATTACTTTCTGTTGACAATGTACCTAATATTGGGGAATATATCCCTTCCCATCACTTATTCTTAACTTCAGTAACTATATTGTCAATAAATTCACTAGGATATCCTCTCTGCAGGAAAAATTTCACAAGGAGTTGACATTCGTCTATAAAGTCGATGTCGTTTGTGGTCATCCTTGCCGCCCTGACTAGTTGTCCTTTGACAACTGCTTTCTTCTGAAAAAGTGGGTGGCTACTAGAGAAATGGAGAAATGTATTAGAATAAGTCTCCTTTCTATAAATAGTAGCTATAAACCTTCTATTCACATAGTCTTTCCTTAAATTAACATCCAAGTAATTGATATTATCCTTACTATGTTTGGATGTAAATTCCAGGAAGTCAGTACTATTATTAAAGGTAGATATAAGTTCATCTATGCCCTCTACTGGGTCGTCAAATATCATAAAAATATCGTCAAGAAATCTCGTATAAAAGATAATTTTATCTTTAAAAATTTCATTCTCTAGTACGGTGGACCTTTCCCAACGTGCCATTACCAAATTTGCAATACTGGCACCACATGGGGACCCCATAGCGACACCAATCTTTTGGTGGTAGATCTCTTTGTTAAACAAGATGAAATTATAAGAAAGAACTGTATCAATTAATTCTCCTATAAGTTGAATTTCATCAGTGGGTGAACCCAGTAGCCCCAACATGTCACTGACCCATTCAATTGCTTTGTCATGAGGGATACAAGAATAAAGGTCTTTGACGTCGACTGTAACAAACAGTCCTGTATTTGAAAATTGCAAGTCATTGATAGATTTAAGAAACGACCATGAATCTTTTGAAATCTGTTTTTCTAACTTTATATACTTCTGAAGAATTTTGTCAATCACTTTCGCACAGGTATAAGTCATACTCCCTCTCCCATCGACCAATGGTCTCATGGGTGGGTCTTCCAGGTTTTTATGTACCTTAGGAATCCCAAATAGTACAGGTGTTCTAATCTGTGCTTGTTGTAAGAAATTATATAAATCATTATCTATCCTCCTCTCAATAAATAATTCTTCAAACAGTGATTTAATTCTATTGGCCGCTATATTCATTTCATTCAAAGATGATTTCGAATAAGTGTTACTTTCAAGTATTGCTGTCATTCTGTTCTCATAATCACTATTAAACATTATAACTAGCCCCCCTCCCTTGTCGGATTTCATGACCCGAATAGGCACCTGCTTTAAAAGATTTAATAAATCCCTTTCTTCTTTTGTCAAATTATACTTGTACCTATTTTTAATTTCCTTCAAATTCAATAGGTCTACTTCCATAATTTTTTCAAATAATACTAATGAAGGATGAAGGGGGGGATTGTACACACTTGAAACAAAAAAGTCAGATCTTTCACTAAGGTTCTCTCCCATCAAATATAATAGGTTCAATTTTCTTGTAAAAAGTTTCAGGTCTATCAAAGTGTGAGCGACATTAAATGTAGTACTGGGTACAAAAGTGTAACCCTTACTCAGTAAGACCACAATTTCATTACATATAGTTAAACTGGTATAATTATATATTTTAAAGTCCGCTTCTACATTCATTATGACTGTACACTTTTGTTGATGATAACCAAGTGTCGTGGTAGTAACATCATTTACTACCACTTCCTCCTCTTGTTCCTCTGGTTCCTCTTGTTCTGAAAGTTGGACCTCGAGGCTGGACCCCGAAAATTTTGGTTCCCAGACCTTGTTTGGTTGTTATTATGTTGGTTTGGTCTGTCCGAATTACCACAATTCCTAGAATTATTTTCATTTGTGGTATTTCTTTGTTGAGCCAGCCTTTCACTCCTCCTAACGTCACTGTCTGTGTTAGAAAATGATTCATGTCGAGGCGGTGAGTTAATTTGAGGCTGTTGTACATCTGGACTTGTTCTTTGCCCAGAATGAGTCTCGGTATCTAACACAGTGTCTTGTTCATTTGACATCATATTAGCAAGGCGGGGAGGGTGGGGGTAAGCTTTCCCTTCCCCATAATCTTTTAAATCTCTATTAATTTTCTTTGTTTTAGTACTGTTCATCTTTGTCAAGTGGTCGTCAATACTTAAAAAACATCGGTTATATTCAAACTGGTATCTGGTAAAGTTAATGTCAGTTTTAATCGAGTTGTCAATTGATTCTAACTCATTTTATAAAGTGTCCACCATTTCCTGATAGTGAGTACAAAACAGTTCTAGTAGTTCCAGCCCATGTCTATCAAATAATGATATGAGTGCAGTATGAAAGTGAGTACCTTCTATTAAACCCGAAGGAAATTGCCAGTGTCTTAGACCTTTAGGCACTATCTTTAATCTTGTGCACTCACAAAAATACGCAATTTCTAATTGCAACTTACGGGTTTTAAACAATTTACTGTCAAATAAATTTAATTTCTCATTAATATCATTATTTACCTCTGGTTCTGTTCGAGTAGGGCCATTCGCCTGTGAGCTAATAAAGGTAAAAGTCCTATGCGCCCATATTGCAAATGGTTCACGTTCGGTAGTCCTTTGATTGCCTGCCCGCACCCCTTCACGTTGGTTGCTTGCCATTACACCTTCACGGCCATGTGATAGTTCCCCTTGTATTCCATTTCCATTTAGGTTGCCGTTCCAATATTATTCATTGCACCAAGCTGACCAATATTTCCTTCATTCATCCGGTTACCTGGTAGCACTCCCGTTTGGGGAAGTCGGTTGACGTCATCCATCCGTTGAGAAAGTCGGTCGACTTTCTGTGTAAGTAGTTCTATGAGGGCTGTAAGGTTCCCATCGCCCTCGTCCCTTTCTAAAGTGGATGTTGAAGCACTCTCTATGTTCGGTTCCATGAAAAAACTGTCAGTAAAAACCAAAGTACAAACCAGCGAAAGATGAGCCAAACAGAAGAAATGTGCTCCGATGCACAAACCACTTTATTAACAATAGTCCCGAAGTGTGGAAAATACACATACACTTTTCGTCGCTAAGATTGCAGCAAACTTCATCAGAAGACAAAAAACTATGATTCACAGTATGTTTAAATAGTAAATGTGAACCATAATAAAATAATTAACTCCTTAATTTGGTTAATTAATGACAAGCTTGAAAATCAATTCTCGTCACTGCTAGTCAAGTAGGAATTAAAAGTACAAGCGATTCCTTAATAAAACCAAAAAACAAACCTAAGGTTGTGTGATACAGAATAAAATAATTTAAAAACATCATTCAAAAAGTACGTTAGAAGACAGTATTACACATTAAACTCTGTCTTTTATGGCAAACAGAATCGCTTGTACTTTTAATTCCTACTTGACTAGCAGTGACGAGAATTGATTTTCAAGCTTGTCATTAATTAACCAAATTAAGGAGTTAATTATTTTATTATGGTTCACATTTACTATTTAAACATACTGTGAATCATAGTTTTTTTGTCTTCTGATGAAGTTTGCTGCAATCTTAGCGACGAAAAGTGTATGTGTATTTTCCACACTTCAGGACTATTGTTAATAAAGTGGTTTGTGCATCGGAGAACATTTCTTCTGTTTGGCTCATCTTTTGCTGGTTTGTACTTTGGTTTTTACTGACAGTTTTTTCATGGAACCGTACATAGAGAGTGCTTCAACATCCACTTTAGAAAGGGACGAGGGCGATGGGAACCTTACAGCCCTCATAGCACTGCTTACACAGAAAGTCGACCGACTTTCTCAACGGATGGATGACGTCAACCGACTTCCCCAAATGGGAGTGCTACCAGGTAACCGATGAATGAAGGAAATATTGGTCGGCTTGGCGCAATGAATAATATTGGAACTAACGGCAACCTAAATGGAAATGGAATACAAGGGGAACTATCACATGGCCGTGAAGGTGTAATGGCAAGCAACCAATGTGAAGGGGTGCTGGCAGGCAATCAAAGGACTACCGAACGTGAACCATTTGCAATATGGGCGCATAGGACTTTTACCTTTACTAGCTCACAGGCGAATGGCCCTACTCGAACAGAACCAGAGGTAAATAATGATATTAATGAGAAATTAAATTTATTTGACAGTAAATTGTTTAAAACCCGTAAGTTGCAATTAGAAATTGCGTATTTTCATGAGTGCATAAGATTAAAGATAGAACCTAAAGGTCTAAGACACTGGCAATTTCCTTCGGGTTTAATAGAAGGTACTCACTTTCATACTGCACTCATATCATTATTTTATAGACATGGGCTGGAACTACTAGAACTGTTTTGTACTCACTATCAGGAAATGGTGGACACTTTATTAAACGAGTTAGAATCAATTGACAACTCGATTAAAATTGACATTAACTTTACCAGATACCAGTTTGAATATGACCGATGTTTTTTAAGTATTGACGACCACTTGACAAAAATGAACAGTACTAAAACAAAGAAAATTAATAGAGATTTAAAAGATTATGGGGAAGGGAAAGCTTACCCCCACCCTCCCCGCCTTGCTAATATGATGTCAAATGAACAAGACACTGTGTTAGATACCGAGACTCATTCTGGGCAAAGAACAAGTCCAGATGTACAACAGCCTCAAATTAACTCACAGCCTCGACATGAATCATTTTCTAACACAGACAGTGATGTTAGGAGGAGCGAAAGGCTGGCTCAACAAAGAAATACCACAAATGAAAATAATTCTAGGAATTGTGGTAATTCGGACAGACCAAACCAACATAATAACAACCAAACAAGGTCTGGGAACCAAAATTTTCGGGGTCCAGCTTCGAGGTCCAACTTTCAGAACAAGAGGAACCAGAGGAACAAGAGGAGGAAGTGGTAGTAAATGATGTTACTACCATGACACTTGGTTATCATCAACAAAAGTGTACAGTCATAATGCATGTAGAAGCAGACTTTAAAATATATAATTATACCAGTTTAACTATATGTAATGAAATTGTGGTCTTACTGAGTAAGGGTTACACTTTTGTACCCAGTACTACATTTAATGTCGCTCACACTTTGATAGACCTGAAACTTTTTACAAGAAAATTGAACCTATTATATTTGATGGGAGAGAACCTTAGTGAAAGATCTGATTTTTTTGTTTCAAGTGTGTACAATCCCCCCCTTCATCCTTCATTAGTATTATTTGAAAAAATGATGGAAGTAGACCTATTGAATTTGAAGGAAATTAAAAATAGGTACAAGTATAATTTGACAAAAGAAGAAAGGGATTTATTAAATCTCTTAAAGCAGGTGCCTATTCGGGTCATGAAACCCGACAAGGGAGGGGGGCTAGTTATAATGTTTAATAGTGATTATGAGAACAGAATGACAGCAATACTTGAAAGTAACACTTATTCGAAATCATCTTTGAATGAAATGAATATAGTGGCCAATAGAATTAAATCACTGTTTGAAGAATTATTTATTGAGAGGAGGATAGATAATGATTTATATAATTTCTTACAACAAGCACAGATTAGAACACCTGTACTATTTGGGATTCCTAAGGTACATAAAAACCTGGAAGACCCACCCATGAGACCATTGGTCGATGGGAGAGGGAGTATGACTTATACCTGTGCGAAAGTGATTGACAAAATTCTTCAGAAGTATATAAAGTTAGAAAAACAGATTTCAAAAGATTCATGGTCGTTTCTTAAATCTATCAATGACTTGCAATTTTCAAATACAGGACTGTTTGTTACAGTCGACGTCAAAGACCTTTATTCTTGTATCCCTTATGACAAAGCAATTGAATGGGTCAGTGACATGTTGGGGCTACTGGGTTCACCCACTTATGAAATTCAACTTATAGGAGAATTAATTGATACAGTTCTTTCTTATAATTTCATCTTGTTTAACAAAGAGATCTACCACCAAAAGATTGGTGTCGCTATGGGGTCCCCATGTGGTGCCAGTATTGCAAATTTGGTAATGGCATGTTGGGAAAGGTCCACCGTACTAGAGAATGAAATGTTTAAAGATAAAATTATCTTTTATACGAGATTTCTTGACGATATTTTTATGATATTTGACGACCCAGTAGAGGGCATAGATGAACTTATATCTACCTTTAATAATAGTACTGACTTCCTGGAATTTACATCCAAACATAGTAAGGATAATATCAATTACTTGGATGTTAATTTAAGGAAAGACTATGTGAATAGAAGGTTTATAGCTACTATTTATAGAAAGGAGACTTATTCTAATACATTTCTCCATTTCTCTAGTAGCCACCCACTTTTTCAGAAGAAAGCAGTTGTCAAAGGACAACTAGTCAGGGCGGCAAGGATGACCACAAACGACATCGACTTTATAGACGAATGTCAACTCCTTGTGAAATTTTTCCTGCAGAGAGGATATCCTAGTGAATTTATTGACAATATAGTTACTGAAGTTAAGAATAAGCGATGGGAAGGGATATATTCCCCAATATTAGGTACATTGTCAACAGAAAGTAATGCGTCAACCCAAATGGTAAGGAAAGAAGTAAGACCAACATTTACTTGTAGTTTCATTACTTGTTTTAATTTGAATGCATTTGACATTAAGAACATTTTAAATAAGAATTGGCACCTTTTGGTATCGGACAGCAGTTTCAGGGACTTATTGCCTGATAAACCAAAACTAGTATATAGGAGGAGCCAGAATTTTAAAGAAATTTTACAGTCTAAGAGTTTCAACCCTAGACCTAATGGTGGTATGTTCAAATGTAATATGTGCAACTATTGCAAATTTATTGAAGAAGGCCGCACTTTTAAAATAAAAAATCAAACCTATAGAATAAGGGAAAAATTTAATTGTAGTAGTCGCCAAGTGGTTTACATGGCAAAGTGTGTAAAGTGTGCAGCCTTCTACATAGGGAAAACTGATAGAAAATTACATGACAGAATATATGAACACATTTACAGTATTAATAGAATCAAATTAGACAATGCTTTAGCTAGGCATTGCCACCTTAATGAAGGACACTCTTTTAAATTTAAGATTATTGATCAAGTTACATTAGACCCTAGGTGCCCCTATGAACAATTAAAATTAGAACGGAAAGAATTAATTTGGCAGCTCACAACAAATGCCAATCAATTTCCTGGTATTAATGAGATGTCATCTATCAAATGCATTCTAAGATTAAAAAATTTGGAAAGGTAATATTAATAATACACATATAATTTTTTTAATTGAATAGTTGGTTATTTACATAATATATAAAAAATAATATAAACTATAAATTTTAAATATTTTAAACATAATACTTAATAATTAATTGGAAATATCATACATACTTATTTTTATTATTTATTATTTATTTATTTTATATATATATATATATATATTTTTATATATATATATATATATATATATATATATATATATATATATATATATTTGGAAGTAGTGATAACAATTTATTCATTTTTACAGCCAATTGGTGCTATGATACATTATTTATAGTAACAGATCAACTGCATATTAAAGGTTTTTTAACTATTGGATTATTGTAACCGATAAATACACAAGTGTAGGTATTTATTATATTTGTTGGCTTGTTTTAATGGTACACTATATAATATAATATAATATTTTAATATTTTAAAATAATTAAAAATCTTTTCCAATTATTTCAATTATTTTAATTAATTAATTTTTTTATAATTTATTTATTTACTGAACCGATTGTTTGCGCCATTTGACAACATAGCACTTAAACGCAAGTGACCCTAACACTAGCGTTGTATTTATTTGGCACCTTAGTACGACTGGCTTTGGATACAAGTGATGTTAATAACTGTGCCAGTCCTACTAGTATCTTTAAGCAATATGTTCTTTCTTTCTTTCTTTCTTTCTTGTTTATTGGTTTTTGTATAATATTTTAATGTGTAGTACGATCAGTTCTCCTTGTCTGTTTGCCGTAAAAGACAGAGTTTAATGTGTAATACTGTCTTCTAACATACTTTTTGAATGATGTTTTTAAATTATTTTATTCTGTATCACACAACCTTAGGTTTGTTTTTTGGTTTTATTAAGGAATCGCTTGTACTTTTAATTCCTACTTGACTAGCAGTGACGAGAATTGATTTTCAAGCTTGTCATTAATTAACCAAATTAAGGAGTTAATTATTTTATTATGGTTCACATTTACTATTTAAACATACTGTGAATCATAGTTTTTTGTCTTCTGATGAAGTTTGCTGCAATCTTAGCGACGAAAAGTGTATGTGTATTTTCCACACTTCAGGACTATTGTTAATAAAGTGGTTTGTGTATCGGAGCACATTTCTTCTGTTTGGCTCATCTTTCGTTGGTTTGTACTTTGGTTTTTACTGATACTTTGAGCAAGAACAAAGACAGGTTTTAGCTGGGAAGTCGTTCAGAGTAGTTTTGAAAGTTCAAGGCCTTAGCAACTGTGTATATGTTAGTTGATGTGGCAGTTCTAACCAGTTTAAGCTTTTCAGTGGATTACAGTGATGGGTTCTGAAAGGGTATGTGCTGCAGATTTAGCAATTTTGTTATAGTATTGTTCAAGTTTTAATTTTTCTGAAGCCTGGAGGTTAGTAAGGATGGGAGCACCATAAAGAAGTGTGGGGAGGAGATAAGTTGTAGAAAGTATAGCTGTAGTTCTGTCACTGAAAACGTTTTTGGCTCTGTAAAGCATTCCTAGTTCTTGATGAGATTTTCTTATGCAATTTTGTATATACAGGTCGCATGTAAGATTATCATCCACTATCACCCCTAATAGTTGCTATGAGAAGTGACTTCAGTGGCTGTATTATCAAGAAAGAGGACTTTAAAATTTTCTCATGAGAGAAGGATTTGGGGAAAAAAGTAGCAGTTTGGTCTTTTTTGGGTTGAGTGTGAGTTAAGAAGCCATGTCTTAGTGGCTGTTAAAGATTCCTGAGTAATCTTTTGGAGGAGTACCATGTTGTCAGATGTGCAAGTGAAAGCAGAACTATCTGCGTATTATATTAGGGTGACCTGTTGTATAAATGTTTAGAGGGCGTTGGTGAAAATGTTTCAAGAGAGGACCAAGGATAGAGCTGGGAGGTAAGAGAAAACATGGAGTGCCATTTTACCGACTGATACCTATTAGAGAGGTAGCTTTTGAACCACAGAAATGTGAGCTCAAGCATACCTCCCAACTGTACAGATTTTCGCATAATGTCCAGATTTTTGCCTCATATTTTTGGTCCATTTTTCATAAAATTGTGGCTTTCTGGTAAATTAGCAGTAAATCATTAAAGACTGTAGTTAGAATATAATCACAGACATTTGAGTTTCAGACTTCATGTTGTTGTTGTGTCTTTCAGCTTTTCCCAGTTAGGGGTCGCCACAGCGGAACTCCGGCCTGCTAATGATTGCCAGTAGATTTTTACGTGCCAAGTTGCCGGCCCTGATGCACAACCTTCAACGAAGGTAGGCCCATTCACGCATGTCTCCACACAAAAGATGCTCTAACTGAGAATCGAATGGGGCAACGTCTTACTGTGAGGCGACAACACTACCACAGCACCATACTTTTCGGAAAATTCATGCTGATGCAAAACCTGTTATTCTATCAACATTCTAAGTTTGTAACAGCAATCAACTTTCTAAGTTTCTAACAGCAATATTTAAAAAGTGTTCCTGTTTTGGGGCTTTTGTCCCCCATTATTTATGTCTTTGTCCAGATTTCTTGCTCTAAGAGGTTGACAGGTATGGTGGGCTGATAGACCTAGTGTGGACATTTGAAATAGAAGTTTGTTGTGACAAACTGTGTTGAAGGCTTTAGACAAGTCCAGAAATAAGGACGAGACTAGTTTGCCATTATCTATATCTTTATTGACAGTATATATATATATATATATATATATATATATATATATATATATATATATATATAGATATATATACATATATATATATATATATATATATATATATATATATATATATATATATGCATATATAGGTTAGAAGGCAGTGGTAGCACTATGGGAAGGATGGAAGTCATGGTGTGTAGGGGATAGGAGTTCTTCCTGCAGGAGATAGTCTAGCAATTGTTTTTGAATACATTTTTCAAGTATTTTGGCAAGGGGAGAAAAGATTGCTTTAAGTTTAAAGCTATTAATGTCCATTGACTTTCCTTCTTTGTGCAGACAGATAATATATGACTTTTTCCAGCGAGAGGGAACATACATACATACATACAAATGTTTCAAGCACGGGCATTAAAGCCCTTCTAGCTTGCCAATATGCCAAAACACTTGTTCCCATAATAAATGTCCAGGTTGTTCTTAAAAATATCTAAACTAGTACTTGCTTTAATGTAATTTGGTAGTCTGTTCCAAGCATTAGCTACAGTGTCAGAGAACCAATTAGTACACTTCTCATTCCTATAGAATCTTCTACATAGGTTATCTGAGGAGTCTCTAACTTTTTGATAACCCCAAACATTCCCAGAAGTAGTGGTCCCTAAATGCCCTATATACCTGAATAAGATCTCCTCTTAAATATCTGTAAGAGACACTGTACAAGTTCAGATATTTTAGTCTTTCATAATAACTTAGATTTTCACATCCATGGATGCCCTTAGTATATTTCCACTGTATTCTTTCCAGTTTATTCATGCTTGTTTTCCTATAGGGTTTCCATATTGTTATTCCATACTCAAGTTTGGGTCTAATGTAACTAACAAACAATGTCTTCATTATGTTTGATTTCATAGACTTTATAAATCTTTTTATACAACCTATAGTTCTATAACTATAATTAGCCAATTGGTTGATATGATTAGCAAAACTCATAGCTGAATCTACCCATATACCCAGGTCCTTAAATGAGTCTACAGTTTCAATCACTGTGTGCTGTATTAAATATTCACCTTTCAATTTTTGTCTCCCAAATCTCATATGATTAGTTTTTGATGTATTTATCAACTTATTATTCTCCTGTGCCCATGGTCAATTTAGTCAAATTATTTTGCAGACATGCCTTATCTGTAACACTTGTAATCAGTTTACCCAATTTCAGGTTGTCAGCATATAGACAGTAGAACACCTAAGATGAAAAAGTAAGGTCTGAAAGATACAATTTAAACAAGTAAGGGCCTAGTACAGAGCCCTGTGGGACACCTTGACTGTAACCAAGGAGTTCACATGTCCAGTTGGTGTGTCATACTTGCCATGTCCTATTTATAAGCCATGCAGCTATCCATCTTATCAAGAATACATCAATACCTAGTTGCACTAATTTATTGATCATTGTTTTGTGTATGACTCTGTCAAATGCTGAAGTTAAATATATATAAATGACATCACAGCACAATTTGTCATTCATAGCTGTTGTTAAATTGTTATAGAACATCATGTTACATGTGGTAATAGATGCATGCTGATATATGGTTTCAAGTCCTAACCTATCCAGTTCTGACAATAACTTATCCAGTATTACCTTCTCCATTGTTTTTCCACAACATGAAAGTAGACTTAAGGGTCTATATGATTCTGGGTTTGTCCTACTCCCCTTTCCCTTAAAGACAGGTTTAATAAGTGCATGTCTCCAATCCTGAGGAATCTCCCCATATTTATATGACCTAGTGAATAATTATTTTTATTTATTTTTTATTTATTTATTTTACATTTGTTGACCGGGCTAGTCTAGCTGGATATATATCCATTTTCAGTAGAGGCCCGGGGAGAAAAGCTCCAAGCAAAAAAAAATGGGAAATTTAACAATGAATATAACTATGAGAAGTACAATACAGAGTTAGCACTCTGATAGTGAACAGTTATAAAATAAATTTGTAAAACTAAACACTTTTAGTGGAAATTAAACTAAACAATTCTACAACTCACAGTAGAAGGTATAAGCAAGTCTTAGAAAAGGGAAAAGAATATATATATTAATCTAAAATTCCTGAGTAAGAGTCAGTAGTAGTAAGTCAATTTGGAGGTAGAGGTTATAGGAGTCGTGTATAGGGTTATGGACAGAAGTGAGAAAAGATGTCAGTCTGGGTTAGTGCATGGACAGAGCCAATGAGCTTTGAGATGTTCTTTGAGATGTTTTTTAAACAGAGAAGTAGAAGCAAGGGAAGTTAAGTCAGCAGGAAGCTGATTCCAGAATTTTCCTGCAGTGTTTGAGAAGAGTGTATCCCCAGCTTTGTTGTTAGCTTTATTAGAGGAGACTAGAAGTTTGTTAACAGAGCGTAGTGTAGGTAGATTCGTATAAGGTGTAACAAGATTAGTGAGGATAGGGGTATTATTAGGGTGGTATAGGATCTTTTGAGTAATAAGTAGTTGTTGATAGAGTATGTGGCTATGAAGTTCTAGCCAGCCAAGCTGTTTGAGGTTAATGCAATGGTGAGTTTTAAAGGGTGAGCTTGTGATGAATCTAGTTATGCTATTATAACAGGTAGAGAGTTTAGAGAGGTTGTTTTTGGATAGGTTGGTGTATATAACAGGGGCACAGAAAAGGGTGGAAATGAGGTGAGTCTGGGCAATTGTTTTTCTTGCAGGAGGAGTAAGAAAGGGTTTTATTCTATAGAGGGTGCCAAGTTTTTTGTTGACAGACTTAATAGTTGAGTTAATGTGTACGTCATAGTTGAGTTGATTATCAATAGTTACACCTAGTAGGCGGGTTGTAGTTTCTGGGGTAATGTTGGTACCATTGTTAGAGGTTATAGAGAAGGAAGGAACAGGTGATTTATGAGTAGGAGTAAAGAGTAGTAGTTTTGTTTTTTTGGGATTTAGGAGGAGGCATTGTTGCATAAACCAGTCTTCAACCTTCTTAAAAACAGTTTGGGTGAGAGAGTGGAGAAAGGTTATGCTCTTGGCTGTACAGATTAAGGTGGAGTCATCTGCATACTGAATACAGGTGGCTTGGGCTATGTTAGTATGTAAGTTGTTAATAAATAAGGAGAAGAGTAGGGGACCTAAGATAAGAGCCCTGGGGTACTCCTATTTTTACTGGTTGTAGCGAAGACAGGATGTTATGCCAAAGTACTGCTTGCTGTCTATTTTCCAGATAAGATCTAAACCATTGTATGGCTTGAGGATCTAGAGAGTGAGCCTTTAGTTTGTCTAGCAGTAGGTTGTGGTTAACCATGTCAAAGGCTCTTGATAGGTCAATAAATAATGCAGGGGAATATAAGTTATTGTTATGATTTTTATTTATGGAGTCAGTAAAGGATAGTAGGGCAGTTGATGTACTGTGGAATGGCCTAAAACCATGTTGGCAGTTTGCTAGTAGGTTATTTTGTAATAGGTGGTTGAGTAGCTGTTTGTGAATACATTTTTCCATTATCTTAGCTAATGGGGACAGTAGGGCAATAGGGCGATAGTTAGAAAGTTCAGTAGATTGTCCTCCTTTATGTAGAGGGATGATATGGGATATCTTCCATAGAGCAGGGGTTTTGCCCTCAGAGACAGATCTGTTAATAAGGATAGAGATGGGATAGTCTACGGCTTTAGCGGCTATTTTTAGGTATTCAGATGGGAGTTGGTCAGCAGAAGGGGTGCAAGGCTTCAATTTTTGAAGTAGCTTACAGATGAAAGATGTAGATACAGGTTGTATTTGAAAGGTAGGTGAAGAAGTGTTGCAGATATTTGGTTATGAAGCAGTGAGAGGAGGTAGAGAATTGGCCAGGGTTTGAATGGCTTCTGTGAAGTAGTTATTGAAGGCATCAGGGATCAGTTTGGAGTTGCTACTATTGAAACCGGTTGGGTTTGGAGTGGTGGTATGGCCTGGTTGAAGAAGTTTGTTTATCCCAATCCAGAATTTTTGTGGGGTTTGTTGATTGGTCTGTTGGAGGCCGAGGTAGTAATCTTTTTTGTCTCTAAGAATATCTCTTTTGGTGGAATTTCTTAGTTGTTTAAATTGGAGGTGGGTTGTTGGACATTTGGTAGATCTCCAATTAGCCCATATTTTATTTCTGAAGTGTATCTTTTGCCTGGTTTGTTTTGTGAGCCAGGGGGCACATTTGGTTTTTATTCTAGTTGAGTGATAAGGGGCATGGGAGTCTAGGATATTAAGAAACTTAGTGTTGAAGTAAGTAACTGCTTCGTCTAGTTCTGGATAGGTTAGTGTTGACCAGTCACAAGCTTGCAATTCGGTTAAGAAGCTGTCTGGGTTAAAACTTTTTTTTGACCGGGAGGGTTTGAGATTATGTGTGGAGGGAATGTGGGTTTTTTGTTTAATAATGTAGGTAAGTGTGTGGTCACTGATATCATCTGGGAGGGTTCCTGGAGTATAAGATTCAGGGTGGCTGTTAATAAGGATCCAGTCCAGAGTACTTTCCTTGTTAGTGGGTTTATGGATTCTTGTAGGAGTTGTAATTAGTTGAGAGAATCCAAAGAGGTTTATATGGTTGGTGGGGTTGAGAGAACTACAAGAAGACCAGTTTATATTAACGTCACCAAGTACAATGGTCTCCTGGGGTAGATGGGTAGATAAATGACTAAGCAAGTTTTCTAGAGAATTTGTATTGTTACCTGGAGGTAGATACATGCAAATTATATAGATTGATTTAGAGTTATTGATTTGGAGTTTGATAGTTAGGGTTTCAGATTTGGTATCTATTGATGGGAGCACATTAATGAGGGAAATTTGTAGCTTTGATTTGTAAAGAATGGCTATACCCCCACCTTTTTCATTTTACGGTCATTTCTGAGGATGTTATAGCCAGGAGGGCTAATTTCTTGGTCGAGAGTAGATGGTTTTAGCCAAGTTTCTGTAAGACATAGAATGTCAAATGAGTGTACATCAAGGAGTGCATGCAGGTGGGAAATTTTATTGTTTATACTTCTTATGTTAAGGTGAGCTATCAGGAGGGAGTTAGTTGGTTTAATAATTGTAGAAGTTATAGGTACTGTTAAATTGGTAGGGTTAGTTATGGCGTCAGTATGGGGGCCAGGGTTTGGATGAATGTCACCATCTAGGAGGGGGTGCTGCTGGGGGTATTGTAGAGATTTTAAGAGTTTATGAAGGCTATTAGGAGTCTTCTTGGTAGGGAAGTGAATAATGTGAGTTGTTTTGTGGAATTTAGGTAAAGAGTAATAATAGATGTAATGGCAGTGTAAGTTCTTGCTTAAGTGTTCTTAGGTCATTGTTACTTATTCCATCTGCTTCCTGTGCTTTGTTTGGATCCAGTTTGCACAGTTCTTTTTCAATATAATCTAATCTGATTCCAGTATCTGGGGTTACCTGGATGTCATTAGGACAACTTACCACCCCTTTTGTGGAGCCATACTGTTTTGCATATGATTTTGTAAATATATCTATAATCTGTTGTGTCCGAGAATAAATTTTAGAATCTGCACACAGTTTATCAATTTGTGTATCTTTAGTCCTTCCACATCTTATGTATCTATAAAAAGGTTTCCTATTATGCTCAATATCTTTATATAAATTTTCTTCAAATTTTTCTTGATCTTGTCTAACACTATGCTTAATCTGTTTGTCCAGCTCATTTATTTCAGTTTTCAAAGTTGTAGTTCTACCTCTCTTCCGTTTCTTATAATTTTTGTCTCTCACCTTAATCAGGTATCTGGTTCTTATGGAAATATACCCCCTGATGTTGTGTGCCTAGATCCTGATGTTAAACATTTTTTGACTTTTTGCACTCAAACAATTTATCTTTCAAAACTTTCCACATTCCATCTACAGTTTTGCCACTGAACACCTCACTCCAGTTAGTTTTATATATTCACTGTATAGGCACATGGGATAATGGATTGACCTATTTATAAGGATTGAGACGGGAAAGGCAATGCTATTGGCTGCTATATTTAGGTACTCACTTAGAAGGTCATCAGCTAAAGAAGAGCACAATCTACGTTTGTTTAAGAGTAGTTTTATATAGGATGTGGGCACAGGTTTGAAGGTGAAAGTGGATGTGATATGTGGCTGTTGAGCAGGGTTGGGATTAGATGCTGAGGAATCCTTGGTTAGAGATACCATACTATCTGTAAAATAAGAGTTAAACTGTATTGCAGTTTTGAGTGGTGAGTTATCAAGAGAGGGGTTTGGGATGAATATTTGGCGAGGATGTAATTTTTTTTAGGGTTGTTTTTAGCATTATTCTGAAAGTTGTTATACTACACTTTTTTGTCTTCATTTATTTGCTTTTTAGTATGACTGTGAAGCATTCTGAAGTTTTCAAGATATTGTGGTGTTTTATATTTTTGCCGTTCTTTCCATGCTTTTTCTCTATCCTGCATTAGCATTCTACTCTTTTTGGATAGCCAAATTGCATTTTTTGTTTTTAGTTTCTTCCTTCTAAGGAGGTATAGGGCTATTTAGTATATTCAGGAAAAACTGCACTGAATTAATTTACAGCATCATCTAAGGGGAGGATTTTTATAAAGTTCCAGTTAATAGATGATAGTGTAGTAACGAACATTTCTGGGTTAAACTTGGAAAGGTTACGTAATAAACATGCTGTTTAACTGGATGTGTGAGATGTCTGGTTGTACAGACTGGGAGATGATCACTGAGAGATTCTGACATTGTACCTGTGGTGGAGGGTTTGCTAGGGTCTGATACTAGGATCCAGTCTAAGATGTCTTGCTATAATGTGTGGAGCTATTAGTTGCATGAAACCATATAAGTTCATATGTCCAACCAACTGACATTCTCATCACCTAGTAATATTTTTTCTTGTGGAAATGTTATGGATGTCCAATATAGGATATCTTCCAGTATAGAAGTATTGTCACCATGGGGGATATAAAAGGACAGTAATACATATTTGTTTATAATTATTTTGAGGAAAGCAATAAGAATCTCTGCTAAACTAAATTTTGGTGTTGGTTTGCTGTAAGGGGAAATGTGTTGGGCATTGGGAAATATTAAAGCAATGCCACCACTTTTCCTCTTTATACAGTCATTACAGATAATATTATAGCCAGGAGTTATAACTTTGGAGTCATTTGTGTTCATTGTGATAGGTGGGGCCAGGACTGAGGTGTATATCTCCTCCTACAAGGATTTTTGTACATTGGGGAATTATGCATCCTTGTTTTCTTTTTCTGATAGGATACTTGCACTTAATTTTCTTTTGGTTTGAGTTAAAGTACAATTAATCAGCTTATATTTGGAATAAAGGTGAGAGGCAATATTAAATTGGTTTGGTGTAATGTGTGAGGAGTATAAAGGGGAAGTATGGATAGGTGGTTGGGTCATATTTGGAGAGATGTTGCAATATCTTATTGAGTCATGGTAGGATAAAAGATGGCACAGTAGGAGAAGATGAATTGAGGATAAGTACAGAAGAGTAGCATAATTAAGTACAGGAATCTGTATTTTATAGATGTCAGGTAGAGAGAAAGTAGCAATGAAGAAAGAAACAAGAAGTTGCAGGACAGTAGGAGAATCAGTGATGGTGGATTCTGAATGCTGGAAGAGGTAGTTAAGGAGATAAGTGTTTTCTATAAAGGAAGAGAGATAGGTTGTCCTGGTACCTTCTGTGGAGTATAAATACAGGGGTATTAAATACTAGAGTATAATAATGCAGTCAAAATAGGACAAAATGAGGGTTTATTTTGAAAATCAAAATGTACAGCATGGAATACATAAGTTCTATTAGGGAGGGTTCTGATTATAAATGGATATAGTGCAAAGCAGTATAGGAGGGATAAAGAAAGTTGAGAATGAGGCTAAAAAATTATATAGAGATAGGGAAGTAGGAAACAAGAAACAGAAGTCTATGTATAGAAGTAATAAGGTAATTTGGGGAAGGGATTGGAATACGAGTCACAACTGAAATGTGTATGTAAGAAGTATAATATTAGAGTAACAGGGGATGGGTGGGAACTGGGGGTAGGGTAGTGGAGCGAAGCAAAGCCAAGCAGACTTCCCACCCTCAGGTCAATTTATAACTGAGAGCAATCGGTTTATAGCCAGAACAACACAGATAACAAAGAGATGCAAGTAAAACAAGTTGTATGTCATTTCCTAAGGCTAAATAACTAGCATATGCAGCAAAGTCTACTAGTCAAGCTAAAGGACACAGTGGCCAACGTAGAGGTCTTTAAAGTGCATGGACTATTTTACAGAGGCTTTCAATCACAGAGCAGGCATGTATGTAACTGATTAAAGCTAATATGCAGCAAGAATCTTCACAATAAATATGCTTGCATTAAACAATGACAACATTCTCAGTAAACTTGTAGGTGTAGGGCAGTGTGGCAGAGCTCCAGCAACATCAAGGTCAGATCTAGAGACCACAGTCTCTGAAATGAAAGAATGAAAAAAAAATTCTACTAAACTTTAAAATTGTACTGAGGCAATAAAGTTAGTACTTATTATACAAAAACAGATGTAGGAAGGACCACAGTAACTCAGAGCAAGAGAATACGGGGGAAATATAAGTGATGTTCATGCTCATAATAGAAACATACACAGCATACAATGAATTTGGCAAAACAATCATTTTGCTCTCATTTTTAGGGTCCAGTATAGTATCTGCTATGTGACAGAACATGAAAACAGCATAAGTTACACTTCATTAATCTCAAAATTACATAATACGTGTTCTCATCCTTAACATTTCATGCTTTCTAATTGTCTTTGGGTACCAGTGTGATGTTCCTTTAGTACAGGTTATTGATTCTGCAACTTTTCATTGCAATGTTCTTAACAATAGATGGAAATTAGGAACTTTATGTGCATACATGTAGTTTTATAACCTTACCTTCGTATTAGTGGTTCTGAAATTATAGCAGAAGGAGACCAGGAATATGAAACATACAAATACTTTCAATTTAAGGCTTGACATTTTCATGCTTTATCCTGTGAAAAGAAAAAGAGAGAACTCCTAAGTGCAAGATATGTTTCTACCCTCCTATGCAGTACATGTTCAGGTAGTGTTTAACTTTAAACAACCCAGTCTTTATATCAGAAGAATTAACACTAGTACTGAGCAGGACATGATAAAACAGTGTTTTGTGCTTGCAAGATCTATAAACATTATGTTTGCTAGTTTTATCAGAATAATAATTAGATGCCAACATATTATGGAGAATGTTGGCAACCCCAAATCAAGAAAGTACTAAGGGTTTGCTCATTTTGACAATATAGTTTAAGTTGGGAGGGTGGCCTAATGGTTAAGGTGTTTGCCTTACAAACACAAGGTACAGGGTTTGAATCTCACAGGGGATAATTGGCTAGGCTTAAAATTGCTTGCAAGGGCAGTTAGCCTAGTACTAATCTATGAACCTATGAACCTCGTGTTTGTAGAGGATGGGTGAATGTCAACCTGAATCATCATGTTGTTTCCTTGGGAACTGATCTGCAGTATAACCAAACTGCCTCCAGTAAGGATGCTCACAGCATGGTGACAACTTGTATTTTAGTGAAATAAAAGAAAACCAGGAAACGTGCTGGTCAGCTCAATGGATGATGCTTTCATCCTCACTTGCGCCACAGTGTGTAAAAGCATTTATACTGAGGCGATACATACTGGTTAAGTAAGATTACTCCAAAGCACACATATGAACATGCATGTACATGTGAAGGTGCACATATCAGCATGCATGTACGTGTGAAGGCACACATATCAACATGCATGTACGTGTGAAGGTGCACATATCAACATGCATGTACATGTGAAGGTGCACATATCAACATGCTTGTATGTGTGAAGGTGCACATATCAACATGCATGTATGTATGTGTGTGTTTGTATTTCCTTTTCATTGTATCATCCCTAGTGAAGGGGGATCTTGCAATGAAAGACTAGATGGTATTAACATGGACCAAAATGGTAAAATGAGAGGTGACTGTGGGCAGTAAAGGAAGTATGGAAACAAAATACCTTGTCCTGGCCTCCAACTTTATGTATTTGATGGACAGGTCCATTAAGCCTGGTGTACAGGGGAAGGATGGGAATAGTATCAGTCAAGTTCTAGAAATGAGCTGTAGTGGGCAAATGGGGGTGGGATCATCAGCTGTGATAATACAATCCAGGAAATAAAGCAGGAAGGCCTCTTTGTGCATTGAACTAATAAAGTGAGCAGTCAGTTAAGTTGGACTTTATCTGGGCCAGACTGACATCTGCTTGTACAGGAGCAGGACACAGACGTGGGGGAATGGTAAGTGCTGTGGTGATTCTGTGCAAGTTTAGTAACAAACAAGAATTGGTGCTCTTTTGGATTGTATAAACTTGTAAGTACACTGTGGGAGGAGATGTTATGGAGGGGGTGATGACCAATAAGGAACATTGCTGGCCATGTTGAAGGATGTTGGCAAGGTAGAGGCAAACAGCCTTGGTCCACTTCTCCTTTAACTCGTTCATTCTTAAAGCAGCCTTTTTTATACTTGCATTTAACACCCGTAGCACTTTATGACATCCTGGCATTTTTAAAGGGCTGGTTTCCTTAACTAAGTGACTTACTAAATAATACGCAGCATAAGAAGGGACAAGGTGCAAGAAACAGAATGACACCAGGATCGCTACTAAATAACAGGCAGCATAAGAAGGGACAAGGTGCAAGAAACAGAATGACACCAGGATCGCTACTAAATAACAAGCAGCATAAGAAGGGACAAGGTGCAAGGAACAGAATGACACCAGGATCGCTACTAAATAACAGGCAGCATAAGAAGGGACAAGGTGCAAGGAACAGAATGACACCAGGATCGCTACTAAATAACAGGCAGCATAAGAAGGGACAAGGTGCAAGGAACAGAATGACACCAGGATCGCTACTAAATAACAGGCAGCATAAGAAGGGACAAGGTGCAAGGAACAGAATGACACCAGGATCGCTACTAAATAACAGGCAGCATAAGAAGGGACAAGGTGCAAGAAACAGAATGACACCAGGATCGCTACTAAATAACAGGCAGCATAAGAAGGGACAAGGTGCAAGAAACAGAATGACGCCAGGATCGCTGATATAGCACATCTTGCAGTGGAGATATTGCTCACTGCTCATCACCTGTTGCGCATATGTTCATATCGACATTCATATTTTTAAAACCATACATTATTGAGGAGTATGGACTGAGCCATCGTGGGGGGGCAGTAAAATACATTGTCACTTTCCATATATAAAACAGTGTAATGGAGATATTCTAGTAGCTCATTAGCAGTTACAAAGGTATGCAACATTTTCATATGAACGTTAATATTTCCAAAAACAAATAACTTACAAATTACTGCATGACATTAAATGAAACCTTAGATAATGTTGAAGAAAACTGCCTTAGACAGCTGTAGTGTAAGACGTTCATACTGAGAGATATTCAGTGCTATTTATATTGTTAATTACATAAATGAGCATATTTTAACATTTCTGTAAATATCTAAAAACAACTTCAGTGAAGCTATGGTCTGAAACTAAAAAAAATTAAAAATGCACACATTTATTTGGGTCTATATTATAATCTCAAAGTTATGGAACATCGAATACCATATGATAGACACCATATGATCGAAGTTCCATAACTTCAAAAATGAAAAAAAAAGGTTAAATAACTAAAACTTACCCTGACGGGTTAAAGCAGGGGGGCAAGCTCCCCTGCACCCCCACACCCCCTGCTACTTAAATATACCAACTCCGAGATTGCGCTATAGTGTAGGAAAGGGAAAATTTCTCTTTCTGCACCATACTCTGTAAAAGTGCGATCTTGGACCTGGTACATTTAAGTAGCAGGGGTGTGTGGGGGGTGCAGGGGGGCATGTTTCTGTTTTTAAAATTATTTTACTTGTACTTCGATGTTTTAATAGTTCGATGCATAAAGTTTGATGCTTATGTATTCGAACCATTAAACTTTCGTTCTAATGATATGAACCCCATTTATTTATTTATTTATTTTACATTTGTTGACCGGGATAATCCAACTGGATACATGTCCCTTTTCAGCTGAGTCCTGGGGAGAAGAGCTCCAAACTTACAAACAGATAAAGACAAGCAAGTTACAGTATATGCACAAACATATGGTATTAACATACAAGTTATAGTCTCACATTTCAAGCCTATGAAGAATACAGTTTATATTCAGAAATATATACAAATATGTTACAGCTTCTCTTATCAAACCTATAGGTGCAGCTATATACAGAGTATCTGCCAAGGGATCTACTACTTTTCACCGAAAGCACATTTCACTGAAAACCAAATTAGTGTGCACTTTTCCCTGAAAGCACAATTCACCGAAAACACATTTCACCGAAAGTGATATATGGCCTTTTCCCCAGTGTAGTGCTACCCTGGAGTTAGAATATATAGTAAGGGTGGGTGTGGGGGACACCGCCCCCACATATTTTATGGATATATTATTGCAGAGAACAGTAATATATTGCAATTACATATATCCATGTATATAATTGAAAATATTCAAAATATGTGGGGGGCGGTGCCCCCCACACCCCCCCTTACTATATATACTAACTCCAGGGTCACACTACAGTGGGGAAAAGGCCATATATCACTTTTGGTGAAATGTGTTTCAGTGAAATGTGTTTTCGGTGAATTGTGCTTTCAGTGAAAAGTGCGCAGTGAAATGTGTTTCAGTGAAATGTGCTTTCGGTGAAAAGTAGTAGATCCCTGCCAAGATACTACAGTTTCTCTTTTCAATATTCAGTCACATACCGTCTGCTCAGAGGTGACATGTGCCTGACATACAAGGCCATGTCCAACCCGGAATTAATGGACATGCTCCACCTCAAAAAATCCAAATCCACCAAAACCATTAGAGCAAGCGACTTAAACCTTAGCACGGATATAAATAGGACGTGCTGGAGGGATAGATTTATCACTCAGAGACTCCCTATGCTGTGGAATAAAATCCCGGTCCATGTGAGGCAGAGCACCTCGCTGGCTCTGTTCAAGAGAAATCTTGACCTGTGGATGGGAGATCGTAGGTTTACCCTGGGAATCATCTCTGTGTCACTGCTGGACAGAGGCACAACAAACTAATGGGCACAGTATTTTTTCATATAAGGGGTGGCGTAAGCCACAAAACTTTGGGCTAGGCTTATAAATGCCTTAGGGCAGATAGCCTAGTATAAACCTATGAACCTATAAGCCTTTTAGTGTAGGAGGTTAGTCGCTGTGAATAAAAATATTGCAGGGATATGGAAGTAGATGCGGCTATATATCAGGGTTAGAACAAGGACATAACCAGTGAGTTTTAGATTTTTTTTTTAACTGATTAAGGGAGGGGTTCAGAGTAAGGTCAGATGGGAGCGAATTCCAGGTTTTGCTTACTGAATTTGCAAACAAAGATTCTCCAAATAGGTTGTTAGCTTTAAAAGATTGAACCAAAAGTTTTGTAGTGGAACAAAGTGGCCTAGCAATTTTTGTAGGGATGGATAATATTTTTAAGGGAGGGCGTTTTTTTCTGGATGGTTAATAACCTTGAATGCTATAGTAAGTTGATTATATTGAATTAGCCTGGGGAGTTCTAGCCATCCTAAGAGGTTAGGTTTTAACAATGGTGTGTCCTGTAGGGAGCTCCTGTGGCAAATCTGGCAATTTGACTGTAGCAGCTAGAGAGTTTTGCTCAAGTTAGTGAGTATTAGTGAGGCATAGAGTAGAGCTGAAAGCAGATAGGTATGGTTTATGGCCATCCTAGCTAGAGGGGTGAGAAAAGGTTTGTTTTGTATAGGGAGATAATTTTTATATTAATGGTTTTAATAGTTTGGCTTACGTGCATATCATATTTGAGGTTGTTGTTTATTATAACACCAAGGAGTTTGGTATACATATCTGGTGAGATTATGGTTCCATTGTTAGATATTATAGTAAACGAAGGTTGAGAGGATTTGCGAGTAGGGGAGAAGAGCAATAGCTTTGTTTTATTAGGGTTTAATATCAGCTGTTGATTAGAGATCCAGTTTTCCACTGTATTAAAAGTTTTCTGGGTTAAACTAAGGAGATTTGTAGGAGTAGAGGCTGAGCAAATCAGGGTGGAATCATCAGCATATTGTATAGAAGTTGCATCTGGGATTACAGTGTGGAGGTAATTAATAAAGCAGGAGAAAAGAAGGGGACCTAATAGGGAGCCTTGAGGGACACCAAGGGTAATGAGGAGAAGGGTGGAGAGTTTGTCCTGCCGAAGGACAACCTGCTGTCTTCCACCAAGATAAGATTGAAACCACTGCATGGCATGGTTGTTTAGGGATATTTTATTTAGGGTAAGTAAGAGTAGCTGGTGGTTAACCATGCTGAAGGCCTTTTAAAGGTCGAGAAATAGGGCAAAAGATAGTTTGTTGTTGTTATGGTTGACATTTATGACATTAGAAAAGGAGAGGAGAGCTGAGGTGGTACTGTGCTGTGGTCTAAATCCATGCTGGGAGTTGGCCAAAAGATTATGTTGAATAAGGTAGTGTAAGAGTTGTTTATGGATGCACTTTTCCATAATTTTAGCCAGAGGGGAAAGGATAGCTATTAGTCTATAGTTTGACAGCTCAATGGCATTGCCTCCTTTGTGGAGTGGTATGACATGTGATATTTTCCAGATAGAGGGGATAGAGGCTTCAGTTATGGTTCTGTTTGTCAAAATAGAGACAGGGAATGTTATAACATCAGCAGCTTTTTCCAGGTAGTCTGCAGGGAAGAGGTCAGCTGAAAGGGTGGTTGGTTTGAGTTTTTTAATTAGGGCTCTAATGAGTGAAGTCAGAACATTTTGGAAGCTATGGGTGTGTCACTGGGTTTAGGGGTTTCAATGTTAGGACAAGTGGGTTTAAGTTTGCTAGCAAAGGCCTGGGTGGTTTCTGTAAAGAAACTGTTGAAGACTGAGGAGGTTGGAGTTGTGGATTGCCCTGGGTAGAGGAGCTTGTTAATACCTGCCCAGAACTTCTGTGGCTTGTTGCGGTGTTTCTGCTGTAGATGGCAGAAATATTTTTTTTGTCTAGTATTATAGATTTTTTGTACCATTCCTGTATCGTTGAAATTTGAGTTGGTCTTGTGGGGCTTTATAGATGTGTTCCAGGCATGCTTTCTTTGTATGATCTTTAGTTTGGTTTCTTTAGTGAGCCAGGGGCCAACTTTTGTTTTAATTCTAATAGAGCGTGCAGGTGCATGGTTGCCAAGGATGGCCAGGAATGTGTTATTAAAGTGTGTTACTGCTCATCTGGTGGTAGTTCTTTTAGAATTGGCCAATTGCATAATTTAAGTTCTTCTAAGAATTTATTAAGGTTGAAGTTTTTGTTATTTCTTATTGTTTTATAGGTGGGTAGATGTGGACATTCAACTTTATGCCTAATAGTATACATTAAGAAATGATCACTTAGATCTTCAGGGAGTGTACCTGATTTCTACATGTGGTGGGGGCTATTAATTAGTATCCAGTCCAGGATACTTTCTTTATTGTTAGGCTTGCTGAGCCTAGTAGGGGAGGTTATAGTTTGTGTAAAACCATGTAGGTTTACGTGGGTGGTTGGAGTCTCTACAGTGCAGGTGTTCTAATCTATACTGATGTCCACTAGAACAATGGTCTCTTGGTGCTAGGCATTGGATAGCAGGTAGAGGATGTCTTCTAGGGTCCCTGAGTTATTGCCTGGGGGAATATAGACACATACTATGTTTATACATTTGTTTTTATTTATTTGTAGTTTGGAAATAATAATTTCTGCTTTGTTAAATATAGGTGGTTGAAGGTTGTCTAGAGTAACATTTAGGGTAGTTTTATAGAGAACAGCAACCCCTCTCCCTTTTCTGGTAGTACAATCTAGGCTGAGTATATTCTACCCTGCAGGTAGAATTTCATTGTCTGGCGTAGTTGGTTTTAACCATGTTTCAGTGAGACAAAGTATGTCGGGCAAGTAGGTTGTCAGGAGGGCATGGAGCACTGTTGATGCTTCTAATGTTTAAGTGGCAGATCAATAGTGCGTTGGGGCATCTATTTAGGCTTTGTCTTATGTTTGGGCTATTATGATTAGAGTTAGTGTTGTCTGGGGATTGTGGCCCTGCGTTGGGGTGGATATCCCCATCAATAGTAAGGGTGTGGGGCAAACTAGCTATGAGTTTAGAAATTTATTTATCAATTTTTGGTAGTATTTAGTTTTGGTGTTAACATATCTGGGTATAAGAGGGTGGGTGTTAGCAGGGGTAAAGGAGTTGGAGTCGATGGACATGAATAAGTGGGCAGAAAGGATTGAGAGGATTAGGGTGGTAGTAAGGCATTTGGGATGGTTGAATCCCATATGCAATTGGTTTTCATAGATGGTGAGATAATAAAGGGTGATTAGTAAAGGTAGGGTGTAGAGTAGAGGTGGTATTTTAGAAGACTTAGTATTAGAGACATAATGGGGGAGTATATTCCTAGTAAGTAGGCAACCTAGGTGTAATAGTAGGTGGGGAGATAGTGGGGGAGGTGGTTTATAAATGAATTCCTGTTAATGGTTGGGGAAGGAGGGGTGTGGCTGAGGGGTTATAAATTCAGAGGTACTGGGGGCGGATGGAAATAGGGTCAGGGAGGAATGCAAAGCAAGCCCAGAGGTCAAGCAAAGAGGAGCTTATCCACACCAGATGAATCCTCAGAGCCTGTGATTAAAGTGAGGCTTTTTTCTTGCTTTCTTACTTGCTTTAAATTCTAATCTAAATTCTGTTTTTAAACAGCAACTTTAATGGTACAATTTGGTGGAACTTGCTTTTGTGTTGCTTTTTTACTTGCTTTAAATTCTAATCTATATTCTGTGTTTAAACACAGACAGTACCTTTAAACAGTACAATTTGGTGGAACATTTTAGCATTAGGACCCTTAATTAGGGGCAGGGAAGTTTGGTGCTCTTGACCCAGTATGGCTGAATCAAACAGTTTAAGCAGAAAGACATTAGAAAAAATAGTAACCTAAGTTAAGTTTGTTATTGAGGATAGACCAGTGTGGCTATCCGTTTTTTTTTTGTTTTTTTTTTAAATGCCCAACTGGATACAGTCCTTCTAACTTTGTGAGCCTTTTAGGGTGGGTGTCGTGAGAAGAGATAATACCTAATAATAGATATTTAGTGTTAGCTCATCACCAGAAATAGAACTATAGCAAAATAATAATTGAACAGTGTTTCATGCCATATATAACACAGCGACTGAGAGAAAAAGCATAATCTTTACATTAATAGAACACTGCACTGCCCTAAGAAACAGTTTCAAGTATTTGGTCACTAATAGAATGAGTAAGCAAGATATAGCATGTATAAGAAGAAGAAACGTTAACCAGGGTCACACTATTCTTCATACAGCATCTTGTATCTTTAGCATGAAAACAAAGGTCAATGGTAGTAGCATTTGGAAAGTAGGCTGTTTGTACAGAGTCTAGGATTTAAGAATTAGACTAAATACTGCAACAAAGTTATACAGATCCACAAACAATCACTTCAGTTTAGCAGCAACAAGAAAGCACAAAATCAGTTCCCCAATGCATTCGTCAGCTTCCTGTATTAATGCACTTTTAAACATTTAGAGTCAGCATAAGGTCTCACATATTATTAAATCTACAGTTGTATTTAATCAAAGAGTCAGTAACACAGAAAATTACATACCTAGTTTACAGCAGGACAGATGTCTGGGTCAGGAGCACTGGGGTGTTTGAAAAATGGAGGTTAATTGAGGTGGTTAAGTAACCTCTGATTGTTAGCAAGGCAGGGGGAGGGGAACATGCAAGGGGCTTAACCACAGCAGAGGAATCCTCAGAGCCTGTGATTAAAGTATGAGGTTTTTTTCTTGTTTTTTACTTGCTTTAAATTCTAATCTATGTTGTGTGTTTAAACACAGACAGCACCTTTAACAGTACAATTTGGTGGAACATTTTACCATTAGGAGCCTTATTTAAGGGCTGGGAAGTTTGGTGCTGTTGACCCAGTATTTGGAATTAAACAGTTTAAGTAGAAAGACTTTAGAAAAAGTAGTGGTGCTGCGGTAGTGTTGTTGCCTCAGAGCAAGACGTTGTCGCGTTCGATTCTCAGCTAGAGTGTCTTCTGTGTGCAGGCATGCGTGAATGGGCGTGCCTTCGTTGAAGGTTGTGCGTCAGGGCTGGTAACTTGGCACGTAAAAATCCACTACCAAACATTAGCGGACTGGAGTTCCGCTGTGGTGACCCCTAACCAGGATAAGCCAAAAGACACAACAGCAAAAAAAATAACCTTAGTTAAGTTTGTCATTGAGTGTAGACCAGTGTGGCTATCCATTTTTTTTAAATGCCTAACTGGATGCAGTCCTTCTAACTGTGCAAGCCTTTCAGGGTGGGAGCCATGAGAAGAGCTAATACCTTAGTTAAGTTTGTTATTGAGGGTAGACCAGTGTGGCTATCCATTTTTTTTTAAATGCCCAGCTGGATGCAGTCCTTCTAACTGTGTGAGTCTTTCATGGTGGGAACCGTGAGAAGAGATAATACCTCAGTTAATTTTGTTATTGCGGTAGGAAAAAATAAAATTTGGGGGGTAAGCTTTTTCCTCATATAAACTACAAGAAACTACTTCAGATGATGAAATATTTTAATATTGTTTAAATAATAGTGATACGAAACACTTGAAAAGACCAAAACCCACTTATCAGTGCTCAGGGGGCATTGTTTTAAGTACAGACTTAAAATTATCATGTTTGTTTAGACCTACTGGACCAACAAAAATTAATACAACTTGCTGTGTGTATTTTCTATAATCATAAGCATTAAATAAATTATCTTCATGTTCATCTAAAGAAACTTGTTCTAAAACAAACATCTCTTAAAATCAGCACTTTATACAGAATGTTTAAAAGGTGCATTCCTTTTATCTTTTTTAAGAGTAGCAGAGTTATGCTTACAAATGCTTGCCTATGGGTCCTGTTGCATGCCCGGCATAAATTTATAGTTATATTAAACAACTAGTTGCATAAACCAAATTGACAAAACAACAGTTAAAAATGCTGGAAACATTATAACTTTTACTGGTATTCTCACAGAAAAGACGATCATTTTGCTGAAAACTTAAATCATTTGCATTTCTTAAAAGAAAATATCCCTTTTAGACATCATTTTCTTATTCTATAACTGTGTCCATTTGTTTAGTTTAGTTGTATAACCACATTCTAACTTTACTTTAATATTAACATTTATTTTATTAACAAATATGGTGTTATCACCTAATATTCTCTTTACATACTCAGTCCCCATTGAAATCCGATTGCCAAAATGTAATCCATTCGTAGATTCTTACTAAGTTTACAAAGGTGACCAACAAGAACCTCAGCTACAGCACCCCATACTGGTGGGAGTCTAACAGTGCACTCCAATAAGCTGACTTTCTCCACATACCCCTGATGAATATTTGCGATCACCAATCCAGACTGGTTTTATAAGTTGCTAGGGAAGTAGTCTGTTTGATAGGTAAGGGCACCCCCTTCAAGAAATTGGGGGATATATTGAATTAGCTATCTATTCACCATTTGGTGTTGTTGATGTCATAGTATAAGTTCAGGTCTCTAGAACACGTGATTTCTTTACCATTCATTCTATTTAAGTGAATGATTTCAAAGTGAAGGAGATGAAAGTGTGGTGGGTCATTCATAGCACAGAAAACTAAACAGAGATCACCCACACAGTTCTGTATAACACTACATAGAGGGATAGAGTGTTTAGTTTATCATAGCTAACAGTACTGGGACCTAAGACCTTTTTGGTGAGAAAATGTTGAGGTCTTCCAAGCTGGTTTAGGTACAAATAGTGCATTATATTCAGTGATGGGCCTGATATGTGGTGAATGAAGTGATACTATAACTTCTATATTCAATTATGGGCTTGATATTTGGTGAATGAAGTGATACTATGACTTCTATAGTCTATGATGGGTCTGATATGTGGTGAATGAAATGATACTATAACTTTTTATTCAATGATGGACCTGATATGTGGTGAATGAAGTGATACTATAACTTCTATATTCAATAATGGGCCTGATATGTGGTGAATTAAGTGATACTATAACTTCTATATTCTATGATGGGCCTGATATGTGGTGAATGAAGTGATACTATAACTTCTATATTCTATGATGGGCCTGATATGTGGTGAATGAAGTGATACTATAACTTCTATATTCAATGATGGTCCTGATATATATGGTGAATGAAGTGGTATTATAACTTATATATTCAGTTTTGGGCCTGATATGTGGTGAACAAATATTCAGTGATGGGTCTGATATGTGGGGAACAAAGTGATACTATAAAGTCTATATTCAATGATGGGCCTGATATGTGGTGAACGAATATTCAGTGATGGGCCTGATATGTTGGGAATGAAGTGATTCTATAACTTCTGTATTCTATGATGAGCCTGATATGTGGTGAACAAATATTCAATGATGGGCCTGATACGTGGTGAATGAAGTAATACTATAACTTCTATATTCAATGATGGGCCTGAAATGTGGTGAATTAAGTGGTACTGTAACTCCTCTGGACCATGAGGAAATACCATGAAGGATAAGCTATGCAAGGCAGAAGGATGTGTAACTCCCACAGAAACATGATAGTCAAAGGAAATTCTGTTATCACCATAGATACCCAAGTCCCTGATGATTATGTCCAAATTAACAGGAATGTTATATAGAAAGTAAACAGCAGTAATTCTAGACTTACCAAAGGAAACTATGCTGCATTTCATCATGTTGAGGTTAGGCTCATAATTAATATACCAATCATCAAGCATTTGCTTGGTCTTGTTCTTGATGGACACTTGAGTATGAGATTTGATAACTGACCTCAGTTTGCAATCATCAGCAAATGTGGTTACCCATAATCCCTTGATATCTGTTTTTATGTTACAGAAATATATACCAAAGAGGTAGGGACCCAGGTAGAGCCTTGTGAGATACCACTAGTGAAATTTTTTAACAGTGTGGTTTCTGATAGGCAGACAATTATCAATCCAATGAACTCTGTGTGGGTTAATGTTGAGCTATGAGAGTTTGTCAGTAAACTCAGCATGAGGAGTAGTGTCAAAGATCATAGTAAGGTCCAGATAAGCAGTTTGGAAGATATAGCCCTTATCAATGGCCTCAGTAATCCTTTCAAAGAATTCAACCAGCCTGAGTTAGTATAATACATGCCTTTTACAAAGCCAAGCTGGTGAGTATCCAGGGATATAAGGTCACCTACATCATTGTTTATTGGTTCCGCTGTAATATGTTCCATAGCCTTGCAAATAATAGTAGTTGACTAAAAGGCCTGTAATTCCCAGAGATATAATGTCACCTAGATCACTGTTTATTTGTTCATCTCTAGTAAGCTTCACAGCCTTGTAAATAATACTAGTGAGGCAAATAGACCTGTAATTCCCATGGTCAATAGAGGGACCACCTTTAGGCAAGAACACTACAACTGCCATTTTCCACTCTTTGGGAGATAAGCTAGAGCCGCATAAGTCTGATATATATATATATATATATATATATATATATATATTTTTTTTTTTTTTTTGCTAATTGTAGGTGGCTCCATTAAAATGAGCTCTGCACACAACTGTCTAGGTGGCTCCATTAAAATGAGCTCTGCACACAACTGTCTAGGTGGCTCCATTAAAATGAGCTCTGCACACAACTGTCTAGGTGGCTCCATTAAAATGAGCTCTGCACACAACTGTCTAGGTGGCTCCATTAAAATGAGCTCTGCACACAACTGTCTAGGTGGCTCCATTAAAATGAGCTCTGCACACGACTGTCTACTGTCTTTGAGGTTGTAGACATAACTAAAGGCAAAATTTACCTCAAATTTGGCTTTGGTAGACTTTATTTGTCCTGTGAGTTGGTTGATTTAGTTTGATGACAGTAATATTATCCTGTTGGGTGCTATATCTCCTAAGACGTTTAGCCAGGATTTTCTTCCTTCTGTTATACAACCTGTTGATGTGATTCCACCAGGGTGGCTTACGTTATGAGTTAGTTTTGTACTTATTCCTAGTTGATACAGCTGCCTCTATGCAGTTATTAACATCCTTGTATGTTATTTTTGGGTTTTTTTTTTTTTTTTTTTTGTGAACAGTTCTCCATAGGCAGTGATGTTATCAGGGATTAGGGGGCTAGAAATTTTGCGAGGTTATCAGTCAACAATAAGAAATTAGCCTTGGAGTTGTTAATGAATGTTCCAGGGTTAGCTGAGGTTCCAGGTTTTATTTTTATTTCAGAGGATATCATTTTGTGATCTGACCATACCAGAGAGGACATTACACAAGGGATTGTGCAGTGTTCCCCATATTAGTGAGGACAAGATCCATTACATTTACTCCCCTGATTAGCATATTGACAATATTGTCCAGGGGGTTTGAGTTTACAAAGTCTAGGAGTCTCTGTGCCTGCAGGTTTGGTGTCATATATGACTCCCAGTTAATAGTGGGGTAATTAAAGTCACCCATTTATTGGGTATTTGATTGGATGGTGAGTGTTTCCAGGAAACTCAAGTATGTGTTATGGGTTTCCTGGGTCATAGAGGGGTACCTATAGCTCACAAAAAAGTAGTATGCAATTTCGCATAAGGTGATTTGAATGTGGAGAAGCTCAAATGCATCATCGTGTATGATCAGCTTTGAGGTATATTTAGTTTCAGTGTAAATTGCGACACCTGCATCTTTAGTTACTGCATGTGTAGTAGCAGATCTAATTGTGTGGAAAGCATTATAGTCTTACACAGCCAGGGTGCTCTCTGTGGCTTTAAACCATGTCTTAGTGACCACACAGATGCCCGCATTCTCTTGAGTGTGGAAAACTCATAGGGTGTGGAGTTTATTGTTTAGACTCTCAGCACTGAGGAGTAACACCTTTAGATTTTCTTAACTTGCTATGTTGAAAGAATTATTGGTTTGGCATTACCTAAAAAGGCACTTATGGGGGATGACAATGTTTTACCTAATATACAAAGGTCTGAAGGGTAGAGATGCAGACCATCCTTGGCAAAACAGTGTGGTCTGTTGACCATCTCAATCCATGCTGGAAAATACTGCTCCTCTTAGAACAACACCAGAAACAAAGCCGATTATTAAAGTCCATCATCTTATATTCATCTTGCGGCATCATCCTTAGACAAGGTAGAATGCTCAATGCTACTGTCATACCAGCCTGGGACACATATTCTGAAAGCTCCATCATCGTGTGTCTCTTCATATAGCCTAGGGATGTACAACTCATTCATTTACATCCACATGGATTATGACTGAGTCATATGGCTACTTGTAGCCCAGTGACCTGTGTGCATGTGTAACTTGGCAGATCCTGGCTCCTTAAGTAACTGACTGTGGCTTTCTCCTCACTCAGCCTGGTGGATTTGGAGCTGAGTCTCCCACAGCAGTTTCCCTCAAGTGGTTGGCAGTGCCCTGTATAGACACAGGCACATTTAGTTGTCTGATGACATTTGCTATTTTTGCTTCATTTAGGAAGGTTACATTTAAGTACCTCAGCATATATGTGTCTATGTGTCTTGTCCGTGATGTGTCTGTTGGGTGCAGTGTGTGCACTGCTGACAATCTGAGTAACATTAGGAGTGCCTGTATGTGAGAACTTCCCCTCCAGTGATATTGTGTGATTACATTTTTCACATACTTGATCAGTGTATTTGAGAATTAGTTGGTTGTCAGTGAGCATTAGGCAATCTCTACATTGCCTCAGGATGCCCATAACCACCAATTTGGCAACAGAGACAGTGGGAAAGTTCATATCCATGGCAACAAGCCCTTTTTATTAATTAGACAGTTACAAGGAAAATACAGAGTAAAGTCAGGAGTAGCGGGTTCACAGCTGTGGGGTCAGTGCTTGTCAGTGGACAAGCTAGTTGCCCAGTGAAACTAGGCATTGGTGAAATTACTTTTACTGGCAAAATGTCAACCAAATGTGCCTGTGTCTACACAGGGCACTGTTAACCACTTGAGGAAAACTGCTGCAGGAGGCTCGGATTATTTATGGATGAACTACTTAAAGTGATCCTCTGAATTTAGTAGCTAATCAAGCAGTACTTATCGAAAGAAAGAATCAGATGTTTTTAGACATCTTTATTGAATTATCACTTACGACATAGGCAAACATAAATCTGTATAAAAGAAAAAAACATGTTAACAAGTTAGAAATTATAAACATTATACATCACATACATGCTTTTTTGCAATTATCATCAATACTACATTACAGAAATAGCTCAACTCCTGCCTTCCCTTAAACCTCACTCCCCAAAACATACATTTAGAATTGTAAATACCCTGATGATTAACCTAGTATAAAGCTATGAACCGATGTCGTGTTCCCACAATTTCTAATTTTTCTATGTAGTTTGCTCCTGCCTTTTCTAAAGATCCCACTTCCATTTCTTTTATCTCTGTTACAATATTCACTACTTCAGTTACAGTTGGTTTAGACTTGGATTTCCATTTTCTAGTAATTGCTTCTTCTTTTGTTTTTTTCCGGGTTAGGGGTCACCACAGCGGATCACCTGTCTGCTCATGATTGGCAGTGGAGTTTTACGGTGTTGAGTTGCCAGCCCGACACCCAACCTTCCACAGAAGGCAAGCACATGCACACACTCACACCTAGGGCCAATTTAGAGTGTCCAATCCACCTCCAGAATGTCTTTGAGATGTGGGAGGAAACCGGAGCATCCGGAGGAAACTCACGTGACCACAGGGAGGACATGCAGGCTCCACACAGAAGACACCCCAGCCGAGAATCGCACCAGAGAACCTCTTGCTGTGAGGCGGCAACGCTAACTGCTGCACCACTGTGGCAGCCCTATTTTCTAGTAATTGCTTCAATGACCCAAATAAACCTGCTCAGGATACTGTCATTAAGAGCTATGCTATTAACAGACTCCACATTAATGAACACTTACCAATAAAACACGAATATACAGTTACCGTCAACAAAAAAGCCCTTGGCAAAATCACAATTGTTAAAACATAACAAAAAGAGGAACCACTGAGCTTTCAAAAAACATCCTAATCTTTAAAAAATAATCATGTGATCACTCAGCCACAGGATATAGAAAATGTGAAAATAATCATGTGATCACTCAGCCACAGGATATAGGAAATGTGAAAATAATCATGTGATCACTCAGCTACAGGATATAGGAAATGTGAAAATAATCATGTGATCACTCAGCCACAGGATATAGGAAATGTGAAAAGAATCATGTGATCACTCAGCCACAGGATATAGGAAATGTGGTTGCAGAATAATTTTGTGCAAACTTCACATTAAGCACAGAAATATTCCAGAGTGCTATAAAGACAAGGGGAGACATCTGTTATAGAACTACAGGCATGATAACTGTCACTTCAGTTAAAATTAAATGTTCCATGAAACAGAAAATCAATCCAGTGGTTTCCTACACAGAAACCAGGAAAACTTGACTAAACCTCTGTCTGTCAAGTTAAATATAATACTTTCATGTGGACATGTCCTCGGCCTATGGCATCAAGCAGTAGTAGCACAAATTCCAAAGGGGGGGGGGGTCATATCAGACCCAAGCATTTTAATATCCAGTTAGTCAGACTAGTACTCTACATAAAAATCACAGAGTGTTATGAAGGAGCTTAACCAAAATGACACTGGAGACCTACTGTTGTTTTATATGAAACAGTATGGTTTTGTTAATATGAGATCTTCCATTTTAAACATTGCAGAATTTTTATAGTAACAACTGCATTGGATGAAGGGTTAATAGTTCTTAATCTTGCTAAGACATTCAGTACTATCCCACATAAGGAAATATACAGCATTTTAATGACATTAAATGTCAATTTATGCATAATGCAATGGGTAAAACCCTGGTTTTGAAAAGGACACACCAAGTGAAGGTATAGGATTACTTGTTTATTTCAACAGAAATAACCAGTATTGTCAGTAAGGTCTCTGCTCTGGGGTCATTTCTTTGTGAAATATTCTTCTCAGACACAAAAGTGGGAAAAAGGGTTATAGATTAGCAAATATAATGATGACTGCAAACTGGAAAACATAATCCCTGGGATTCAGAAACATGCTTAGCACAATCACAATATACTTAACACAGGTAAGGCTAGTAGCATGATGCAGGACATGGTTAATTACCAATTAACTAGGTGGAAAATGCAAAATTCCCAGGACTCTTGGTAAAGGAAGAAATCCTGCAGGACTGGCAAGGAGTGACATGAGGAAAATAAACAAGCACACAGAATGCATGTGCAGCAGCATGAGCCCATGTGCTACTTTGTAACAATACAGGAAAACAAGCACACAGAATGCATGTGCAGCAGCATGAGCCCATGCGCTACTTTGTAACAATACAGGAAAATAAACAAGCACACAGAATGCATGTGCAGCAGCATGAGCCCATGTGCTACTTTGTAACAATACAGGAAAACAAGCAAGCCCCATTAAAGGGACCATTGCAATATCTAAATCTGTTTTTGACCATATAAAGGGGTGGAATGTGTATATAGGACAGTAGGAAAAGGGGTCAGCAAGCTGAGGAACATATACAAAGAAAACAAAGAAGGTAAGAATAAGAGTGAGGACAGTAAGGAAGGGTGTGCCATTGTTTGGGGACAGCTACTCATTTTGTTTCATTCTAAGAAGCGAAGCTGGGGAAGTATGAATGGGAATGTAAAGGTATGGTAAGAGGGTATGTATGCAGGGGCACATGTACAAATGCAAAACAAAGACAAAAAGGCTGATGGTAGAGGTGCTGACCCACTAAGGGGTGGGTTGGACAGTAGAATTATAGACACCCAGACAGAGGGAGGAAACTGTGCTGAGGAGGACTGGACAGCAAACAGGAGGGGGTACTGACACAAAAGGAAGGAGAACACTAAGATGAGGGATAGGGTAGGTTGGGTCTTCTGGATCACACTGTCAGTGCTATATCCAGAGTCAGGTAAGAAAGCACCTTGACCAACTTCCCCACTGGGCCCCACCTGAGGCAGTGATGACAGGAATTGGTGGTGATGTGACTCTGTTCGCTGCAAGTGGACCCTTTCTAGGTGACTGATGGGGGCTTCCAGTTGTTGATCTACCAGTCCCCTCACCACTTTCCACTAATTTCCAGCATGTCATATACTGTGCAACTCCGGGGGGACAAGAGAAAAAAATAGTCATCACACAGACATACAATACTAATTAGTAAATGATATGGCTAAATAATTGTGGGTGGCACGGCACACAAAAGTGTTGTCACCTCACAGCAAGAGGTTCCCTGGTTTGATTCTCAGCAGGAGTGCCTTCTGTGCATAGACTGCATGTCCTTCCTGTGTTTGTGTGAGTTTCCTCCCACATTCAAAAGACATGCAATAGGTGGACTCTCTAAATGGACATAGGTGTGAGGATGTATAGTGTGTATGGTATGGAAGAACAGCCATGGCAGGGCTAGCCACCCGGTGGTGTGAACGTTGGCTCTAGACAATTGTCACTATTGAAGTGACACTCTGACCCCATGTGCAAAAATGGGAAAAAGGAATTCTGGATGGATGGATGGATGGATGGATGGATGGATGGATGGATGGCTGGATGCTGAAATCTACTGAAGCACTAAATTTTTATATTGGCCTGTTTACAGAAACTGCCTATATATACTATATAACTGGCCCTATGCTATGATGTGCTGGCAGAAGAGCAGTGAAACAGGTGGCATTCTGTGACATGTGTTTGTGTGTGTGTCAGAGAAGTATGCATTTATGTATATGTCTAATGCTTATTAGAAGCTAAAAGAATTAACACGTTTTCATTCTATTTTATATACAGCTAAATTCTGTGTGAAATTATAAGATGCTTTTTGAAACTGCAGTATGCTTTCTGAAAACTTGCAAGATGCCCCCTGACCTAGTAATTGCTAGCACAGCAAAATTCATGTTTATGCCTTTTGGAAATTTGCTGAGAAGCAGGTGATTATCTGCTAGGTCAGGAAGTAATAAATGAAACAATACTATATTCTATAATGTTATGATTTTGAACAATCAGCTCTGTTGGTGTTACGAGAAAATGCACAGCTGCAGAAAAGAAGAGATACATCAGACAAAGGACTGCTTGAAGAATCTGTACTTGCTTTGTGCTCGAATTAGCTGTAGTACCTTGAATAGAAACATAACATAGTGGGAAACTGTATCTAACCGCTGGTCACCAAGGCCACGTTGTTTTTCTTAGGAAGTTTTTCATAAAATTGATAGAACAAGCAGAAAATTATGGATAAACAACTGCTATGTAATGATGATGTTAAAACTTGTGATCTGTTACGTCAGCTTGGTAGGCAATGTCTCGTTAGAAAGTGTATAAAGATGAACTTACTTCCTGATTTAGTTAGACAAACTCTGTATTAGCATGTTTTTGTCTCCTTACTGCAAGATTAAAGTGCCTTAACCTGAACCTACCGTGTATTAATCATTTTTAAAATTTATTTTTCCTTTGACAGATTGGTCTTTCGGACCGGAAACATCTCTTGCTCTAGCTCAGGTCAGATGGGCCCGGTGGCAAGAAACCGTACGGGGAAGAAGCCACATCGGTTCTTCTGCTTTGAAAAGACCTCTGACTGAATTGTCATTCAAAAGAGGCCAGCCACTGTTTCTGATCTGCGACTGGAGGACGAGTCAACAGTTCCGGTGAAGAGATCAATCACAGAGGCTCAGGTAAGGAGGATTTTACCTTTTCTTTGTTTCAGATCAGGGACTTGTTACAGTATTTGTTTTTGTCAGGGGATTTTCTTGTAAATCAGGACAAAAAAGATTGCTGTCTTGTCATAGATCAGGGAAACAGGATAGGTAGGCAGTTATTCTAGATAAACTGTGAAGAAGTGTAAATCGTGGTACCACATGATAAAAAGGGTTACATAATCATTTCTAACTAAGTTAAGACAACATGGGAAATAAGTGCACTAAAAGATCCCGAGATCCGCCTTTAACCGAAGACGCAAAATATATGCAATTACAGCGTGCCGACAATGTTAGGTACTATACAAAATGGGTTAATAAATACAAATTTGATGGTAATTTAGATAAACCTTCACTTATCAAACTTGTCAAACAACTTAAAACAGAAGCAAAAGGTCAGATAAAAAAGCAACATCAATTAGGAGTTCCTCAGGCACACAGGTGGCTTGAGGAAGCAAACCACAGGGAACAAAAGAATAAAAATTCAAAAGCAATGTTTTTAGATAAAGAAGACAATAACTTGGTAATAGCAACAGCCCCTCCACCCCTTCTGCGTCCCTTACCAGAATATGAAGGGAGTGGACAAGCTGATCTACCTCCGCTATATCCAGCTGTCCCTGCAAAACCAAAACCGTTTGTCAGAGATCCTATCGAGACTAGGTCTCGAACACACAACTTGAGAGGGGATATTGAATTGTATGAAATAAATAAAAATTCACAAGCTATGAGTGAAGAAGAGATATGTTCACTCATAGACGTACCAAATCCACAGGCAGGATAGGACCCAACTCTTCTAGTATATAGACCGTGGACACCGGAAGACATCCGGAAAGCCACAGAGGGAATTCCCCATCCAAAAGTTAATTTTAGAAAATTCTTAGAAGACTTACAGGGCATGATGTTAAGTTACCATTTAAATAGAGAGGAAGTAGAAAAAGTAGTCAGACAAATCGTGGGTCCAGATTGGCACATGATCAGTGGCAACTGGAATCCCCGTGACGCAGAACATAGGCCACTCCCACATAGTAACGCAGAACTGGATAACAGAGTGAAAGGTCTGACAGACCGAATCTCTGAGAAATGGAAGCCTAGGGCTGACTGGACTTGCATTAATCAATGCATACAACAAGAAGGTGAAACTGTTCATAGATATTATGCTAGATTATTAGAGTGTTTTAATAACCATTGCGGAATGCAGGTACCTGAAGACCAAACACATGATTCCCCATATGAGCAACAGCTAAAGAATGCATTTTTGAAAGGCAGTATTGCACCCATTAGCAGCTTTATTACAAAGCACATGGTAGATCATCGTACAAGTAGATTACAGTCATTACTTGAATATGCAAGACATGCCGAAAGGCATTTTAATAGCAAAAAGAAAAAGAAAACTCAAGTATTTGCAGTAGAAGACAGATCAGAAGTCTTTGTAGTACAGGCCGGGAAGAAGGGTAAGAAAAATGCCCAGGGAAACAAACAATCTGATAAACGATCAGAGGACTTTGAAGGGAGAAAGAAAAGGGGTGAATGTTTTAAATGCAGGAAAAAGGGACATTTAGCAAGGGATTGCAGGCAAAATAAAAAGGTAACCACAGAAGACAAGGAGGGTGAGGACTGACTATATGATAGTCAAGAATCACTGGAAAGGAATAATCAAGAGAAGACAAGTACAAATGTGATAGAAGGAGTAGAGAATGTGATAGAAGGAGTAGAGAATGTGATAGAAGGAGTAGAAAATGTGATAGAAGGAGTAGAGAATGTGATAGAAGGAGTAGAGAACGTGATAGAAGGAGTAGAGAACGTGATAGAAGGAGTAGAGAACGTGATAGAAGGAGTAGAGAATGTGATAGAAGGAGTAGAGAACGTGATAGAAGGAGTAGAGAATGTGATAGAAGGAGTAGAGAACGTGATAGAAGGAGTAGAGAATGTGATAGAAGGAGTAGAGAACGTGATAGAAGGAGTAGAGAATGTGATAGAAGGAGTAGAGAATGTGATAGAAGGAGTAGAGAACGTGATAGAAGGAGTAGAGAATGTGATAGAAGGAGTAGAGAACGTGATAGAAGGAGTAGAGAACGTGATAGAAGGAGTAGAGAATGTGATAGAAGGAGTAGAGAACGTGATAGAAGGAGTAGAGAATGTGATAGAAGGAGTAGAGAATGTGATAGAAGGAGTAGAGAATGTGATAGAAGGAGTAGAGAACGTGATAGAAGGAGTAGAGAACGTGACAGAAGGAGTAGAGAATGTGATAGAAGAAATACAGGAGGTGCATGAAATCACAGATAATGAAGAAAATGACATTTTAAACTTGGCATTATTGAGCCTAGAGCTCTACTTAGCAGACACAAAACCGGAAGTTGCACTTCTGGTAGAGGGGAGGGAAGTTAAACTCCTGTGTGACTCAGGGGCTTCACGGACCCTGATACGTCCTTCCAAACTACCAGAAAATTCAGAATCACTTGATTACATATTAGTGAAAGCAGCTAATGGACAGCTGTATCAGGAGCCACTCTACCACAACATAGCAATAACTGACCCTGTTTCAGGGATGACCCAGAAAAGCAAAATTGTCGTTTCTGCAAAATGCCCAGTAAATCTTTTGGGCAGAGACCTAATGCAGATATTTGGCATAGCAGTAGTTCCAACTATGCAGGGTATGGAAGCACAGCGACAAATGGATACTTTTATAGTGCGACCGGAGGGTGAAACATTTTATTGGTACAGCCAGGACTTGGTTACGATTGGTCCAAGGGCAGTAACCGAAGAACTGATAAACATAGCCATCAGTAAATCCCCCTCCCTTGACACTGATAAACAGCATTTGTTGCATTGCACTCTATAGTACTGTAGCAAACCAGGACCTGATAAAGAATATGAGCAAGAACTGTTTAGAAACCATGCTTTACCAGAAAGGCTCATCTAGACTCTGCTACACTTTGCTGTGAAGGAAAGGTTAGTTTGCTTTTATTTTTTGTATTACTGTATTGCCTTTCTATATTTTGAATACTGTAGTTTGTTTTCTTTACCTTGTGTTTTGCTTGCATTCTGTTTTAACAGCATATTAAAACTTCAAAAGAGACCACAGCTCTCTCTGTTCTGAGTCAGGCAGAATTTTTTTCTGCCCTCCCACCCATTTAAGTTGTGTTGTTAAATACCACTGTCTTTCTAGTTGCCCGCCTCTTATGTTAATCTGACCATATATCTCATTTCTCTCTACTTTCACTGACTTATGTGAGTAATCACAAAATCATCTTTTTTGAAATCCCACCCCTTCAATTATTTAAATTTATTGGCCATCCTACAGTATTTCATAGTACCAAAATACAAAAGTGACCACCCCTTTCAATCCATCTTGCTGTTTTAAAAATAGTAACTCTCCACTAAACCTTAACTTTTTAAACAGGTAAAACTCAAGTTACCTACTTTCACATCTAACTTCTCTAGTGCACACTGCAGAGTGCATTCTTCTCAATCTTACCATTAAGCATCCCTGTGACTAGCACTTTCTCTAATACCTGCTGGAAAGCACTAGGAAGCCTTAAACTCATACAAACACTGAACTCTCCTTGTTAACAAGGAGAAATTAATAGTAGGCACTAAACAGCCTATAATTGCAAAGTGCCTTGCTAAGAAAACAGCTCCTATACTTTACAAAGAAAAAAAAAAAGCCCCAAACCAGGCATGTCCAAGGGTCAGCTTCCGGTGATTTCTCCTGTCCACCTGGTGAATCTGGGCATACTGGGGCAATGCAGCAATTGCCTAATGTACACAGACAACCCTCTCCTCCTACCACCCAACACTACAATCTGTGAGAGATGCACTTACATAGCCAAAATGGAAGCAAAGCTCTCTCCACCTAAGATTGTGCTAAACAGTCAAGAGGAGAAGGTTAACACCCACACTACACCTCAAGCAACACATAGCCCTTCTAAACCCACACCACCAACACCCACATATAACAACACTAAATCCACATATGCAGAGGCCCTTTACTGTAACCTGCCCAAGCAACAAAGACCTCTGAAGCTGAAACGCAAACAAACACCAATCACAACCAATGTGTCACATAGTTCACAACACCAGTGTGCCACCCAGCAACAGCCCCTAAGGCAAGACCATGTACCTAACACTTTAGTCATGGGTGACTCTATAGTCCGGCACACTGATGTCCCTCTCGCCAGGTTGAATAAGGAGAAAATTACAGTCAGCTGCCTGTCGGATGCCAGGATCCGCCACATAACGCATGCACTTAAGTCACTCCACAACAAGTACAAATATGACTCTGTCATTGTCCATGTTGGAGTGAATGACTTGAGACGTACCTCCCTGGACTACATGAAAAGAGACATGGAAGAGCTCTCGGATCATGTGGCCCAGGCAGGTATGACCCTAGCCCTGAGTAGCATCCTGCCTTCACCCAGAATGATACCACAATATAAGGATAAAATGATTGACTTCAACAATTGGCTAAGCTTATGGTGTCATTCAAAGGGGATCCAGTATCTGTCTGCCTGGGATGACATGATTGACAGACCACGATGCTTTGCCAGAGATGGTCTGCAACTGTCGCCCCTGGGATTCAGGTTACTGGCTAAGGCTCTTGCCACCCCTATAGTGCCTTTTTAGGCAAACTTCAAAGGACAAAACCACCACCGTAACAGGTACAAGCATGCAAAATCTGAAGGTAATGCTACTCAATGCTAGAAGTCTAAACCTCAAAATGCACTCTCTCAAGGCACTCCTAAAAATGGAGAACATCGATATCTGTGCAGTAACTGAGACCTGGTTCAAGGCTCCAGAGAGCACCCCTGCAATACCAGGCTACAACTCTTACCACACTTTTCGGCCACCAAACCAGGACTGAAACACTAAAGGTGGAGGAGTGTCAATATTCACCAAGGATATTCACACCACCAGGCTAGTTGGCCAACACAATGTGTCTAAAATTCTCCAAGTGCAACTAACACTAGGTAAGACTGCAATCCAAATTGTAGCTTGCTACAGATCCCCCACCATACCTCAAGATTCTCACTACACCTTTCTAAACATACTGGAAAATATTAAGATAGAATCAAACACCCTAATACTGGGTGATTTTAACTACCCTGCCATTAACTGGGAAAACTACTCATGTCCCAACACCTTTATGAACGGTTCATGGAATTCATAAATTCCAACGCCCTGGATCAACTAATCCATAGTCCCACCAGGGCTCCAATATCCTAGACCTGGTCATTACCAACATGGGAAATCAATGCTCCATACCTATGGTCACCCCCTCGTTAGTCAGGTCTGACCATAAGCTAATCACCCTTAACATCCACTTCCCACCCCCACCCCGCAGTAAAGAAACCACCATAAAATCTTCTCCAAAGCCAACTTCATGTTACTCAAGCCAGAAGTGACAAACTTCATAACACCCATGCAGACGGAAGCTGAAAGTTCAACTGCTGAATCCTACACTAAGGCACTGTACGAGCACATCCACTCATGCATGAATCGTGCCATCCCAAATAGAACCAAAATGCTCTCATCCAAAAAGGAAGCCAATCTGGTGGTCCCCTGCCATAAACAAACTTTACAACAAAAGGAAGAAACTTTTGCAGAAAAGAGGAAAATCCCAGGATGCAAAAACTCCTTACTAGCCTCAGTAAGAAACTGAGATGCCTCATAAAATCCTCCAAAGCTAGTTACGAAAATAAAATTGCCAAAGATTCCAAAGACAACCACAAAGCATTCTATAACTATGTCAAGAATCTAAATGGCAATGCTCAGATCTGCTCTGAGCTAAAACAGAATGGCATTAAATATACTGATCCGAAGGATATTGCCAATATCCTGGCAGATCGATTCAGTGCCAACTTCACCCCTCTCACCCCTAAATGGCCCATCTCAATACCGAAGATTGCCAAATTCCAGTAATAACGCCACACAGGTACAAAACGCACTCTCTAAAGCCAAGAATACAGCATCCATGGGACCAGATGACATCCCGGGCTGTGTACTACATGAACTACAATATGAACTGGCACCTCACCTAAGTGTCATGTTTAATCATAGCCTCACCTCAGGTTTCATGCCCACTGAGTGGCACAGAGCTACAGTTATCCCAATCCACAAGGGGGGATCCACCTTGGATCCCGGAAACTACCGTCCCATCAGTCTGACAAGCCTTATCTGCAAGGCCATGGAGCGTATTATCATGAAACTTATAAACAAAGACATTGGAAACCTTCAAACACTGCACCCCACCCAGTTTGGGTTTGTGAAGGGCCGATCTTGTCTCCTGAACCTGATTGACTTCTTTGAATCAATCTCCAGAGCCGTGGACAAGGGTAAGGTGGTCCACACAGCCTATCTAGACCTTGCCAAGGCCTTTGACACCATCCCCCACTCTTGAATCATAGATAAACTTACTAAGTTGGGCATTAATCCCTATGTCACCCAATGGGTTGATAAATGGCTTACTGATAGAACCCACACTGTAAAAGTAGCCGACTCCAAATCCAGCTCCAGACAAGTGACAAGTGGAGTACCTCAGGGTTCAGTCCTGGGGCCGCTCTTGTTTGGTATCTACTTCTCTGAAGTACAGGTCAACACTAAGGGACTCTGGCTAACAAAGTTTGCAGATGACTGCAAACTGGGAGCCATTATTGAATCCCCAAATGATGTGGATACTCTACAAAAGGGCCTTACAGAAACAGATGCTTGATGCCAGAGCCATGGGCTCAAGCTCAATGCCAAGAAATGTATTATTATCCCCTTTGGGGAAAAACATGTATCCATGAATAATAGGTGGCAGTACACTAAACACAGAAAGTGTGATAAGAGACTTAGGGACACAGGTGGACAGTGGTCTCACCTTCGATAACCACATCGCCACAACAGTCAGGAAATCCTTCTATGTGGCACACCTCATCACGAAGGGCTTTTCATCCAGAAAAAAGGAGGTCATTGTCCCACTGTACTCATCCCTCATTAGACCCATTATAGAATACAACGCCCCATTTGGTATGTACCTCTCAAGACATCTGCAACAACTGGAAAGGCCTCAGAAATACCTCACTAAAAGAATCACAGGCCTAAAGCAGATGCCCTACGCTGACCGCCTTAAAAAACTCCAGCTATACTCTGTCGCATATCACCTACTCAGAGGCGATCTCTGCTTAACATACAAGGCCATGTCAAACCCAGAGCTGTTAGACATGCTACACTTAAAGAAATCCCAATCCCTCAGAGCTACACGCTCCAGGGATCTAAACCTTGTCATCACAATAAACAAAACATGCTGGAGGGATAGGTTCCTGACCCAGAGACTCCCCAGACTCTGGAATAGATTGCCCATACATGTCAAGCAGAGTGCCTCTTTGGACCTCTTCAAGAGGAACCTTGACGATTGGATGGGAGAAAGGAAATTCACCCCAGGGATCACGTCAGTCGCCCTGCTAGACAGGGGTCTAGGAAAGTAAATAATGTGGGAAGAAATAGCCAGGAAATTGTTATGGCTAGGCTTGTATAGGCCCTAGGGCTGATAGCCTAGTACCAACCTATGAACCTATGCTAACAGATTAGTATTACGAAATCTGTACTGGGACACAGAAGGAAACAGTGTAGTAAGCTGTTAATTGCCCCAGGAATTCCTAGCACTTTACAAATCTAATGGATTACCACATGTGAGTTTGACTAAAGATAAAAATGCAAAGTGGGCAGACCTAGGAGGAAAAGGTCACAAGGTGGGAAAAACAGACAGAATTAGAACTTTTAGAACAGGGAGTACAAAAGCAGAAGTTGAATTAGATAACACAGACACACCCAGCTGTGCACTTGCAAGCAAGTGAGGACAGGTGAGTAGCACTCTTACTAGAAGAAGAAGAAAGAGCCTTAAGAGACATACCAGAGACTCTCTAGTCAACAGGGAAATCAGATGTAGGACTTATTCATACAGCAGGACCAGTTACTATCACGCCAAAGTCAGCATTTAGACCTCAAAAGAGACAGTATCCCTTGAGAAAGGATGCAGAAGTAGGAATCAAACCTATAATAGCAGCCTTATTTAAGGAAGGAGTATTGATATAATCTCCCGATTCACCATGTAACACACCCTTATTTCCTGTTAGGAAAGCAAATGGAGAATGGCGTATGGTCCAAGATTTACAAGCTGTAAATGACGCAATTATACCTAGGGCACCTACGGTGCCAGATCCACACACCTTATTAAATGATTTGAAACCTCAACAAAAGTATTTTTCTGTGGTAGATATTAGCAATGCATTTTTCTCAATACCGATACACCCTGACAGCCAACATTGGTTTGCATTTACATTTCAGGGGAAAAGGTATACATATACGCGACTACCACAGGGATATTGTGAGAGTCCAACAATATTCACACAGGAAATGGCAAGTAACCTGGCGGGAGTTATCCCACCAAAAGGCAGCCAGATTTTACTTTATGTAGATGACATTCTACTGGCAGCCCCCACCCAGCAAGAATGCAGAGAAGATACCATAGCATTACTACAATTTCTAGCTACTCAAGGACACAAGGTAAACAAAAACAAACTGCAACTTTGGAAAAAACAGGTCAAATACCTGGGATATGTAATACCCAAAGAGGGCAGAATATTAGATGAAGACAGAAAAACAGCAATATTACAAGCACCCAAACCAACTACCAAGAAGGAAATGATGTCCTTCCTAGGTACTACTAATTTTTGTCGGAGCTGGATTCCAAACTATGCCTTGGAATCTGCTCCACTGACTAACTTGATATTCAAGAAGCCTATGGCAGCACAAGATTTACTACAGTGGACACCAGAAGCAGAATCAGCTTTCTGCAAATTGAAACAACTAATAGCATCCTCATTAGTTTTAGGATTACCGAACTATCATAAACGATTTTTCCAAACTGTAGATTGTAAGCAGGGTTATATGACATCAGTGTTAACACAGCAGCATGGGGACAAACAATGCCTCATAGCTTACTATTCATCACAGCTAGACCCAGTGGCGCGATCCCTGCCCCACTGTGTACAAGCAGTAGTCGCAGCTGCAATGGCAGCACAGGCTTCAGCCTCAGTAGTGTTATTCCACCCTCTCACGTTGAGAGTGCCTCATGCAGTCACAATTATTTTACTGCAAGAAAAAGTAGCATATCTTTCTCCTGCTAGACATCTTTCCTGTATGACTATACTGTTGAGCCAACCTCATATGACAATTGAACAATGCACAACTTTGAATCTGTCAACCTTGCTCCCAACCCCTGCAGATGGCAAACCACACTGCTGCCTGCAGGAGATTGAGCAAAAGACACTACCTAGAAAAGATCTCAGGGATGTTCCCTTGGATGATGCTGAGGTGACATACTATGTGGACAGCTTGTGTAAGAGGGGTCCTACAGGACAGAATCTAGTGGGGTATGCAGTAGTCTCTGATACTGAGATTTTAGAAGCAAAGTCTTTACCACACAACTTATCTGCACAGGCAGCAGAATTGATTGCTTTAACAAGGGCATGTACCTTGGCAAAGGGTAAACGAGTGAACATTTTCACTGACAGCCAGTATGCTTTTTCTACTGTACATGTTTTTGCGCAGCAGTGGAAAAATAGAGGAATTATATCATCTACTGGTAAACCACTTAATCATGCGCAATTTATTCTAGACTTGTTAGACTCTATTCAGTTACCTCAAAAAATAGCTATTTGTAAATGCATAGCTCATACCAAACAACAGGATAAGATTTCAAAAGGTAATGCGAGAGCTGATGCAGCTGCAAAGCAAACAGCTTCAGCTTCAGAAGTATTTCTTTTGAGTGAGGAATTACAGCCATCTGAGATTTTAGACTTAGAAATGTTAAAAACAATGTAGACACTTATTACAAATGTAGAAAAACAAAAATGGATAAAACAAGGAGCAATTCTTGAGAAAGGGCTGTACATCTCCAAAGAGAGAAAACCAATTTTACCATCTAACTTGTTTAGATATGCAGCTTTGTTGAGCCATGGGCAGCGCCATGTCTCAACATGGGGGATGGTACAGCTAGTGAATCGAGTGTTTACAACGTATGGATTTACAAACTACACAAAAAAGTTTTGTGCAGCATGCCATGTTTGTAACAAGCATCATGCACAGGGGGCATTGAAGCCTAAGCAAGGGAGTTTCCCTACACCACAGTATCCGTTCCATACTATCTGTATGGATTTTATAGAGCTGAACAAATGTGAAAATAAAAAGTACTGCCTTGTCATTATAGATATGTTTTCCAAATGGGTGGAAGCTTTTCCAACTAAAAGTCCAGATGCAGCTACTGTTGCAAAAGTCCTCGTTAAAGAAATGATTCCTAGATTTGGCATACCGGAAAAGATTTATAGTGACAATGGCACATACTTTGTAAATCAAACTATAGAACAATTGAGCTGTTATTTCAGGATTTCTCTGAAAAACCATTGTGCATACCACCCCCAATCTGCAGGATTAGTAGAGAGGCATAATGGAGTTCTGAAAAATAAGCTTAGGAAATTGATTAGTGAGACACAAAAGGACTGGGTGCACTGTCTGCCTCTGGCACTGTTGAGTATGAGAACTGTTCCAAATGTAAAAGGGTTAACTCCTTTTGAAATGTTGTTTGGGAGGGCATATTATACATCTCAGTGGAAACCTCTCATGCCTGCAGACCAGGAGGCTGTCAGTTCACTTGCAGAGTATATGAGGCGATTTTTGAATAACAAACTTTTGCAGTTAAACTCTGTTTCAGATAAAGAACAAGCCAGACCATCGGAAGCAGCAATAGTCCCAGGCACGTGGGTCTGGGTGAAAGTCCTGAAGAAAAAGAATTGGAGTTCTCCGAAGTGGGAAGGACCATACCAAGTGCTACTGTCAACACCCACTGCAGTCAAGATCACAGAGCGAGCGTCCTGGATTCATCTGACACACTGTAAATTGGTTAAGGACTTGTGGCCTTTCCTTTTTCCAGCCACATGAGTTGAACTGAACAAACGTGATGCATTACTCATAGACTGGCATCCAAACTTTAACACTTACCAAGCAATTAAATATGTGTATGCTGAGACTTTTAATGTTTCAAACTGCTGAATTTGCACAGCTATACCAACAGCATACAGGGGATTATTGATGACTGCTGTCCCCCTAGGGGTCAATGAGACCTGGGAAAACTTGATTTTTGATACTACACCCATGAAATCACAAGACAAAATAGCATTGTACCTACCTGTTACACAAAAAGGGATTGTATGTTTTTATAAAAATGACACTATTCAGGTGGGTTGGAGCAATTTTAATGTGACTGTTTCTTATAAATGTTATATTAAGGCTAATAAGGCAGAAACTATCTGTGATACGAACTATGACTCATATTTTGAAAAAATGAAGAGAACTGTTAGTGAAATACAGCATAATCCTATTCTTTTGAAGCAACTTTCTATTATACTGACAAAAAATGTTTCATGCAGGGCGAGCATATATCAATACTAAAGTAGAGAATTGTTATGTTGTTTGTGGGAAAAAAGCATATAAATGGCTACCTGAGAATTGGTCCGGCAGTTGTTTTTTGGGTTACCTGGTTTCGGCCATATGACACACTGCAGCTTTGCCTCAGGGGAAAATTCGAAACGTCAGAGAGATTAACAGTAAGCCTAGAAGTCCAATCAAGAGACCCGAGAATTCAGTGGGACAAATCGAAGCAGGGTGGAGAAACCATAACTCCGTGAAGAACAAAGATAAACTGACACATATGGACTTGAGTGATACTATTATATCATGGGCAGGCATAGCCCCTGCATATGGCGCAGTGAAATCAATTTGGGAGCTGAGAAAACTGTCTAAACTTCTTGAAGTTATGAGCAATGCAACTTTTTCTGCTCTCGAATTAGTGACTGATGAACTAAATGCTATGAGAACTGTGGTACTTCAAAACCGCATGGCTCTTGACTTCACCCTAGCGGAGAGAGGTGGTACGTGCACTTTAATCAAAGAAGAATGCTGTTCATATATTCCTGACAACCAACACGAGATAAACGACCATCTTGAGGTGATCCAGCAAGTGTCGACCATGACCAAACCAGGCCCAAACCCTCTGATGGACTTTTTCCAGAATTTGTTTGGGGGGTGGGGTTCCATCCTAATGAACATCCTGATTGCCATTTGTGTGGGATTACTCCTATTAGGAGCATGTATTTGTTGTGGTATTCCCTGCATGAAAAAATTAATCAAAGATTTTATAGATATGTCAGTTTCTGAGACTTTGTATCAAAGTACTGAAATTGAAGAGTTGTTGAAAACTGTAATGCTTTCATAAGTCTAAACTACATGACTCTCTTAACTGCAAATCTGGAATGGAAGAGGTTAGGAGAATAAGTAAACTGCTTATGCTTTTGAAAATAGAATAAAAAGTATTAACAGGGGGGAAATGTCAGAGAAGTATGCATTTATGTATATGTCTAATGCTTATTAGAAGCTAAAAGAATTAATACGTTTTCATTCTATTTTATATACAGCTTAATTCTGTGTGAAATTATAAGATGCTTTTTGAAACTGCAGTATGCTTTCTGAAAACTTGCAGGATGCCCCCTGACCTAGTAATTGCTAGCACAGCAAAATTCATGTTTATGCCTTTTGGAAATGTACTGAGAAGCAGGTGATTATCTGCTAGGTCAGGAAGTAATAAATGAAACAATACTATATTCTATAATGTTATGATTTTGAACAATCAGCTCTGTTCGTGTTATGAGAACATGCACAGCTGCAGAAAAGAAGAGATACATAAGACAAAGGACTGCTTGAAGAATCTGTACTTGCTTTGTGCTCGAATTAGCTGTAGTACCTTGAATAGAAACATAACATAGTGGGAAACTGTATCTAACCGCTGTTCACCAAGGCCACGTTGTTTTTCTTAGGAAGTTTTTCATAAAATTGATAGAGCAAGCAGAAAATTATGGATAAACAACTGCTATGTAATGATGATGTTAAAACGTGTGATCTGTTATGTCAGCTTGGTAGGCAATATCTTGTTAGAAAGTGTATAGAGATGAACTTACTTCCTGATTTAGTTAGACAAACTCTGTATTAGCATGTTTTTGTTTCCTTGCTGCAAGATTAAAGTGCCTTAACCTGAACCTACCGTGAATTGATCATTTTTAAAGTTTATTTTTCCTTTGACAGTGTGTGTGTGTGTGTGTGTGTGTGTGTGTGTGTGTGTGTGTTTGCAGATGTGCTGTGAGACATGTGGACATGAATAATGTTAAGTCTATAAAGACCTTTCTTGCCAGGGTGATGCTGCATACCTCTATCATAGTGTACATATCCTCATATAAGATGTTGCAACAGCAAAACCACTGTAAAGGGTACACACATTTTAAGCTGAAGAAATTAGTGTTAGTAATTCATAATACTAGGAAATTTTCAATATATATATATAAAATGAAATCCTTAAGCTACACAGCAATACCTTAATACCTTACAGTGTCACAGTCCAGACAGTACAGACACACAGTAGATACATATAAACTGTGTGCACTTACATTTACTAGGTACAAATAAGCAATACACATCCTTTTGCCTAGAAAGCCTTTCCATTCACCTCTGATACACATGGCTGTTCTCCAAAATAGACTCTTGACCTAACAGGCAAAAAGATCATTGTTACATGCATGGGATAATCACACTTATAAATCATGAAAAGCAATGACTGTGCAGTCAAAGCTTATAATACCTATAAAATATCTCTGGTGTCCTTTCTCTGATCTCTTCTTCCCATCGGCTCAGAATTCAAGACAGTACCTCCTCAGGCCAAAGTACTGTTGCCTGCACTGTTTGCCAGAGCAGAGTATGCCACTGGCATTAGACACTGCCCTGGCAGTGTCTAATGTCAGTGGCATTAGACACTGGCATTAGACACTGCCCTGGCAAGACTGGGCCACATATGCCACTAGCATTAGACACTGCCCTGGCAAGAGTGGACAAGGTATGTCACTGGCATTAGACACTGCCTTGACAAGACTGGACTAGGTATGCCACTAACATTAGACACTGCCTTGGCAAGAATGGGCCATGTATGCCACTGGCATTAGACACTGCTCTGGCAAGACTGGACCAGGTATGTCACTGGCATTAGACACTGCCTTGACAAGACTGGACTAGGTATGCCACTAACATTAGACACTGCCTTGGCAAGAATGGGCCATGTATGCCACTGGCATTAGACACTGCTCTGGCAAGACTGGACCAGGTATGTCACTGGCATTAGACACTGCCCTGGCAAGACTGGACCAGGTATGCCATTGGCTTTTGATGCTGCCCTGGCAAGAATGGGCCAGGTATGCCACTGGCATTTGACGCTGCCCTGGCAAGTTAGAGCCAGGCATCCAATTTATATTGTGAATCTCAGTCAGCACTCTCAGCATTTCCTATGCAGCAAATAAAGGAAAAACCTGCACCCCATGCTGCACCACTGGATAGCCCTGCCAAACTCAGTACTTTTAGAAGCCACTGGCTATTCACCAGGATTCATTGCAGACAACAATGACAGAATGCTCACAGTCATGCTTGTTCACTTCTGCACCACATGGCAAACACCATAGGACACCTTGTTAGTGCAACCTTTTCTGATATGATCATTATGTAGCATGCTCAATGCTGACATGGTAAGATGCTGTTAAGGTGTGAATACTTCGTGGAAGGTGTGCACAAGAAGACTGTTGCCCAACTATTACCATAGTTTTGTTCCTTAGCACCCTCATTGGATGCAAAAGTAAACTACATATCATCACATCTCCATAAAGAGAGAGTCTCTTAGTATGACTAATTTCACAGCCGCCACATGTAAAACAGGCTATTCAGGAACATTCATTAGATTTTGCTTTATTAGCATTGATATCATGGCAAAAGCTTCAAATTTATGCTATACAAACCACTAGAAGCTATGAGCTTCATCATGCTTATGGAAGATTACCATACCTCTTAACCTCTTAGAGCAAGAAATCTGGACAAAGCCATAAATAATGAGGGAACAAAGGCCCAAAAATAAGGACAATTTTAAACATTGCTCTTAAAAACTTAGAGACTTGATAGAATAACAGGTTTTGCATAAGCATGTATTTTATAAAAGATAGGAAGTCTAAAACTCAAATTTCTGTCATTATTTTCTGACTTCAGTCCTTGATTTTCCAATGGTTTTCTTAAAAAAAAAACAATTTTTGGAGAAATAGACCAGAAATATGAGGCAGAAATATGGTCAGTCTGCAAAACTCTGGATAGTTGGGAGGTATGAGGATTACAGGAAAGCAATATCCAAGACTTGCTGACATTCAGGAACAAATACTTTTTCTTAAAGGTAGTTGTTTGCAATGTAGATCTGCACCTCAAAAATATAATTGCATGCCCGCCATAAGGATGCATCTGTGTTGCTCATTTTCATTCTTCCTCAGTGAATGAGTCTTAGATCCAATCAAGGATCCAGATCAGCCACATTTGCTTTAGAATATTGGATCCGACTCTCAAGCTCCTCCCTTTATCCGTAATGCCACAGAACCCTGTTATACCTTAGATCGAATTTGCTGCTTACAGAGAAAGATTTGTTATAGCCCAAACAAAAGAAAAAGATAAAGGAAAAATAAGGAGCTCAAACAGGAACAGCAGTTCCCATATGTCTATGAGATCGCTACCAAAATAAACGATGAGGGGGAGGAGGGAGAGAAGTTGAAGAAGAATAAAAATGGGCAACACAAAGGGGAGTCCAATGCAGGGTATTCTTGCAAACCCCAGAAAGTTTATCAGAAAGAACAGAGGTTGTAGCAACACTGGCCTTTGAACATCTAGAGTCCATTGAAGAACACATATATGGAAACGAGCTGTCAGGAGCAAGGTAATAGCAGCAGCCATTGACCGAAGGCCTGAAAAACCAGTTTCACTGGGGAGGAAGGGTGTATAAGAATCTGTCTGACATACAACCTTATGGACTGTACTCTGTTGGAAGAAAGGCCAATTGATTTGTGGTGTTTAGACAGGCTGCTATAAACTCCAAGACTTGAACAGGTTGATGTTGGCATTTGGCATAATTGACTGTGATCCATAAAAATTGTCATAATTGGAGTAAGTTATCCCTGGCCTGTTTGAGGAGATGTCTGGTTGAAGTGGTGAGGAGTCAGTCATCTAGGTAATCCAAGCAGTCTGAGATGAGCTGCTATGACTGCCATGAACTTGGTGAACATCCTGTGGGCTGTGGTGAAACCACTTGGTGAACATCCTGTGGGCTGTTGTGAAACCAAAGGGCAGGGCTCTGAATTGGTAATGACTGACTCCCAGCCAAAGGCGCAGATATGTCTGGGAGCATCTGTTCATTTTGACATGATAGTACGTGCCCTGGAGATCTACAGAGCACATCCAGTCATCCTTTTGTAGAAGAGGTAGAATGGACTGAACCATTACCATCCAGAACTTGGAGTTCTTCACAAACTGATTTAGATTGCTGATGTCCAGAATGGGTCTCAGATCCCCTATTTTCTTTGGCACTAAAAGGAACCTTGAGTAAGTTCTGACTCCTCTCTGGTCTGGTGGGACCTCTTGGGCGACTCTTTGTCAAGCAGGTTTTGAATTTCTTATGCTGCTAATTCTTACTGATTGGGAACATTGGGAAGATATTTCCAATTGGATGGTGGGATTTGCAAGAAGGGAATGAAATATCTTCTAGATATAATTTTTTGCACTCAAGTGCCTTTTGTGATTTGATGCTCAGGCTTCTGGTTGCAGAGATAAGCACCCCCACAGCTGCCTCCAGAGAACAGCAGTCGGGCAAGGAGCACTGAAAGGGTTTATCTGAAAAGGAATTTCTAAACCCTTGGTTCTATGGGCCTCCTCTGCTGCAAGGGCAGCATCTTCCATTCCCTTCCTGCCTCTGGAGAGAAGTTTCCCCTCATGAGTCCTAAAAAGGACCTTGTGACTTACAGAAGCACATCTTTCTAACTCTACACTGATTCCTGGAGAGTGATCTCTGTGGGGTGGAAAAACATATTCCAACAGCAGTATTTCCATTTTCCTCACTATGGGAAAGCATTTCTTTTACAGTATGGCCAAACAAGGAGGATCCATTAAAGGGAACATTGATGAAAGAAGACTTAAAGGACTCTGTAAAGTCACATAAGCATATCTAGACATGTCTCCTGATGACTATGCCTGAACTCGCCACCTGTGAGAAACCTTCTGCTACATACGAAATTAACCTCATGGATGTGTTGGAAACCAACTGAATGGTGGCCAGCTGTGAAGAAAATCACTTATGATCCTCCACTGACATGGACACAGGAACAGACTTAGAGAGTTCTTTAGTCAAGTCTCTCTGAAATCTGGTAAAGTGTGCCAAGAAGTTAAATGACCATAGGGCAAAGGTCACTAAGGCACAGACACACTTTTCAAACCTGTCCATCACCCTGGACACCCTGTTAGGAACATAAACAGTACAGCTTTGTTCAGCTAGTTTTTTCTTAGTGGCTGTCGCCACAACCATTGCATCCACAGGATCTCCCTTACTCCTATGAGGTCTATCTTTGGGAGAAGCCAGAAATTTATTGGAGCAATGGTGAATGGGTTCCATGGTATCTAGGTCCTTCCATGTCTGGTGAGACACAAGATCTAGAAGGTCATCTGCCAGAGGGGTAACCCAAGACATAGATGGGACAGACCTAAAGGCTTCTAGGAACACTGACTCTTCTTGGGAAGGGGGGGTCAGAAGACCATTCAATGTTCTGGATAAGAATCTCTAGAATGTCTCCAAAGGAGACATCTTCTGGGGGAGATCTGGGGGAACCCTCCCCTTCACTGAAGTCAGTGTCTTCAGTTAGGGATTCCTGAGGGGAATCTATGTGCTGCCTTTTGCACAACCTCTTCTGTGGGACCTCTTCAGTGGGGTGATCTGAAGAGGTATAGGAAGAGAGGGGAAGTTCCTGCAGATGAACTGCTTGGAAGCTTGAGTGGGCCAGTTGTCCCTGAGGGATAGGTTGAAGAGGCTCAGTGCTCAGATCCAAATGGGATAGGGTGGTAGGATCTGTAGCTATAAGAGAAGATTGGACTCTCAAGAGAGAGAAAGCCCTATCCATCACCTTGAAGGCAGAAGGACCAGGAAAAGCCACAGCTAGCCACACCAGAGCTTATGCTCCAGGTGTTGTCAAGCGTGACCCTGCCTAGGTTCCTGCCATGATGGAGGACTCAGACCTAGGCTGTCCAGTGCCAAGGCTCTGAGGGGAAGCTGTGGCTCTGAAAACCTTGAAGTTAAAAGGATCTCTCCCAGTCTGGTGCTGACGCTTCAGCTCCAAGACTCATCCTGCTCTAGGGGGATCGATGTCGAATGAGTCAGGGACACAGCTGGAGCTGGGCATATAACTGTCTTCAGATGTGACACTTCAAATCTTGGGATTCTCTGATCTGAGGGCTCCAAAACTATTGGGTGGATTGGAGAAGGAGAGATAACAGAATGAGATACAGGCTGGAAGCTCATGGATCCAATGGGAGACAGAGTTCATAAAACCCTCACCTGGAATTAAACCCTGAGGAACTTCTTCTTTATCCTATCCACATCTGCTTCAGAAAGACTTCAGGAGGACCTGATAGAAGACAATGTGGAAGGAGGATGAGACATTCTTCTGGGTGTCTCCTGTAAAAATAAAAATCAGATCCAAGAGGAAACCAGTTCAGGAGAAAAACAGGGACTTTAAGGCAGAGAAGATTTAGTTGTCCCTGTTGTCAAATTCGAAGATATCGAATCCAATCTCTTAGGCTGTTTAGCAGGAGGCTTCAAAGCAAAAGCAGGTTTGGAAGACTAGACAAGAGAGCATTTTCTATGCTCCTTGGGCTCCAAAGACAACTTTGACTTCTTAGAGGGGATGTTAGTCCCTGAAATAGAAGCTGTAGTGAAAGGAGCAGATGTAGGCAAGAATACTTTGAGAACTAGCTTGTTCTGTCTATTGATTAAAGCCAAAGAGTTGAAACCCAACAAATTTGACAAGGAGTTTCAGTAAGAGCTGCTCCCAAACAGTATACCTACTCTCTGTAGGCATCAGAGTTGGGTATCTTATGCAACAAGAAGTGCGCTTTTTGAAACCTGTTGGCTTTTCAGCTATTTCAGAAATATCTATTATATCTTTGTATACTATCTTTTTTTTTAAATAATCTAGAAAGAAGAATACCAACAATGATATTTAAGAAATACACAGAAATTGTGTAAGAGAAACCAGAATAAACTAATTTTACTCACAAAAAAATGAGACTTCACCCAAAAAGCTCAAGAGAGTGTGATCCACTTCTGTAGCAGAGAAGCAGCAAACAAGTTCTGGGGTATTACAGGGTTATGAGCCTTTATGGATAAAGGGAGGAGTTTGAGAGTTGGATCCAAGAGTCTAAAGAAAATGCAGATAGCTGGATCCAAGATCAGATCTGAGACCCATTTGTTGAGAGATAAATGAAAATGACAATATCAGATCTTCCCATTACCCACTGCCGTTACAAAAATATTTGTTATAACTGTAGTACTATTATGCTAATTGAAATGTTTGTTGATGTTGTAACTTAGATGCAGTCACACTGAGTACTGTGAGGTGCTCCAGTCATGAAGGAACTACCTTGCCATGGAAGGTTGCAAGTTCCTGGACAGTAATGCAATGCAGTCAGTAAAATGCATTATTATAAATATGTGGATTTGTGATCTTTAGCCATTTAAGAAATGCAATCATACAGGTCTGTGCTGTGCATTGATTCTATTCTGTGATGCCATGTAGAGGTCGCTAATTCCTCTTACCAGGCAGGTAATGACCAGGCTAAAAACACACCTGCACTTGATAGCATAATTATGCCATACTGTCACTGTATGCAGCACTTTTATTTAATGAAGGGAGGGGAAGGAGCATTGTATGAACATATTACTGTCAGATACACATTTATGAGGGAGCACAGCAGGACACCAATATGAAGGGGTGATGATAGTCCTGTTTATGGATATACGCTTTGCATATTTGACACTTGCTGGAGTAAACATTCTGTATGTATTCATCCAACACAAACTGTAATCAGAGTGCATTCTGCATCAAAACACATGAAGGCTCAACAAGAATATGTCTTTGTATCAAACGGAGCCAATCTGCAGCAGAAATGCACCTTTTCCTCCTACATAGAAAGGTACCTGATGTGTCAGTGATATAGTTTTGCCCTCAGCAGTGTCCTGTCTGTAGTTGGATGTGCTGCCCCTGTCTGTATGTGAATATGCTGCATCTGTCTGTATGGGAATGCACTGCATCTGTCTGTATGTGACTACATTGCACCTGTCTGTATGTGACTATGCTGCACCTGTCTGTATAAGAATGTGCTGCACCTGTCTGTATGTGACTACACTGCACCTGTCTGCACGTGACTACACTGTGCCTGTCTGTATGAGAACATGCTGCATCTGTCTGTATGTAACTATGCTGCATCTGTCTGTATGAGAATGTGCTACACCTGTCTGTATGTGACTACACTGCACCTGTCTACATGAGAATGTGCTGCACCTGTCTGTATGTGACTACGCTGCACCTGTCTGTATCTGACTATGCTGCATCTGTCTGTATGAGAATGTGATGCACCTGTCTGTATGTGACTACATTGCACCTGTGTGTATGAAAATGTGCTGCACCTGTCTATATGTGACTATGCTGCACCTGTCTGTATGTGACTATGCTGCATCTGTCTGTATAAGAATGTACTGCACCTGTCTGTATGAGAATGTGCTGCACCTGTATGTATGTGACTACACTGCACCTGTCTGTATGAGAATGTGCTGCACCTGTCTGTATGTGACTACACTGCAGCTGTCTGAATGTGACTATGCTGCTCCTGTCTGTATGAGAAGGTGCTGCGCCTGTCTATATGTGACTATGCTGCACCTGTCTGTATGAAAATGTACTGCAACTGTCTTTATCTGACTATGCTGCACCTGTCTGTATGAGAATGTACTGCACCTGTCTGTATGAGAATGTGCTGCACCTGTTGGTATGTGACTATGCTGCACCTGTCTGTAAATACACATATATTAGCCATCCATGGTAAAATCCATACGCTGTCAATGCCATTACGTAGGGGAAGTCAGCCGGTAACAGTCATAACACTGATGGTGTTCAACAGTGGAGTATTGTATGAGGTTATTGACTGTTGCCACAGAGTCTAGACTTCAAATGGTATCGATTCACTGGCCACCTTCTGGAGGCACACAATATAAAAAGGACAGCAAACAATGCCCGTAGGCATGCTATTTGTGTGCACTACAGCCCACAGAGATACATCATTGTCACATATCTGCACAACACAGGGAAACTATAAATTGTATCAAGGTGAATATATTAGAGCTACTGATACACTTATTCTCACATACATTTTCTTTTCCCTTCCACAGCAGGATGTATAAAAACACAAGTTCTCCTATGCAGAGAATGAAATCATGATTTACACTCTCCATTTCTACTGTTGGTGTGTGATCAGCCATAAGAAATCTGACTGTCTCCTTCAACAGGATGCCTGGCAGAATATTGTAAATGACATCAATGCTGTCAGTGACTGTGGCAGAAATTACTAGCAAGTCAGACACTGCGCAATTGTCATCATCAGTGCAGCAAAAGCTTTGTATAGCCTAACTGGCATAGGAGCTGAGGGCAACAAGGTGTAGCCAATCAACTTAACTGCCCTTATCAGATAAAGTATTGCCTTACCTCTCTGCATGTGGTTCTGAGTCATTGAGAGGCCATTGTGGAGTCCTGGATATTGGAACTAAGTTTGACAGCTCACCAATAATCTCTGCTGGAGATGCCCCAAGTGGGTATGTCTTTACAAGAGCAGGTTTCTGCATATTAGGTAAATGTGTGGCCCAGTGCAGATTAAATGCAGGATCCCATATTTTTTCTTCCACAGGAACATCAGGATTTCACACACAGAGACTATCTGCACAATGTACATTAATTAGTAATCAGTCCTACCACTACACACAATAGTATTGATTCCTTCACTGGGATTCAAATAATGGTGATGTCACTTGCTTCCTGTATATACTTTCCTTTGGCATTTTCACAGGTAATGTTTTATCAGGCTCTTCCACATATGCTTACCTGAACATACCATTGCCTGATGTCTGGGCTGAATCAGACTCTGATGTTGATGAATGCCAAACAGCAAGCAGCATAACCATGGCTCAACATGACAGTGTTGGATACAGGGAATGTGGAGTCCAGATCCCCACCCCAGTCAGTGGGCATAGCCTCTGCGCCTGTGGAACCCACCCCAGACACAAACGTGGACACAAAAGGACAGCACATCTCAGACATGTCTACCAAGACAGGAATGTGTACACTTGTGGTCAATTCCCAATGGTTGCTGTAAGCTCCTCTAAGCATAGGGAAGACAGGAGTTACTGCCCTGCTGGTGGTCTTGCATGCCATGGGAACCTCCCACCACTGGAGCAAGCTGTTTCAATGTTTGCAACCCACTGAATGTGCTTACTGAGCTGTTGGATGTGATAACCTCTAGGAGTTCATGTCCCACACGTGTGACATCATAGACATGTTGCATAAGGTGGTTGCAAGAACTAGCTTTCCTAGTGCACACAGGCATCATGGCAGACACATTTCCTGTGGCAGTTCTATTTCTGTCTTCAGTGGCGAGAACCACCATGGAAGGAGGGGGGCACTGCCAGACACATGTAGAGCCATCACTTTTACTTCGCCATCCATGATGGCAAAGTGCTTGTGCCGCATTTATTCACGGTATAAGTCATAACTCACTTTCATAAAGCACTACTGCCTCTTGGCATGGTCTTGATAGCACTTGTGACCCTCACAAGAGAATAATCACCTGTGGCAGGAGGCATGCATAGTCTGCACACACCTATCCTCTGGGTGCTCTGGACCTGCCTATTAGATCTCAACACAGTGATGTAACATCTGCAGAAGCTATGTCCCAGCACACACATGCTCAGATGTCCACAGTGTTCAGCCCCATCACACACGCGTGCGCGCACACACCCACACACATACACACACACACACACACACACACACACACACACACACACACACACACATGCACGCACACACACATACACACACACACACACACACACACACACTCACACACACACACACACACACACACACATACACACATGTATACACACAATTTTATTTATTTTTTTTAATTTATTTTTCCTTTTTGACTGAGTTAGTCACACTAGGCTCGTGGCCTCTTTTCAGGAAAGAGCCAAAGTGGTATTTCTACTATGGGGGTAAATTTGGTTAGGGCATTGGAGAACTTCCCCTACTTGTCATTTTTGCAGTGAGACCCATTTTGTAGGAGCACTTCCTGTTTCCATTCCAGGTGCAGAGACAGCCCACAGAAACAAGGAGGCAGATGGAGGCAGAAGGAGATGTGATGGAGTGGTGAAAGAAATGGAGGAGAAAGCAAATATTAAACCAGAGAATATGTGAAGGATTCTGAAGAAATGTTTCAAACAAATCTGTTTGATGGAGATGAGTCAGCAAATGAAAGATGTGTAATTACAACCCTCTAAATGGGAGAGTTGCGGGATGATTTCCCTAAAGAAATGGCAGTGCAGAGTGAGCCAGAAAATGAAGGAGATGTTTCCCGGGGGGGGGGACATTATGGAGAAAATACAAAAGAGGATTCAGAGACAATCCTGAAGAATACTGGTGAGAAGGAAAAGAAAACACATGCAGAGGAAGTAAAAGAAGGCAAAAGTAAAGTAGCAAAATAGAAGGCAGAAGACATTGTAAAAGTTAATGGACTGGTGGCTGGGATTGTAATACTGTGTTAAAAATAGAAAGAGAAAAATATGTATATATTAGGCATGATAAATGTGGAGGGGAATAGGGTTGTCATAATGTACTGGGGCAACCCAAAAGGTTTTTTTTTTTTTGGAAAAGAAGGACATCTCTTAAGTAAGCGTGACAAAAGAAATTGCTATATTTGTGGGGAAGTGGAACGTGATGCAAAAAAAATGTAAACTGAAATGCTTTAATGTGACAAATTGGATATTTATGGATAGATTGCAAAAATGAAAATAAGAGTCACAAAAAAGAAAAAGAGTAGAAAATAAACAAAGGGAAGACATTTTAGAAATAGCAGAACCAAAAGAAAAATTAGATGAGAAAAAATAATAAAGAGGACATAGAAGAAGGTTCTAAAATAAGTGATGAAGAAGACATAAATTTGAAGGTAGTAAAAAATAATTATATTGGTAAAATGGTAAACGACAGAAAAAGAAAATTTAAAAGGATAAGTACGAAAGAAAAAAGAAAGGAAATGGATGAAAAAGAAAATATGCAGCTAATGATTGGGGGTTGATATAATGGTTAAGGTGTTTGACTCCCAGGCACAAGGTACGGGGTTTGATTCTCATCTTCGGGAAGGAAATTGGCTAGTATTAGAATGGCCTTTAAAGAATGTTAGCATAATTTTATTTTATTTTACATTTGTTGACCGGGGCAGTCCGACTGGATACATGTCCATTTTCAGCGGAGGCCTGGGGAGAAAAGCTCCAAGATAGTAATACACATTGAACATTTAGTAAATGCTAGTTTTAACCAGATTACAGTCATAAGCAATACCAGCATTTAGCACATATAGAACTAAGTTATTATAAAACACTTTACAAAACATAACATTATTTTCAAAGTTAAACATACATAACATTACATTCAGGTTCAAGACACACTGAGCAGCAGTTATACAATTGACCTTTCCTGAAATGCAGTGGTAGAAAAAAGTTAGAAGTAGTTGAAGGTAAGGCACCTAAGAAATAGAGAGGTCACTAGTCGGGGTTAGTGCAAGGACATAACCAATGAGTTTTGAAGTATTAGCCATGCCGATAGTTTGAGTCTGCAAGTCTGGGTGCAGCATCCCCCCCACCCAACCTGAGTTAAGAGGTCTGAGATCAGAGAAAGCTGCCTGGGAGGCTGTAAGGTCAGGCTGCATAGTAAGGGGTGCCAATTTTGTCTGGGCCAATCTGCAGCAATGAGGATGGCCTTTGGTCTCTCTTTCCTTATTTGATCAGTACCTTGGGAATAAGAGGCAGAGGAGGGAAAATGTACACAAAGAGGGTGTTTCCAGGGGAAGGTCAAGGCATCCACCTTCCATGCTAGCAGGTGATACTCCCTGGTACAGAAAATTTTTCAGTTGATGGTGGAGATGCGAAGCAAAGAGATCCACCTCCAGAGTCCCCCACCCCTGAGTGATCTGTAAAAAGATTTTTATGTGGAGCTCTGCTTAAGTGGTCTGCCATGGTGTTGTTGATCCCTGGTAGGTGTTGGGCTATCAGGTTTAGTCCCATGGAAAAGGCTGTCAGCCAAGTGTTGGGCTATCAGGTGTAGTCCCATGGAAAAGGCTGTCAGCCAGAGGTTCATGACTACCCTGCACAGAGGGTAAGATTGGGTCCCTTCCTGTCTGTTGATGTACCACATTACTGTGGTGTTGTCTGTTTTGACAAGGAGAACCCCTGGTTTGAGATGGGGTTTGAAGGATGTCAGAGTCTTTTGTACTGCCATCATTTCCTTCTGGTTGATGTGTAAGGGAAGGTGCTGGGCATCCTAAAAACCTTGGATGCACTTGCCTTCTAGGTGAGCACCCCAAGCTATGTCTGAGGCATCGGTGGTAATGGTCTGCCCATTTGGGCTGAGGTTGAAGGAAAGACCCTTGTTCTGGGCACGGGCCCCTGCCCACCAGAGAAACTTGGCCCTTATGCAGGGGATCAGAGGTACAGAGGTCTGTAGAGGATGACAGTGCTGACACCAAAGGTTATTTAGGTACCACTGAAGTTTTCTCATGTGAAGCCTAGCCAGAGGAATTACAAGGATGCAAATGCCATGTACCCCAAGGCTTGCAGGAACTTCCTCACAGTGCGGTGACTTCTGAGAGCCAGCTGGGTAAAATAGAGATGCAGGAAGCTCTGCTTTTTTTGGGATAGGAAGGCCATTTTGGTTGCTGTGTCCAGCAGTAATCCCAATAAAATGATTTTCCTGGAGGGTATTTGCCTTGATTTCTTCTAGTTGATGGTGTACCCTAAGGAGGTTAGGAGGGTTTTGACAAAGAGGGGGTCCTTATGGAGTTTCTCACTGCCATCTGACTGAATAAGGCAGTCGTCCAGATAAGCATAATAATGAATTAATGAAACCAGGAATCTAAGGAAAAGGCAAAATGAAAATTTTAGAGTGCTTTCTATAAATGTGAATAGTATTAAGAATATAGAAAGAAAATAGGGATTTTGAAGTGGTGTAATACATGTGATGTAGATGTAATTATATTAGATGACACAAGATTTTTAACAAATGAGGAAAGATTACAGAGAAGCTATGAGGAGGAAAGATAATCTGGAATTTGAGAAATGAGAAATGTTCTTCTGGAATAGCTGTATTCTGTAGAAATACAGCAACTATATTAGATGCAACCTTAGCAAAAATGGGAAGATTAACCATTGTAGATTTAAAATGGAAATAACAAGTATACAGAGTTATAACATTATATACTTATACTAATTGTAAAGAAAGGGGAAGCTTATTTCATCAGATTTTTGACTACGTAGTGATAAATATGAATATTATAATAGAAGGACTTTAACTGTGATTTAAGAGGCAAGCACAAAAGAAAAGGAAATGATATAAGAAAGATGTTAGAAATTATAAGATGTGGTAAGTTAAAACTTTGGACCAAAATTCATGGATTTATAAAAGGCATATGTATAAAACTAAAATAGATTATTTTATAGTATCAAAAGGTTTAGTTACATGAGAAGGGGGTAGCTGAAACAGGATTTTATGATCATATTGAAATATGCCAAGAGATAAAGGAAAACAAGAAATACATAAAATAAGCAAATGAATAAAAAAGATAAATGAGAAAGCATGGAATGAAGAAGGCAATAGATTAGTAATACAATTATGCAAAGATCATAATAGCATGAGAACATTTTATAAAAACTGGTCTGAATGGTGGATGATATTTAAGGAAAATATAAAAAATGTTCTTTACAATGACAATATGATGTGAGAAAAGTAGAGAAAGAAAAATAGAAAAGAACATATAACAATGCACTGGAAGATTTAAAATATAATGGTAGAAAGTACTTTGACAAAGAAAAAGAATTATACGAAAGAAATCAAGAAAAATACAATAATTGTTATATGAGCAAATATTTTTTTTACAATGAAAAAGGGAAGTATCGAGTTACTTAAGCAGAAACATAATACAATATATACTTAGTACAATATATACATGTTTAAAGGACAACAGCGGAACGTTAAAGCAGATGGCTCAACCTGCTGTCTCTTTTAGTCCCTGTTCATTGATACAGCCTTGAAAAATCATCCATGCAGCTTTAAAAACTAATCCACTCAACTGTTTTCCCTGTTATGCTTCCTACCTTTCCATACTGTTTTACTTTCACTTTGAAAACCAAGTTGAAAAACCTCTAGCTGACTCTGAAATGATGATGTCACATCTGCCAGAGCTCTTGCTCTAGCTACCAGAGCATTTCCTCCCCCAAAGTGATGTAATCCCCACCTGATTTGCATGCTGTATAGAAGAGCCAGTGGACCTCCCACATTGTGATGTCAGAGCTGCCTTGCCAAGCCCACTCTTAACCTAGCAAAACTGTCAAACTATAATCTCACTTTTCTGAAGAGCCCTACCGATATGTGACAAAATACAGGCAGAACCACATTAACCACTGCAAAAATTAAGAGCATAAATTTGCAATGACCATGCATAGACAATTGCATATTTTTACATAAGAAGCAGATGTCTGTCACAATTAATCGACAACACTACATCAGATTACAAGAAGTATGCAATACCATAATTTTCTTAAATTACCACTTAAAAAACTGTGTGGGTGCTGTCATGCAAGTCTGTGAATATTCTGTGTTTATAGTGCATCATTTCTTAGCTATCTAACCAAACAGGAAGGTAAAATAAGTGGGAGTTTGATGCTTTGCAAAACAGTGATTATTCCCAGTGCTATGGAGCTTTGTTCTAAATTTGACAGGAGGAGTGCAACAAAAAAGTCTCCCACTGTAAGGAAGGAAAGACTGACAAGAAAACAGTACATTAGTCTGGTCACCTGCTGTGAGCTGCCAATCACATGCAGATAGTGGGTCAAATTACCCTTAGCTCTTTGACACCTAGGGAAGGTAGGAGTGAAGGGGAGGGTAGATACCTTGAAGAACTAAATTTCAGCCTTCATAAAAGAAATCAAGTTAGCATTTCTAAGAAAAAAGAGCAATAAAATGCGCTTATCAGTTCTGTTCTGTAGCATTTGCACTGCTTGTGTTTGAAGTAGTCATTGAAAAAGGATAAAATTTTAACCAAAAGTAGGTTACTGTAACACAGCAGTAAATGCCTGTAAAATCAATGCACTGACAGGAGCTTTAGGGAAAATGTGGCAGATCTGATGTAATTTTTTGGAGACAAACAATGCATTCTGGGATACTTAGAGGCAGACTAAACAGTCAGAATTATTTCAAGATGCCAGACCCTATGTGGTCAGAGTCAGAAATTTCATATAAAAATATTTAAAAAGCACCAAATAGTCCCAGAGTGGTGTTAAAATGTAGGAAACACCAAACCATGATGAAATAAACATGTTTTTTGAGTCTGTCAATGCAGTTGTTCTTTAAAGAAAAAAATAAAGTAGTGAAAAATCATGGAAAGTAAAAAAGTTAACAGAAAAAAGAGAATAAAGAGGTGGAAAATGAGATTTCTTTAAATGAGCTAGAAAAAGTATCAGGACAAGTAAATATAGATTTGGCTGCAGGACCAGAAGGAATAGGGTAGGAAATGTATAAACATTTAAGGGATTGGCAAAAAAATATTTTTAAAGATTTTGAATGAATGGTTAAATGAAAATTGTATGTACAAAGAATGATGTAGTGGAATATTTAAACTCATATGGAAGAAGGAGAAGACAAAAAACTTAAGACAGTATTGAATAATAATGATTATGAGATCTTTATGAAAATAATAGAAAAGATATGTGAAACTAAAATGGAAACTATTAGCAATATAGTGTGTACAGTATAAACTGGAATGGTTGTCAAGAATTATTAATTATATCATTGTGGATGATATGAATAGAAAAGAAGCAAAAATCATGATAGCAGACAATTAATAAGGCATTTGACACAACTGGCCATGAAATTGTATGTGTAATGATGAAAGAATATAAGTGAGAAAGTTAGGAAATTGTGTATGTCAGTGTAGATTAGTAATAAAGTAAAAATACTTGTAAATGGCTGGTTAATCCAAGAGGTACTTCTGAAAAGTGGAGTAAAACAGGGATGTCAAATAAGTTGTATACTCTTTGCATTAGTTATGAATGTGATAGCATGTGAAATATATTACAAAATGAAGGAGGTGGGGTATATAACATCTGAAGGGTTAAGAATTCCAGTTCTGTTATTATCTCACATGACATTAGGATAACTGCAAAAAAACAAAATGTGAATAAAAGAAGTAATAATTTTCACAAATAAATGTCTAAATGTGATAGTAATGGCTTTAAATAAAGAGAAAAGTAAAGGTTTAGGTGATGTAGTAAAGCTAGGGGGTATATATTTTACAATTAATGAAATTTCTGTATTAGATATAAAATTTTGGAATTAACATATACGTAGAATTCAATGAGAAAAAAACAATAGAAGAAATAAAACAAACCTGTCTTTTCTGCAGAACATTATAAATTATCATTCAGAAAAAGTCTTATTTGATAAATTCAGTACTGATGGAAAAATAGCATACTTAGAAAGTGTATTTATGTTGCCAACAATATTTGAAAAGGAATTATTGCAGTTTTTTTTCATTTATATAAGGTTCTAGATTAAAGCCAGTAAAAATGAATTTTGTATTTAAATAAAGAAAAAAGGGGTTAGGGTTAATTAACCCAGTGGTATATGTTGCTTCTTTAAATTTGTACGAAGTGTTAAATTGGATAAAAGAAAAATATTAGAGATTAGTAGTAAAACTGTATAAATATAAGTATGATAATTTGTGAGGTAAATAGAGTAAAAGAGAAAAAGACTATATAAATGAAGAAATAAAATGTTACCAGTAAAAATAATTTTGTGGAAAATAAAAACTTGTGATATAGAAAACTGTGGTATAAAAATTTAATGATAAAACATTACTATGTAAAACTATGGTAAAATCTAACAGATGAAAAAATTTAAAGCTATAACACTATGAAGCAGATGGTATAATCAGAAAGTAGAATGTCACGATTTTCTGTGGAGACTGGTCATACATAAATTGCCAGTAAAAGGAAATATGCCATATAAAAAGAAAAGTGATTGAATATGTTTACACTAATCAAGAAGATGAAACTATGGAAAGTGTTTTTGAAATGTAAAAGAGTAAAAAAAAGTTATGGTGAAAACTATGTAAAGAAGTTTTATCTGAAGATATAATAGAAGTGGATAAAATAAACATGGATATGATTACATATGGATATTACAAGAATGGAGGTAAAGAATAATAAACAAATATATAAAAGGTTATTTTATGTTATATGGGCTATATGGAATGAAAGAGTAAATGAAATTATGTTTAATGGTAAATAGATTTTAGCAAAAATGTTACGTACGCTTTAAAACTTCAGCTTGGCCAGCTAAGAACTTGGTTATATTCAACTGGACGTATAAGAGAATTTAAGTACCTTTATCTGAACTTTTTTTAAAAAAAATACAGTATTTAATTTGAGTGTTGAAGGAATTTTTAACTGAAGTTATTCTGCTCTTCAGTAACTTGAACTGAAGCTAGTGTTGGCTGAATTTTGTTATTTGCTAGTAATTACAGGTGTGGGGGTAGCCACATTCTTTGATTTCCTGTCCTTGCATATTTAAACTGGTGCATGTGAAATAATTCCTGCTTTAAAACTTCAGCTTGGCCAGCTAAGAACTTGGTTATATTCAACTGGACGTATAAGAGAATTTAAGTACCTTTATCTGAACTTTTTAAAAAAATACAGTATTTAATTTGAGTGTTGAAGGAATTTTTAACTGAAGTTATTCTGCTCTTCAGTAACTTGAACTGAAGCTAGTGTTGGCTGAATTTTGTTATTTGCTAGTAATTACAGGTGTGGGGGTAGCCACATTCTTTGATTTCCTGTCCTTGCATATTTAAACTGGTGCATGTGAAATAATTCCTGCTTTAAAACTTCAGCTTGGCCAGCTAAGAACTTGGTTATATTCAACTGGACGTATAAGAGAATTTAAGTACCTTTATCTGAACTTTTTTTAAAAAATACAGTATTTAATTTGAGTGTTGAAGGAATTTTTAACTGAAGTTATTCTGCTCTTCAGTAACTTGAACTGAAGCTAGTGTTGGCTGAATTTTGTTATTTGCTAGTAATTACAGGTGTGGGGGTAGCCACATTCTTTGATTTCCTGTCCTTGCATATTTAAACTGGTGCATGTGAAATAATTCCTGCTTTAAAACTTCAGCTTGGCCAGCTAAGAACTTGGTTATATTCAACTGGACGTATAAGAGAATTTAAGTACCTTTATCTGAACTTTTTTTAAAAAAATACAGTATTTAATTTGAGTGTTGAAGGAATTTTTAACTGAAGTTATTCTGCTCTTCAGTAACTTGAACTGAAGCTAGTGTTGGCTGAATTTTGTTATTTGCTAGTAATTACAGGTGTGGGGGTAGCCACATTCTTTGATTTCCTGTCCTTGCATATTTAAACTGGTGCATGTGAAATAATTCCTGCTTTAAAACTTCAGCTTGGCCAGCTAAGAACTTGGTTATATTCAACTGGACGTATAAGAGAATTTAAGTACCTTTATCTGAACTTTTTTTAAAAAATACAGTATTTAATTTGAGTGTTGAAGGAATTTTTAACTGAAGTTATTCTGCTCTTCAGTAACTTGAACTGAAGCTAGTGTTGGCTGAATTTTGTTATTTGCTAGTAATTACAGGTGTGGGGGTAGCCACATTCTTTGATTTCCTGTCCTTGCATATTTAAACTGGTGCATGTGAAATAATTCCTGCTTTAAAACTTCAGCTTGGCCAGCTAAGAACTTGGTTATATTCAATTGGACGTATAAGAGAATTTAAGTACCTTTATCTGAACTTTTTTTTTTTTAAAAATACAGTATTTAATTTGAGTGTTGAAGGAATTTTTAACTGAAGTTATTCTGCTCTTCAGTAACTTGAACTGAAGCTAGTGTTGGCTGAATTTTGTTATTTGCTAGTAATTACAGGTGTGGGGGTAGCCACATTCTTTGATTTCCTGTCCTTGCATATTTAAACTGGTGCATGTGAAATAATTCCTGCTTTAAAACTTCAGCTTGGCCAGCTAAGAACTTGGTTATATTCAACTGGACGTATAAGAGAATTTAAGTACCTTTATCTGAACTTTTTTTTAAAAAATACAGTATTTAATTTGAGTGTTGAAGGAATTTTTAACTGAAGTTATTCTGCTCTTCAGTAACTTGAACTGAAGCTAGTGTTGGCTGAATTTTGTTATTTGCTAGTAATTACAGGTGTGGGGGTAGCCACATTCTTTGATTTCCTGTCCTTGCATATTTAAACTGGTGCATGTGAAATAATTCCTGCTTTAAAACTTCAGCTTGGCCAGCTAAGAACTTGGTTATATTCAACTGGACGTATAAGAGAATTTAAGTACCTTTATCTGAACTTTTTTAAAAAAAAAATACAGTATTTAATTTGAGTGTTGAAGGAATTTTTAACTGAAGTTATTCTGCTCTTCAGTAACTTGAACTGAAGCTAGTGTTGGCTGAATTTTGTTATTTGCTAGTAATTACAGGTGTGGGGGTAGCCACATTCTTTGATTTCCTGTCCTTGCATATTTAAACTGGTGCATGTGAAATAATTCCTGCTTTAAAACTTCAGCTTGGCCAGCTAAGAACTTGGTTATATTCAACTGGACGTATAAGAGAATTTAAGTACCTTTATCTGAACTTTTTTTAAAAAATACAGTATTTAATTTGAGTGTTGAAGGAATTTTTAACTGAAGTTATTCTGCTCTTCAGTAACTTGAACTGAAGCTAGTGTTGGCTGAATTTTGTTATTTGCTAGTAATTACAGGTGTGGGGGTAGCCACATTCTTTGATTTCCTGTCCTTGCATATTTAAACTGGTGCATGTGAAATAATTCCTGCTTTAAAACTTCAGCTTGGCCAGCTAAGAACTTGGTTATATTCAACTGGACGTATAAGAGAATTTAAGTACCTTTATCTGAACTTTTTAAAAAAAATACAGTATTTAATTTGAGTGTTGAAGGAATTTTTAACTGAAGTTATTCTGCTCTTCAGTTATTCCCACCCACCCACCCGCCCTGTTTTTGTTTTGGTGTTAATCTTAGTGGCATTGAAACTGCCTGCCCCTCAGCCTGCCTCTGGGCCCATCTCATTTGCTCACTCAACTGAGTGCAGTGAGATCATATTCTGATTTCAGGCACTTCTACTGTGTACAAAGAGAGCATCTGGGAAATAGAAAAAAAAAATTAAGCTTATTTCCTGCCTTTCTTGTTAAGTGGTACAGACTATTTGTAGGCTTCTGAGCCCCCAAGCCCTTCTGTGTTTGAGGGAAGCCTTCTAGCTTGTTTTTTTTTCTTATAACTAGCCAGTTTTCTAGTTTCAGCACTCAAATCTGTTTCTTTGATCTCAGCACTTGTTCAGAAAAAAAAAAAAATGTCATCTGCTTTTACTGTACTTGTGTTTTTACCTACTTCTTTTTACTTTTGCATCATCTTAAAATACTCAATTGTATTTATTACTGCTTGGTGTAACTCATTCTAAGCCTTTTGGTTTAAACACTTGGGCTTTGGACCAGTTAGTTGTTTTGCACTGAGAGGGTTTGTGGTCTGCACTGTTGTGGCAGAACAGGTAGCTTACATCCTTCTAGGTTGAGAACTGCTGATTGAGGGCTCAGTGTCTGTTATTCTAAAAGTGTATTAATTCTGGTTTAAGCACTTGGGCTTTCAAGCCAGTTATTTTACATCAAGAGGGTTCGTGGTCTGCACTCTTGTGGGAGAAGAGGCTGGACTCTGCCCTTCTGAGCTGGGAATTTCTGGTTAAAGGCTTATAGTGCATGCATATCTGAACTGTTTCTTACTGAAGTTGGTGCGCCTTGTTTGCTGTGGCATAGACTGGATTCGGGCCTGCTGGATCTAGCTTTGTTTGTGTAACTTGAGCACTAATCCAGACATTCTCTAAAGTATTCAATGGTATTTATTACTGCTTGGTTGTAACTTGATTAAAGTGTAGCTATCATTCAAGTCTTTTGGATTAAGCACTTGGGCTTCAGACCAGTTGTTTTACATTAGGAAGGTTTGTGGCAAGCACTGTGGTGGCAGGACAGGTAGCTTTCATCCTTCTAAGTTGGGAACTGCTGATTGAGAGCCCAATGTCCAAGTGTATTAGTTCTGGTTTAGGCACTTGGGCTTCAGGCCAATTATTTTACATTAAGAAGGTTCGTGGTCTGCACTCTTGTGGGAGAAGAGGCTGGACTCTGCCCTTCTGAGCTGGGAATTTCTGGTTAAAGGTTTATAGTGCCTGAATATTTGAACTGTATCTTACTGAAATTGGTTCACCTTGTTTGCTCTAGCATAGACTAGATCCAGGCCTGCTGAATCTAGCTTTGTTTATATGCTTGTTGTTTGTTTGCTTGTTATTTCCCTGGAAGCTAATTCCACCTAATACGCAACTTCTCAGCGCTTCTGTGGATCACTAGTGATATCTGCATTTATTTCCTTGTTTCACTTGAAAGAAAGTTACTGTTTGTCGTTTTTGCATTTAGTTACTTGTAACACATTGCACTCAAGTTACCGGGCACTTGCTCACTAAAGCAATTATATAAGTCAGCACTAAAAATTAAAAGCACTACACCCTCACTCCCCACTGGCCCTTGTTTTCAATTAAGGAATTCCCAATATTATTCTAGCATGTCCAAAGGTCAGTTGTCAATCTTCTCTCCGGTCCAGCTGGTGAATCTGGGAATCTTGAGGCAATGTTATAACTGCCTCATGTACACAGACAGCCCTCTCCTCCTCCCACATAACACAAATACTTGTGAGAGATGCAGCTATTTAGCCAAACTGGAGGCTGAGCTCTCTCAACTCAGGACTGGCAAGACCAGACAGGAGGAGAAGGCAACTACACACACCACAAAACCAGCCTCACATAATGCTACCACTCCACTGAATCAAACACATAAACACACAAAGACATACTCGGAGGCTCTGAGTAAAATTTACCTAAACAGCAGAGGCCTCCAAAGCAGACACCCAAACAACTGCTACCTCAAGACACCCCACAAGCAACACATAAACCACAAAAGCAGTGTGCAAAGCAGTCACAGCCCTTAAGGCCAAATACAACACCAAACATACTTGTCATAGGTGACTCCATAGTCAGACACACTGACATCCCACTCACCAGGCTGAACAAGGAGAGGGTCACAGTAAGCTGCCAATCGGGCTAGAATCCACCACATAACACAAGCACTCGGGTCACTCCACGGCAAGTACAAATATGACACAGTCATTGTCCATGCTGGTGTGAACGACCTGAGACGTACCTCTCTGGACTACATGAAAAGAGACATAGAGGAGCTCTCTGATTATGTAGCCCAGGCAGGTATGACCCTAACCCTGAGCAGTATCCTTCCTTCACCAAGAATGATGCCACAATATAGAGACAAGATGATCAGCTTTAACAATTGGCTTAATGTCTGGTGTCATTCAAAGGGGATCCAGTGTCTGTCTGCCTGGGATGACATGCTTGACAAGCCACGCTGTTTCAAGGGACAGCTTGCACCTGTCACCCTGGGATTCGGATATTGGCTAAGGCTCTTGCCACCCCATAGTGCCTTTTTAGGCAAGGCTCAAATTCTAAACCTACCACCCTAGAAAACAAAAATGGGAAGAAACTGAGGGTAATGCTGCTCAATGCCAGAAGTCTAAATCTCAAAATGCACGCACTCGAGGCCCTTCTCAGTATGGAGAACATCGATGTCTGTGCTGTAACTGAAACCTGGTTCAAGGCTCCTGAGAGCACCCCAGCACTATTAGGTTTTACCTCATATCATGCGTTCCGCCCCAAAACCCAGACCACACCACAAAAGGAGGGGTGTATCCATATTCATAAAGGATACCCACACCTCCAGGTTGGTGGCAACGCAAAGCTTCGAAACCATCCAGGTGCAACTAACCATAGGCAAAACTGCTCTACAAATTGTAGCATGCTACAGGCCACCCTCTCAAACTCAGGAACCCCACACAGCCTTCCGAAGACACTGGAGGGTATAAATGTATCTCCAAACACCATCATATTGGGTGACTTCAACTACCCGAATATAGACTGGGAACATTACTCAAGCCCTAACTTTCTAGCCCAACGGTTCCTGGAGTTCATAAATTCAAATGCCATGGAACAGCTAGTCACTGTTCCCACGAGAGGAGAAAATATACTAAATCTCATTGTCACAAACATGGGGACAAAATGCTCCACACGGAAGTATATCCCTCATTGGTGAGATCTGATCATAAACTAATCTCACTGGAAATCCACATCCCGCCCCCCACCCCAAACAAAAAAGACCATAGTGAAGAACTTCTCTAAAGCAAACTTCACACTACTCAAGACTGGTGTGGTATCCTTCAAGGCCCCTGAGCCAGTGGAAACCACAACCCAAGCTGCGGAAGCCCTTACAAATGCCTTCTATGAACACCTCCAGGACTGCATGGATCAGGCAATCCCAAATAAAACCAAGACTCTTTCCACAAAGGGCAAGCGTCCAGTCTGGTGGACCCCAGCTATTAACAAACTTTAGAATAAGAGCAGAAAGCTATTACCTGATAGAACAAAATCCATAAAAGGAAGTCACCCTGATCATTATTAGTAAAAAATACGAGCACTCATAAAATCAACTAAGGCCAATTTTGAGAGAAAAATTGCCATGGATTCAAAGGACAATCATAAGGCCTTTTTCAGCTATGTTAGGAACCTGGATGGAAACTCCCAGATATGCTCAGAATTAGTCCAAAATGATACAAAATCACTGAACCCACAGACATTGCCAACATACTGGCAGACAGGTTCAGTGCAAACTTCACCCCTCTCCCCTAAAGGAGAGATAACTATCCCAGCCGAGTGTAGCCTCCCGGACATCTCAAATGCGCAGGTGAAAGCTGCTCTCTCTAAAGCTAAAAACACAGCATCAATGGGACCGATGGTGTCCCCGGCTGTGTGCTACACGAGCTAAATGAGGAATTAAACCCGCACATAAGGCAGCTGTTTAATCTCAGCCTTACCACAGGATACGTGCCCAAGGAGTGGCGTACGGCAACTGTGGTCCCACTCCACAAAGGCGGCACCTCTACGGACCCTGGTAATTACCGCCCCATAAGCTTAACAAGTCTAGTCTGCAAAGCTATGGAGAGGATCATAATGGAGCTCATAAACAAAGATATAGGGGACTTGCAGACATTGGACCTGACCCAGTTTGGCTTTTTTGTCAAGGGAAGATCATGCCTTTTGAACTTGGTCGACTTCTTCGAAACAGTCACCAAGGCCATTGATGAGGGAAAGGCAGTCCATACAGCCTACCTTGACCTTGCAAAGGCTTTCGACACAATACCCCACTCGGGTATTGTAGAAAAACTTACCAGCTTAAATGTAAACCCATATGTCACAAGATGGGTTGCAAACTGGCTTAAGGACAGAACCCACAGGGTTAGAGTTGCTGGCGCTGTGTCAGACTCCAAGCCGGTCACAAGTGGTGTCCCACAGGGCTCGGTCCTTGGCCCCCTATTCTTTGGCATCTACTTCTCAGAAGTACAGGCCAACATGGGAGGACTTTGGCTGACAAAGTTTGCAGGCGACTGCAAACTGGCCGCCATAGTGGAAAGTGCAGCGGACACGGATATCCTTCAGAAGGGACTCACGGAAACAGATAGCTGGTGCCAGAGCCATGGCCTGAAGTTAAACGCCAAAAAATGTATAGTCATACCCTTCGGGAAAAACAAGGTAACCCCAAGCTACCATATAGGTGGCAATCCACTAAGCACAGAAGAGGTTATCAGGGACCTGGGGACCCAGGTTGACAGTGGCCTTTCTTTTGACACTCACATTGCTAAAGTGGTTAGAAAGACCTTCTACATTGCCCACCTGATCATGAAGGGATTCACATCCAGATCTAGTGAGGTCATTGTTCCCTGTACTCTTCACTTATCAGACCAATGATCGAGTACAATGCCCCATTCGGGATGTATCTCACCCGACATCTGCAGCAATTGGAGAGACCCCAAAAGTTCCTCACCAAAAGGATAAAGGGACTCCAAAATCTGTCATATGCTGCCAGATTGAAGAAACTCCAGCTCTATTCAGTTGCATACCATCTGCTCAGAGGTGACATGTGCCTGACATACAAGGCCATGTCCAACCCGGAATTAATGGACATGCTCCACCTCAAAAAATCCAAATCCACCAAAACCACTAGAGCAAGCGACTTAAACCTTAGCACGGATATAAATAGGATGTGCTGGAGGGATAGATTTATCACTCAGAGACTCCCTATGCTGTGAAATAAAATCCCAGTCCATGTGAGGCAGAGCACCTCGCTGACTCTGTTCAAGAGAAATCTAGACCTGTGGATGGGAGATCGTAGGTTTACCCCGGGAATCATCTCTGTGTCACTGCTGGACAGAGGCACAACAAACTAATGGGCACAGTATTTTTTCATATAAGGGGTGGCGTAAGCCACAAAAATTTGGGCTAGGCTTATAAATGCCTTAGGGCAGATAGCCTAGTATAAACCTATGAACCTATAAGTAATGTTATTGCAATAGACAGATGACTCCACAGTCATCACCACAGCCAACTCTCCCTCAAAGCTTTTCTCAGCTAATCTTTTAACTTATTTGAAACATGGCCCTACAACAACCAGCTCATCCTTAACCCTAAAAAACAAATCTGTTACTCTTCCTACCTAAAAAGTTCAACAATATTAAACCCTCCTTCTCCATACAGTCCCTTAATAACACTCCCATTTAGGTAGAATCTAGCACTAAGCTCTTAGGTGTAACCATCGACGATCAGCTTAAATTTGACATGCATGTTAATAACTGTATCAAAAAGACTCATTCAAAACTAGGGCTCCTTTACCGTAACAAGAAATTCCTTACCTCTGTAGCCAACGTTACTCTCTCTCTCTTACCTACCTTCTACCCAGCCTAATGTACAATTCTCAAATTCTCACAAATCTTAACTCAGCACTCCTGACCAAACTTGAATCTACCTACAACAAGGTTGCTAGATTTGCCGCCCAACAAACCTACAAATCTCATAGCTGTCTCTCTTTAAAACACCTAAACTGGCTTGAATTACCCCACCAGCTTCTTCTCTCTCAGCTCCAGATCATCCATTCTGTCCTATCCCAGCCTTCCTACTGCTCAGCACTATCTCCTCTCATTCCCATTATTCTCCCTGCTGACCTCTCTGAAGCTCTAGCCAAGACCTACTACAAATCTACAAACCCAAGTCTAAAGTTGGGCACAACATGTACAGCTATCACCCCACTATTGCTTGGAATAGGCTCCCTCTAGAAATCAGGACCTTTACCACCTAGCCACCAAAGAGCACTTTAAAAGTCACTGGTCCTGCCACTACACTCTCCCTCCTTAACATCCCCTACTTCTCATACCTTAATCTACTTTCTGCCCTTAACTCACTCTTCTCACTAGCTCTCTCTAATCTTCCTTGACTACTCTTTCTACTGTCTTCTAAAATCTATTAAGCAAATCACCTCAGAGAAACATTCTGTTGTAATTGTCTTGCCTTCATGAAACTACATTATGATAAAACTGTTTTTTTGTAACCACTTACCCCAAAAACTATATTCATCTTAATGACATATTTCTTTTTATACATTTTGAAATAGTTATGCTGTACTTCTGATTATTGACACTGTATAACATTGTATTGCTACTTAATGCCTTGTAATAATCATGTAACATTGCTGTTTAATGCTAATTTATAATGAAAATTGTTTAATATGTTGGAGCTTTTCTCCCCGGGCCTCTGATGAAAAAGGGCTCTTCAGCTCAGTCAGACAATCCCAGTCAACAATTGTAAAATACAATTAATTAATTAATTAATTAATTAATTAATTAATTAAATAAATAAAAATCAGATGGTGGTTATGGAAAAAGAAGCGTGGGTGTAATATGGATGAAAAATTGGTATGACTGCAAAGAAAATTATAAATATGTGTAAACAGATTTGCAAATTTGTAAATCTTTGTAACTATGTAAATATTATGTAAATAAAAGTTATTTTAGTATATAAATAAAGGACCCCTACTCTTTTTAATAGGTGCCATGGGATCCAGCTGAGCTACCAAAAACTCAAACAAATAGGGCCATAGTTTAACATCTCAGCTGAAGGACAACATACTCAGGAATGCAGAATCCCCCTAATGATACACTGCAGTATTAGTAATCCAGTCACCTGCAGTGGGAATAGAACCCACAGTGTCATGTCTTCTAGCACCAAAGGTTAGTGTGCTACCTGATACACTGCTGACAGCATCCCATCCATACCCAGAACACCCCCCAGGGCTGAGACACACAGCACAAAGTTAGATTCGACCATATCAACACACAAAGACATGCACACACAAAATTGCTCATGGATGACACTTGACACTCTGCTCTGCTCTGCTGTCTGTACTCTGTTACTTGGGTAACCAATTTCTGTTGCAGTGTGGCCAGTTTATGTATGATATAATACAACCTGGGTGAAGGTTTGGATGTATCACTTTTTCTTTTCCGTATACTGCTTTAGTCTGGCCTACAGTTAGGAACCACCAGCTGCTTTTTGGCATGTGCCATTGCATACTGCACCTGCCTTTGCCTGGCATAGTCTTCCCCATAACACGCTCTTCATCAGACTCTTTCTATATTGTCATGTGTGAGGCTTCCTCCTGAATGCATATGTGCTACTGCAATTGGTTGCATATAATGATGTTATATAACACAGCACAGATGGAAAATATCTTACTGCATGTGCTAAGCCCGTATCACCAGATACATCCTAAAAGCAAAAGTGGTTCATCAACAGGCTAAACATATTTGCAGTGAAGGCCCTGATATGTAATAGAGTTATTAGCAGGCCAAGCATATGTGTAGGGATTGACCTGGTTTGTGAGAGAACATACTTGTAGACATTCTCTGTCATAGTTTGGAGATTCCTGATCGGTGTTATTAACAGTGGCACCAGGACATATCTGGCATCACCAGTAAGATGGCCATGGATAAAATCACCCCATACAAGTCACTCATATAAGTGCATGTGTGCTATATGTAGGAGTTGACGGTATTTCCTGGGCAGCCTGCAGACACATCATGAATTGCAGTCTATGCATTACATTCTACCTCACAGTTGACAAAGTAGAAACCCTAATGGTTAATGTACATTTTTTCTGTTCCCTAGAAGGGGCTTTTATTGCAATCGTGATGCAGTCTATGGCTCCAGTACCTCAGGGAAATTGGCCATATTATAAAAACCCTACATGATCTGTGGTATGTGGAAACCACATTCTCCTTCCTCATGTAGCAGCATGACACCAAGTAACTGGTGGAGCATTCTTGAGGAAGATGCATAAAAAACACCCACCATGTCCCTCGTTGGTCATTGAATGGGTCTTCTATCTGTTGTTCATAATACAGGTGGTATATCATGCATAAACTGGCGACACATACCTTGGTGTTCACAGGGATAGTTACTCCACGCATCCCATGGGCCTGCAAATGATGTCAACACATCTCTACGGGCTCCCATATGGTAAGTCTATCAACATGGTAGCAGTCCACAACGACAGTGTCGTGGTGTTCATGAAATGTTAGGCACATATTGTTACTCTCTTTTGCATTGTTTGAGACCCTCATTTTAATAATGTTGCTCATTACCTTCTCATTATACCACCATCTGCATACTATGCAGGCCACAGAATTTCACAGCCTTCTGCACTAGCACTCAGTTGTGCCTCTTATTCACCCACACGCTATATGTAGCCACAAATCATGCAAAATCACTTACAGCAATGTGGACATTTTTTTGTGAACCCTATGGAATTACTTCGGTAAAAGATGCTGAAGTTCTTGAAGATGATCTACAAAAAAAAAAAATACACACCAAGTGCAGTAGTGATGGCCTCTCATTTAATAACTTCAACCAAACAACCCCACAAGCTAGCTCCAATGAATATGCCTATGCTTATATTACTCCCAGCCTTTATTTCTTAACTCCTCTACTTTCCTCCCTTCTTCCTCTCCAACCTGAAAGACTCATTCCACAAGTTCATTATTTTCTTCTCCTCCCTTATATGTTCCAGCGATATTCACCCTAACCCAGGTCCCTCACCTTCTCTCTCACCTCTATGGCTTAACTCTTCTAAACATAATAAAAGCCTCCACTTAACTACCATTAATTTCCAGAGCATCTGTAACAAAACCTCAGAGTTTCATGCCTAGAACACATATCCTAGCTGCTACAGAAACGTGGCTAAAACCTTCTATCCAAGACTCTGAATTCCTCCCTCCCACTTTCAATGTAATTAGGACAGATAGACAACATAAAAAGGAGGTGGTGTCGACTTAATTTACCTAAATACCTTTAATATATCCCCATTATCTAATTCTATTCCACATTTCCATAATGCCGAGATTTTAATCTCATTTATTGACATCAACAACTCCAAAAAACTCTATATTATAGTCATTTACATTCCACCAGGAAACAACATCCCAGTATTAGAAGACATTCTATCCTGGATTTTTTTCACTATAAAAAAATGAAACTATTATACTAGGCGACATGAACATTGACTGGGCTTCTACTTCCTCCATCTAATCTCCCACTAACATAAATCTATTCCATTTTACTCAATTAATTAAATCAACTACTAGATTTAACTATAAAACTAACAAACGCTCAATACTAGACTGAATCCTGGTCTCAGATCTTTCTAAATATCCAATTGCCGGCACCCTGGCAAATTCCTTTAGCGACCAACTCCCAGCCTACACTATTCACAACTGTGCATATCTTTCAAAAGCCCACAATATGAAGGTTATACAAGACATCAAAATTATGTCCCTATAACTTCAACAGTATTCTAAGAAACTTTGACTCTACTGTCTTAAAACCCTGCCACTAGATGATGCCCTCCTTCACTTTAATAACTCCTTTCTAAGCATTCTACATAGCTTGATTCCTACTAGATCCATAAGAATTAAATCCAACTATGCCCCTTGGTTATCTAAATCTACTAAAGAAATCATGAAAAATAGGGACAAAACCTAGAAGCACTGGCTCAAATCTGAAAATCCCTCCAACCTTATCTTCTATAAACAGCTCTGAAACCTTGCTAAAAAACTTATTTGCAAAAACAAGCAACAGTATTTCTGGAACTTACAAACAAACAGGAAAAATAACCCCAAACTCTTCTGGTCCTCTATCAATAACCTCCTTAACCCCGGCACAAAATCTAATCCCTGTCCTTACCCTAATATGCCACCCAAACTTATCACCTCTAAATTTAACTCCTATTTCATTGATGCTATAGCTAATCTAATGGCCTCCTTTTCCTCTCCTCTACCAAATAATCACCCCTTAAGTCCTCCTCCTCTCTTCGGCTACCTCACAACATCTCAAGCCCTAACGCCTCTATGCAAAACTGTAACAAAAAAAAAAACAACTTAAATTTAATCTCTCCCCTATCTCCAATTCCTCTGTAAAAAAAACTCATGTAAAACTTAAAACCCTGTACCAATTCAGCCGACAATATTCCTGCCAAATTCCTTAAGATCACTGCTAATGCAACAGCAAACCCGTTCTAAGCTGCCCAACAGCCAAATGCCCTGCTAAGGTTATTATTCATTTAAAACTCTCTGTGCATTTCACATTTGCTGACCTCTGATATTTCCAGCTTTCGACCCATTGCTTTACTATTTCCCCATTTCTAAAATTCTGGAAAAATGTGTCCAAAAACAACTAGTTCACTACCTGCTAAATAATAACATCCTCTGTCCAACCCAACATGGATTCCATCCAGGGCACAGTACTTCTACTACACTAATCTCCTTCTTAGATACAATTAACAAAATCTGTGACTCAGGCAATATAGTATCTGCTGTTTTCCTAGATCTTTCTAAAGCATTTGACACTATATCTCATTCTATCCCCCTGTCCCAACTTTCTTCTATAGGTCTATCTTCTCAGTCTCTTAACTGGTTTAAGAGCTATCTCTCAGATAGGCAACGGCACGTTGCCTATCTGAGAGATAGCTCTTAAACAAGCTAAATGGCAGCACTCTATCTCTCCCTACCTCCATAACCCTACAGCCGTTCCACAAGGTTCAATCTTAGGTCCCCTTCTATATTCATAAACAATCTACACCAACCTATACCAAATACCTCCCTAGTCTAGTATGCAGATGACTCAACCACAGTCTGCTCTGAATACAAACCAAAACTACTACAGGAAATGACTCAAACAGCGTTCTTTACTGTTGAATCCTGGCTCCACAAAAAACAGCTCTTCCTAAACTTATGCTGTTTACCCCCCAAAAGTACTGCTGCCACCAAAGAAGATTTTAACATCCTCTCACTGAACTGAATAAAAATGGAATTAGTAGCTAGTACCAAACTTATGAGTTATAATTGATGAAAATCTAAAATTTGATATACGTATCCAATCCAATATTTCAAAAACCCATAAAAAACTAGGGCTACTTTACAGGCATAATAGATTTGTCTCCTTATCAACTAAACAAGCCTTAGCCCTCTCTTACCTAGTCCCCTCTCTAACCTAGAGTGCACCCTTATTAATTAATCTGCAGTCCTCCCTGAAACTAAAACTAGAATCTTGCTGCAACAACATCACCAAATTTGCATCAGCCATCATTCTACCCATTACTGCATTGCCTTAAGAAAACTCCAATGGCTTGAATTCCCACATTACCTATTACTCTTCCAAATAACTACCTCACATAAACTAATCTACAAACCACAAGACTGCCCTGCACTCAGCTCCTTATTGTCAACCTATTCCCCCTCTAGGCCACTACGATCAGAACATCAACACCTACTCCAAATTTACAAGCCAAACCTACCTGCAGGAAAACTCTTATATTCCTGGATCATTGCCAGAATATGGTAAAACCTCCCCTCTTTTATCCATTCTGAACAGCATCCCTGTAATTTCAAAACTGCCCTACACAAGCATCTTCTCTCAAAATGAATCTGCAACTGTTCTACCTTGATTGATGCTACCACTTGACTCTCCATCCCCCAGACCTAGTACCACTTCTTAACTATCGGGCCTCTTTAACTACTCTCTTCCTCCACAAAAAATAACCTAGATATAATTTCAACTTTTATTATCTCAAGAACACTTCAGTTTGATCATACCATTTACTAACTATAACTTTCTGAAGCTATGGTTTATTTGAATTTTCTCTATAATCTTGTCTTTCTTTTATACTCATTGATTACAACTTGTCAACTTTTATAACCATATAGTGTAACTGTAAAATAAAGAGAACTTGCAGAGTACAGTTATAATGCTACAGACAGTATTTAGAAGCCAAAATACAGTATTTTAGTGGCTTTTCAACTTGTATAACCACATAGTGTCATTTTAAAACAAAGAGAACTTGCAGAGTACATTTATAATGCTACGGATGGCCAAACTCATTGGTCTGTGTATTTAGTAGCTACCAAATTCAGCAATAGGTGTTACTGCAACTGCTTGAATAAAACAACAAAATATACACCAGGATCTTTATTAAATAAAGCTTTCGGGTCTACACCCTTCATCAGTATAGCTCAACATATAAAAAATCACCATTTAAATAGGAGAACATAAAGTCACATGCTTCAACCCAACCCACCTAACAATAAAAATTTAAAGCTACAATGAATCAATAAATATATGCAAAGTAGCACATAAAAAATCACATCTATAAAGCATATATATTTTTATAAGTAAACAATTTTATACTGTTTCATATGAAATCACATGCACCATACTTAAAAAATAATAATTAATAGTTAAAACTTAAACTGCTAAAACTTCTCTCTGTCTTTTAGCCAGAACGGGCTTTAGACTAACTGAATTATTTAGGCCTGGGGCTACATCAGCTTGAAGTCTAATAATCCATTCTAGTTCTTTCAATTCCAATAAATTATTAATGTCACCCTTCCTCAGACCTACCTCTACCTTACAAAGGACCCTAAATCTAAAAGTATGTCCCACACCTTCATCCAATATATGTTTACTTAAGGCATTGGTGGGCAACTTCCTCCTGATTTCAGACCTGTGTTCCACCATTCTCTCCCTCAATTTTCTTATAGTTTTACCTACATACAATGAGGTGCAACACACATAAGTAGCCAAATATACTACTCTCTCCTCATTACAAGCAGTAATTGTTCTCATGGTAAATGTCTCATTAGTTATAGGATGTGTAAATGTAGCATCACCTGTATAAATATCATTGCAACAAGTACAATTATAGCATAGCCACCCTTCTATCATCTCCATTTTTATTCTGAAAATCCTTGTAGCACAATTTCTGCTTCAAAGCTTCGGAGCTCCTATAGGCGAACCTAGGTTTATCACCTACTATAGACCTAATCTCAGGCATAGCCATTAAAATTGCCCAATTCTTCTCAATTATGCTACAAACACTATGAGAATTTAGGTTATAAGTTGTCAAGTACCTAACAGCAATATTATTACCCAACATCACCTGCCTAGTAGCACTATTTTCACTACAGCCTCGTAATCTAGGTTTATACCTGGACTCTCTTTCAATAATTACATCTTTAATTACTTTATTTATAAATTCCTTCGAATAACCACTCTTCTCAAACTCCATTGCCATAGCATTTACCTGCTCTTGAAACACTTCATCCTTTGTATTTAATCTGCTTATCCTAATAAACTGTGCTTTCAACGTTCCTTTGAAAATATGAGGGGCATGCATGCTGTTTTTATTAACATACCTAAAGGCATCAACATCTTTTCTAAACACCTTGGATTCCAAGGTTTAGATGTTGATGCCCTTAGGTATGTTATATTGCTATGGCAATGGAGTTTGAGAAGGGTGGCTAAAACAGTGAAATGCTATAATTGTACTTGTTGCAATGACATCTATACAGGTGATGCTACATTTACACATCCTATAACTAATGAGACATTTACCATGAGAACAATTACTGCTTGTAATGAGGAGAGAGTAGTATATTTGGCTACTTGTGTGTGTTGCACCTCATTCTATGTAGGCAAAACTATAAGAAAATTGAGGGAGAGAATGGTGGAACACAGGTCTGAAATCAGGAGGAAGTTGCCCACCAATGCCTTAAGTAAACATATATTGGATGAAGGTGTGGGACATACTTTTAGATTTAGGGTCCGTTGTAAAGTAGAGGTAGGTCTGAGGAAGGGTGACATTAATAATTTATTGGAATTGAAAGAACTAGAATGGATTATTAGACTTCAAGCTGATGTAGCCCCAGGCCTAAATAATTCAGTTAGTCTAAAGCCCGTTCTGGCTAAAAGACAGAGAGAAGTTTTATAAGTTTAAGTTTTAACTATTAATTTTTAAGTATGGTGCATGTGATTTCATATGAAACAGTATAAAATTGTTTATTTATAAAAATATATATGCTTTATAGATGTGATTTTTTATGTGCTACTTTGCATATATTTATTGATTCATTGTAGCTTTAAATTTTTATTGTTAGGCGGGTTGGGTTGAAGCATGTGACTTTATGTTCTCCTATTTAAATGGTGATTTTTTATATGTTAAGCTATACTGATAAAGGGTGTAGACCCAAAAGCTTTATTTAATAAAGATCCTGGTGTATATTTTGTTATTTAGTAGCTACAGCATAATGTTTGTGAGGCTTGCAAGCTCGGAGAGACATACTTAAGTTATAACATTAAAAACACACATTACAATCAACAGACTAGAAGCTCACCTGCTTAATTAATAACTCATCAGGTAAGCCGATAATTGAAAACTACACAGACTAATACAGGGAAAATATTTGAGCTGTTGATGTAATTGCATTGATTCCCTGCAGATAGTGTTAATGCCTGAGCCTTAAACCTGTTCTCATTTATTTTTAATCGATCTTTCCCACCAGGAACTATCACCCTAAGCAAGCAGTCCTACAAGGCTTACTGCAAGAAAGACGCTGCCCTATTGAATAACTCAGCAAACCTGTTCTAAGCTGCCCAACGGTCAAAAGCCCTGCTAAGGTTATTGTTCATTTAAAACTCTCTGTGCTTTTCACATTTGCTGACCTGGGTCTATAGCACTATTCCCTAGCCCCAACTACAGTATCAACACCTAAAACTAAACTTCCCCATATTTTATCTATAAAAATTGGAAGCAAAATACAGAGATTTCCCCAAAATTAAAACAAAAATTCTAAGTAAAAAAGGTTAGAAAGCATACCCGACTTACAATTTGTATAGTAAATTTAAGCATTCAAAGCCTATCCTGTTAAACCTAATACTTACTTGCAGGTTTCTTGTGTGTGGTAGAGCCCTGTTCCACTCACCCTCATTCTGCACCCCTCCCTGCCCTCAATTCCCCCCCACTGTGGTTAGCTTTATAGTTACAATACCACTCCCCCTCCAGCTGAACCAATCAACAATCCTCTACTCAGCTTAACTCATCCCACACTCACCCCTCCTTTTTCTCCTATCTGAACCAATCAGTACTGTACTGTACTGCGTACACTACTCCAGCCTCCACCCCTCCCGCCCCAGTAGTTAATATCCAACCTCAAGATCCTGAGGGTCCTAGGCCTGTAACACTAATCTAACCTCCAACCATGTTACCATGCAAAGCAATGTCACTACTATCTCTGCTATCCCTCATGCTAATTCCATATTTCCTCTCCATTTATGAAAATCAGTCTTACCTATGATTTCACCACCCAAAATCTCAAACTAGACTAGATGTATCAGATATGACAGGCTACCCACTAGTTACAACTATTACCAACTCCTTAACCACAAAACACTATCAGTCTTTTAGACCCAGATACATCAGCTCAAAATCTAAACACTATCAAAAATATATAAACAAAATCCTGAAGCTTATAGTAATTATACGGAATAAGCTGGCAATAGATGGAGATATTCACCCAAACCCTGGCCCTGCCACCTTAGATAAGGTAACTTCAATTACAACTAACCCAGATGAATTCCTATCTATGAAAAAGGCCCCCAACTCCCTCCTGATCTGCCAACTAAATATATGCAGCATAAATAACAAAGTACACAATCTACATGCCCTCCTACAAGTCCATTCCCCTGATAGTCTATGCCTAACTGAAACTGGCTGAAACTATCAACCTCAGATAATGAAATTCTACCACCTGGGTATAATATACTTAGACTCAATTGCTCCACTAGGAGGGGGGGGGTAGCTGTACTCTTCAAATCTACACTAAATGTTACCCAGGTCAATAAGGCAGAACAATACCCTAGAAGACATCCTCCAGTGGTTAGCTAGTAACTATCCACAAGAAACCATTGTACTAGGAGACCATAACTTCGACTGGAACACTTCTTCCTCTTAATCTCCTACCATCCATGTAAACCTGTACGGATTCACACAGGTTATATCCACCCCCACCAGGATAGGGAAACTTAACCAAAAAGATAGTATACTGGATTGGATACTAATCAATAGCCACCCCCAAATGTATTCATCGGGGGCCATCCCCAATGACCTCGGTGATCACTTTTTCACCTTTATCTGCAAGCACAAATCTAATAGCTCCCATCAGCCCATGTATAGAACAATAAGAAATAGTAAAAGCTTCAATCCTAGTAAGTTCCAAGACGAGCCAGGGAATTGTTATGGCTAGGCTTGTATAGGCCCTAGGGCTGATAGCCTAGTACCAACCTATGAATCTATGAACTTAAGGCATGTAACTGGTCTGCCCTAAATCACTTGCCCCTAGATGAAGCTGTCTCCCACTTTAACAATAAATTCCTCACCATCCTCGATTCTCATGCTCCCGCTCATTCCACTAGGGTAAAAACAAAAGCTGCTTCGTGGCTCTCTAAAGAAACTAAAACAAAAATCATTGTCAGAAATAAGGCATGGGCAACATAGCATGCTACAAAAGACTCTATAAATCAAACCAAATTTAGACAATTAAGAAATGAGACAAAATGATCCATTCTATTAGATAAAAAAGCTGCTACCTCCATCTCCAACAAGGGAACCAAAATAACCCACAAAACTTCTGGGCAGGGATACATAAATTACTGCACCCAGGTCAAACCACCACTCCACCTCTATCAGCCTCTATTGATAAACTACCAGCGGATGTTGCTAACATCTTTAATAATTTCTTTACTGAAACTATCCAAGCCCTTGCTAGCCAATTACTCCTTAACTCCTCTAACCCACTGGATAGCACTCCCAGCTCCCAGCCCTCCTTTAGCTTCCAACCAGTCTCTACATCTTTCATTCATTCACTACTCAAAGAATTAAAACCTACTACCCTAGCTGCAGACCTTCTCCCAGCTAAATATCTGCAAAAATCTGCTGATACCATAGCGTACCCAGTTTCCATTCTAATTAATTGGTCCATATCAGAAGCCTCAGTCCCCTCTATCTCGAAAATATCTCATGTCATACCCCTCCATAAAGGTGGTAACTCTACTGAATTATCCAATTATAGACACATAGCCATCTTATCACCTCTGGCAAAAATAATGGAAAAATGCGTCCATAAACACACACACACACACACACACACACACACACACACACACACACACACACATATTTTTCTGTTTTGCTGGAGCAATTGCTCTCTCTCTCTCTCTCTCTCTCTCTCTCACTCTCACATATGCATACACTCTCACATCCATGCTTTTTCTTTTTTATTTTACACTCGCTAAACAGCAAAAGCACTGCTTGGCGAGTATAAAATAATGGCTCACTCACTCTTACTTCACTGACATGCACACATACACTCACACAGACATAAACACACACACACACACACACACACACACACACACACACACACACACACACACACACACACACACACACACCTTTGTTTTTCGGTTTTCTTTTTTGTAATATATTTTAAACTCTCTAAACAGCAGACGCACTGTTTAGCGAGCGTAAAATAATGGCAGCAGTTCCGTTTTCTCAGTCCAAGCTCTATGGCAGCTTGATATGCTGCCGTGAAGCGGCGGACTGTTTTTCTGCAGGCATTACTTGTACATTAATACCCTGCTGGTATAAGTTCATTCTCCAATCAGGGTACTGATGTAGAGTTTACCCATTCTCATTATTTTATAATGAACTTACTGCAAAATATTTCTTACCTCATTTATTTATTATTTATCAACAATTATTTACCGGGAAAGTCCAACTAGATAATTTTAACCATTTTCAGAGGAGGCCTGGGGCGAAATGCTCCACAAATAAAAGAACAGAAAACATATGCACATTAGGTGAAATAATTGTTTGATAGTAACACAGGACAGGTTTAGAAGATGTACTTCAGATCATATTCTTCAACCTCTTAGCACAATAAATCTGGACAAAACTTAAACTAAAGGGGAACAAAGGACAAAAAATAGGCATGTATTTTAAATATTACCTTTATAAACTTAAAAAGTTGCTAGAATAAAAGGATTTGTGTCAAGATTAATTTTCTGAAGTATACAAAGCATGAAACTCAAACAAACTCAAATAAATGTCATTGTTTAGTGACTTCAGTCCTCAGTGATTTACCAAAAAACACAAATTTTATAAGGAATAGACCAAAAATATGGGACAAAAGTCTGGACAATTGAGAGGTGTGCATGTTTGTGCGTCACTGAATTTCTGTTAGTGGTACTGAATATCTACATATTACAGTGAGTGATGCTTGAATTCCAATGCCAGGTTGTTAGTGACAACAATTGTGGTTTCTTAGTCTGATTATTTAAATAAATTTTTGTGGTAGGTATAATATTTTGCATCCACTAAAAATATTCTGCTGAGTGAGATAAAATGTATATTTTATCATTTAGTTTTAGAAATATTGCATTATAATAAACCAAAACCACCAGTAGAGGAAAGATAAATAGAATAGCCTTACTTGGATAGAAGGAAGTTTCTTAGCTCACCCGTGGGAGTGGGGAGCCTTGAATAGCCTACCTGTCCTTGAGGGAAGTGACCTCAGCACAAGAAGCTGTAGTAATTGGTCATTTTGGACCATTTCTAGCTCTTTTGAAGTTCCCTGGTTAAAATCTGCCTCTGGCATTTTTTTTGAAGCCATATTGCTCAGACACAGCTCCACGTGGTCCTGTTGAGTCTTCCTGGCTACAGAGAACTGAAAAAAGTGACTGCTTTCCTGATTAAGTATCCTGCTGTTTTTATATTTGTTTTACCTTCTATTGCTTACCTAGAGCAAGCTTTAACTGTTTTCATAGTTATTTACTGCATTTTTATTATCTGCACTTAAAAGTACATTTTAGTCGAAATTAGTCTAATTCAAGTCGAAAAGTGTTTGTTTGCTGTTTAATTTAATTGTTTGGCTGCCCACTAAAGTGTGCTAGCCTGTACTACTGACTTATTGCCTTTTCTGCATTTCTGTGTGTTTCTATTTAAAACCAAAAACTAAAAATATTCCTTGTTTTCCTGCCTCTCCTAAACTATTTAGACCAGTTTACAGGCCTTGCTGTATCCTGGGCTGTGTTGTAGTTCCTGTGTTGTCCATTGCCTTACTTGGATAGAAGGAAGTTTCTTAGCTCACCAGTGGGAGTGGGGAGCCTTGAATAGCCTACCTGTCCTTGAGGGAAGTGACCTCAGCACAAGAAGCTGTAGTAATTGGTCATTTTGGACCATTTCTAGCTCTTTGAAGTTCCCTGGTTAAAATCTGCCTCTGGCATTTTTGAAGCCATATTGCTCAGACACAGCTCCACATGGTCCTGTTGAGTCTTCCTGGCTACAGAGAACTGAAAAAGTGACTGCTTTCCTGATTAAGTATCCTGCTGTTTTTTATATTTGTTTTACCTTCTACTGCTTACCTAGAGCAAGCTTTAACTGTTTTCATAGTTATTTACTGCATTTTTATTATCTGCACTTAAAAGTACATTTTAGTCGAAATTAGTCTAATTCAAGTCGAAAAGTGTTTGTTTGCTGTTTAATTTAATTGTTTGGCTGCCCACTAAAGTGTGCTAGCCTGTACTACTGACTTATTGCCTTTTCTGCATTTAGCGCGGAGTTGCCACTAGAGCACCATCGGGCAGCGCCGGTTAAACAAGGTTAAACTATTTCTGGCTCCGTAAAGTCTGCTCTTCATTTTTCCCTTAGAACTGCTCTACTTGTAATCTAAACAATCTATTCTCTATCTGTAAAGCTCAGCACTTGTTCCTAAAGCATTTTTTAGTTAGGTAAAGCACTTCTATATTATACAAAGTACTTCACTAGCTTAAAACCCCCTTGAGTACCCACTTCCCTATAGGTCCTTTCTGTCTCAGTTAAACAGCAAACTTTTTCATTTCTTCTAGCATGTCAAAGGGTCAGTTGCTAGCGTCCTCTCCTGCTCAGCTGGTGAAAGTGGGAATATTAAGGCAATGTTACAATTGCCTCATGTACACAGACAACCCTCTCCTCCTCCCACAAAACACAAATACATGTGAGAAATGCAACTATATAGCCAAACTGGAGGCTGAGCTCTCTCAACTCAGGACTGGCAAAACCAGACAGGAGGAGAAGGTAACCACACACACCATAAACCCAGTCTCACATAGAACTATCACAACTACAAATCAAACACATAAACACACAAAGACATACTCGGAGGCACTGATCAAAAATCTACCAAAACAGCAGAGGCCTCCAAAGCAGACACCCAAACAACTGCCACCTCATGACATAACACAAGCAACACATAGATCACAAAGTCAGTGTGCAAATCAGTCACAGCCCTTAAGGCCAAACACAATGCCAGACGCACTTGTCATAGGTGACTCCATAGTCAGACACACTGACGTCCCACTCACCAGACTGAACAAGGAGAGGGTCACAGTAAGCTGCCTGTCGGGCTCTAGAATCCACCACATAACACAAGCACTCAGGTCACTCCACAGCAAGTACAAGTATGACTCAGTCATTGCCCATGCCGGTGTGAATGACCTGAGACGTACCTCCCTGGACTACATGAAAAGAGACATAAAGGAGCTCTCAGATTATGCAGCCCAGGCTGGTATGACCCTGACCCTGAGCAGTATCCTACCTTCACCAAGAATGATGCCACAATACAGAGACAAAATGATCAGTTTTAATAATTGGCTTAATTTCTGGTGTCATTCTAAGGGGATCCAATGTCTGTCTGCCTGGAATGACATGCTTGACAAGCCACGCTGCTTCGCAAGGGACGGCTTGCACCTGTTACCCCTGGGTTTCCGGATATTGGCAAAGGCTCTTGCCACCCCCATAGTGCCTTTTTTAGACAAGGCTCAAATTCTAAACCCACCGCCCTAGAAAACAATAATGGAAAAAAACTAAGGGTAATGCTGCTCAATGCCAAAATCTCAAGATGCACGCCCTCAAAGCCCTCCTCAGTATGGAGAACATTGATGTCTGTGCTGTGACTGAAACCTGGTTTAAGGCTCCTGAGAGCACCCCGGCACTATCAGGTTTTACCTCATATCATGCGTTCCGGCCCCAAAACCCGGACTGTACCACAAAAGGAGGGGGTGTATCCATATTCATCAAGGATACCCACACCTCCAGGCTGGTGGCAACTCACGAAGCATCAGAGACCATTCAGGTGCAATTAACCATTGGCAAAACTGCTCTACAGTTTGTAGCATGTTACAGGCCACCCTCTCAAACTCAGGAACCCCACACAGCCTTCCTGAAAACACTGGAGAGTATAAATGTCTGTCCGAACACCATCATATTGGGAGACTTCAACTACCCAAACATAGACTGGGAACATTACTCAAGTCCCAATACCCTAGCCCAAAGGTTCCTGGAGTTCATAAACTCAAATGCTATGGAACAACTAGTCACCATTCCCACAAGAGGTGAAAATATACTTGACCTGATCATCACAAACATGGGGACAAAATGCTCCACACCGGAAATATATCCCTCATTGGTGAGATCAGACCATAAACTAATCTCACTGGAGATCCACATCCCGCTCCACCCCAACAAAAAGACCACAGTGAAGAACTTCTCAAAAGCCAACTTCACACTTCTTAAGACTGGTGTGGTATCCTTCAAGGCCCCTGAGCCATTGGAAACCACAACCCACGCTGCTGAATCCCTTACAAATGCTTTCTACGAGCACCTCCAGGATTGCATGGATCAAGCAATCCCAAATAAAATCAAGACCCTCTCCACCAAAGGCAAGCGCCCGATCTGGTGGACCCCAGCCATAAACAAAATTTACAACAAGAGGAGAAAGCTACTACAAGATAGAGCAAAATCCCTAAAAGGGAAGACATCTCTGATCAATACTAGTAAAAAACTATGATCACTCATAAAATCATCCAAGGCCAACTTTGAGAGAAAAATCGCCAAGGACTCAAAAGACAATCATAAGGCCTTCTTTAGCTATGTTAGAAATCTGGGTGGAAACTCCCAGATATGCTCAGAATTAGTCCAAAATGATACAAAAATCACTGAACCCACAGACATTGCAAACATACTGGCAGACAGGTTCAGTGAAAATTTCTCCCCCCTCCCCCAAAAAGGAGAAATATCTATCCCAGCAGAGTGTAGCCTCCCAATCATCTCAAATGCCCAGGTGAGAGCTGCTCTCTCTAAAGCTAAAAACACAGCATCAATGGGACCGTATGGTGTCCCCGGCTGTGTGCTACACGAACTCAATGAGGAACTAAACCCACACATAAGGCTGCTGTTTAATCCTAGCCTTACCACAGGATATGTACCCAAAGAGTGGTGTACGGCAACTGTGATCCCACTCCACAAAGGCGGTGCTTCTACGGACCCTGGTAATTACCGCCCCATAAGCTTAACAAGCCTGGTCTGCAAAGCTATGGAGAGGATCATAATGGAACTCATAAATAAAGACATAGGGGACCTACAGACATTGGATCCTACCCAATTCGGCTTTGTCAAGGGCAGATCATGCCTCTTGAACTTGGTCGACTTTTTTGAAACAGTCACTAAGGCCATTGATGAGGGTAAGGCAGTTCACACAGCCTACCTTGACCTTGCAAAAGCTTTCGACACAATACCCCACTCGGGTATCATAGAAAAGCTCACCAGCTTAAATGTAAACCCATATGTCACAAGATGGGTTGCAAACTGGCTCAAGGACAGAACCCACAGGGTTAGAGTTGCTGGTGCCATGTCAGACTCCAAGCCGGTCACAAGCGGTGTCCCACAGGGCTCAGTCCTGGGCCCCCTCTTGTTCGGCATCTACTTTTCAGAAGTGCAGGCAAACATAGGAGGATTGTGGCTGACAAAGTTTGCAGATGACTGCAAACTGGGAGCCATAGTTGAACATCCATCAGACACAGATATCCTTCAGAGAGGTCTCATAGAAACGGATAACTGGTGCCAGAGCCATGGCCTTAAGCTAAACGCCAAAAAATGTATAGTCATACCCTTTGGTAAAAACAAGGTAACCCCAAGTTACCACATAGGTGGCAATCCATTAAGCACAGAAGAGGTTATCAGGGACCTGGGGACCCAAGTTGACAGTAACCTTTCTTTTGACACTCACATTGCCAAAGTGGTTAGGAGGACCTTCTACATTGCCCACCTGATTATGAAGGGATTCACATCCAGATCAAGGGAGGTCATTGTTCCCCTGTACTCTTCACTTATCAGACCAATGATTGAGTACAATGCCCCATTCGGAATGTATCTTACCCGACACCTGCAGCAATTGGAAAGGCCCCAAAAGTTCCTCACCAAAAGGATAAAGGGGCTCAAAAATATGCCATATGCTGCCCGACTGAAGAAACTCCAGCTCTACCGTCTGCTCAGAGGTGACCTGTGCCTGACATACAAGGCCATGTCCAACCCAGAATTAATGGACATGCTCCACCTCAAAAAATCCAAATCCACCAGAGCCACAAGAGCAAGAGACTTAAACCTCAACACGGATATAAATAGGACGTGCTGGAGGGACAGATTCATCACCCAGAGACTCCCTATGCTGTGGAACAGAATCCCGGTCCATGTGAGACAGTGCACCTCGCTGGCTCTGTTCAAGAGGAATCTTGACCAGTGGATGGGAGATCGTAGGTTTACCCCGGGGATCATCTCTGTATCACTGCTGGACAGAGGCATGGCAGACTAATGAGTATAGTATTCTTCAACCTAAGGGGTGGTGAAAGCCACACAACTCTGGCTAGGCTTATAAATGCCCTAGGGCAGATAGCCTAGTATGAACCTATGAACCTATGAACATAGAAGGCAATATCCCAAATTTCTAGCCAGCTCCAGTGGTGTAGAAGTATGAAACACTGATCACGAGTCAGAAGACCTGAGTTTGGCAGCCTGAGCACCTGCTGGATCTGGTTTGGGAGGGGGTAAGCGAAGAGGCGTTACCATCGTATTTCTTCCAGTATAAGTTGAATAGTCACTAGTTCCAGTAAATTCATTATTCATTTAATAAAGGAGTTAACATTGCCAGTAACCAAACCCCACACTCCCACTACTTTAAAGTCTGAGATCTCACAACAGTGGAGGAAAAGGCAGTTTCTATTATCCCACTGAGTGCAGTCTCACACTGAACGCACACTGTGCCATGAAACCCAAGCAGTGTAAACAAATCACGCAGAAAATTCCACTTAAATCCATAAAACTAATCAAAATGTATGGTCTATCAAAAGCATTACATTGAACAAATAAATATCCGTGTAATGCAAAAACACTACTCCATTTGCATTTTGATTAAACAAATGGCACCAATTTCTCTTTATGGGGTAATGTGTTGGAGGGGTCACATGGTCAAAATCAGGAGCCCAGGTAGGGATACCGGACTATGATGAAACTGGTGTTACAGTAGGTGAGTCAGCAAAGAAGGGTATGCCATCACATAGGTAAAGGTGATATTATATGGCCACTTAGATGATGCCAGATCAACATGTCAGATGAGAGGCAGGGCTTAAAAAAACAGCTGATCACAGCACAACATTTCTTAATTCTCTGTTTCTATTCCCCAGTCTTGGGAGAATTCAATGCCAGGGCAGCTGAGATGTTTTCCTTCCAGATGTACAAGAACAGTCTGGCAATGAGTTACTTCCAGATGAGGTGGTCCTATATGAAAAAGCAACTATGCAGGAAACCAAGGATGTGAAATCAGTGGTATTAAACTGAGGGAGTGATGTCATCAGTAGCCAATTTATACAGTAAATGTTGAGAAAGTTAAGAGGAAATGAACAAATGGACATACAGATATGCTAAAAGAAGACTGTCTGTGGTCATGTTCATCCAGTGATTCCAAATATCCTACACACAGCTGCTTCTCCCATATCCTTACCCCTATCCATGTCCTGCTCTGTGTCACGTAGCATTGAACCTCTCTGATGGACTACACTGACCACTGCTTTATGTTATATGCCTCTGGACCCTACCACCCTCTTCAGGGAGTGCTGTTTTCTCAAATCTAACTTGAAATGTCCCTTCCATCGCTCTGCTATCGACATCCTCATCTGTTCCATCTACTTTTCGTCTCCAGAAACACCCTTTCTATTTACCTCTACAAAAGCAGTACTTTGTTTCTTTCGATCTTCTAAATGGCACATATCCATTTTTCTAAACTTTTGCTCATTCACTTACCTTTGCAGAGAGATACCACTCTCTAAGTTTCCACACCAATGGATACATTTGAGAATGCCCCCAAAAGGGTCTGAATAGTGATGCTGGTCCCATCAGTCATTAAACTATCCTACTTTAGGTTTACCTGTCTCTATTTTCACACTTATATGTTCTTTGCCATGCATGAATCAAACTGCTGTTAGACACACGCAACCACATATGTGCGTTTGTGTATGTATATATATATATATATATATATATATATATATATACATACATATACACACACACACACACACACACACACACACACACACACACACACACACACACACACACACACACACACACACACACACACTGTATAAGCAGGTATGCAAAGCAGAAATCCTAATGCAAACAGATGTTCTGCAGCTTATCTCTCACCCTGCCTTCATGTGGAAAGCAGGTATTCATTCACTTCACCCATCTCCCCATCCAGTTCTTCAGCCTGTAGCATCTATGACAGTGCAGCCAACATATTCCAGCATGTTTGGGAGTCACTGCTAACTTTTTGCATTAGATGTCATGCTTCAGATAGATGGGAGGAGTTACTACCTGCAAAACCTTTTCTTTTCTGATCTGCTTAAAGTCACCCCACCAGGAATGAAAGCTTTCTGTGTACAGATTTTCCGAAGTAAACAACCCTGCATCTTTTTAAATTAAATCCAATTCAACATCATTTTGCCCATGACACCAGCTCTCTCAGGTTTTTCTGACTACAACTCTAGTCACCACCTGTGATGACCCTTTGCATCACCTGCGTACTTGATCATTACTGTCCAGACCCCATGTGACATCTAACAGATATATATATAAACTAAAAGGGACTGGCTCCAACTGTAAACCTTGTGACACTCCACAGCTTACTGACTTTCACCTGATAGTTATCTATATATATATATATATATATATATATATATATATATATATAGTTATAGATATCTGGCAATCATCCTCTGCATTCACTCAGGTAGCCAGTTTGCAATTTTGCCCTTCCTCCAATAAAATTTAAATTTTCTACCAGTCTGTTGTGATGCAGAATAAACATTTCCTACTGAAATCCAGATGTATATCATCCACAGGGCTTTATTTTTTATGTCAGTCATGTCCCAGCCACGTTGTACTATCAAGACGTCTGCTGAACGAATGAAAGGTCTCCCACTGCGCTGAGAATTAGCTTTCATGGATTCCACCAGCCAGCCACGCATGATCGTTTTCATTATCTTTTCTGGACTGGATGTGAAACGGCCAAAGCAGTAATCATCTGACTCCTTCGTTAGACCACTTTCATGTAAGTGAACCATCACCGTCAGTCACTTTTATGTAAGTGAACCATCACCGTCAGTCTCCAGTCTTTTAAAACCAAACCAGTTATTAAGGAGACTCTATGAAAGTTGTGTTATGGGATCATGGATTGGAGTGGCATACTCTATCACCTTATGATGTAGCTGATGTGGACCTCATGCCTTTGATCTTTTAGATCCTGAGATGCTTTCTTATCTATTACTTCTTGATCAGTCTTCAGTCTGTCCTTCTCTAGGCCTACTCTACTTTTTTATGGTATTCATGATGGTAATGTTTTAAGTACTGAGTAAATAAAGACGTGAACAATTAATTTATTCATTTTGCCATTTTCAAAATTCTTTCCCTCAATTTCCAGGAAAGTAATCTTCTCTCAGTTCAGTCTCATAGCAGCGAAATGGAGAATGACAATCTGAAATCCAGGCCTACAGGATTAAGCTCATTACTGGGTTGTAGCATACCTGTCAACCTCTTAGCACAAATAATCTGAACACAGCTAAAAATAATGGGGGTCAAAGGTCCAAAAATAGGGAGACATTTTAATTATTGCTCTTATAAACTTTAAAAGTTGATAGGATAAAAGGTTTTCTGAAACCATGCATCTTCTGAGAGAATTAAGTCTGAAACTCAAATGTCTGTCATAATTTAGGGAAATCAGTCCTCACTTATTTGCCAGAAAACCATCAACTTTATGAGAAACAGACCAGAAATATGAGGCAGAAAACTGGACATTCTGTGAAATCTACACAGTTGAGAGATATGGGTTACAGCTCTAGTATTTTTCCCTAAATTGCCAGGCCATTATAACAGAGATAGTAAACTACAAAGTGATGTGATCACATCTGGTCAATTATTTTGTCACCTCCCTACAAATCCATGTATTTATCAAAGATATTCCTTCTTTGGATGAAGATTTAACTCTCTGCTTACAACCAGAGTGAAAGCTTTTTGTATTGGTATTATTTCTCCCACCTCCTGGTCCTAGAAGTAGGTTTTACTAGCTTACTGTTGGAAGACTACGATTCCACACAGGAAACATTGTTGCTCTTTGGAAGACTAAGATTCCACACAGGAAACATTGTTGCTCTTTGGAAGACTAAGATTCCACACAGGAAACATTGTTGCTCTTTGGAAGACTAAGATTCCACACAGGAAACATTGTTGCTCTTTGGAAGACTAAGATTCCACACAGGAAACATTGTTACTCTTTGGAAGACTAAGATTCCACACAGGAAACATTGTTGCTCTTTCTGTACATACTATAATACTTTTTCTGAGTCTGTTATCACCATTATCAGTGTCTGTTCTACATATGATCATCTGCATGCTGTATCTAACCATCAGGAGAAACAGGAATAAGTAATCAGTATTCCTGCCCTTTGCATAAGTAAGGTTGTCAAGCAGTTTTTATGAAGATAAAAAGAAACAGAATGTGTAAAAGGCATAGTTAAATTAATCAAACTATCAATGTGTTAAATTCTATCACATTTAGAATGTATAACAAATGAAACTGTCTACCATGAAACTGGACTGAAGACATATTATTCAGAAATGGACATAACCATTTAAGTTTGGGATATGGGAATGAGGAATGTTGTTAAATTACTAAAACAAATTTTTTAACATAATACTGGCCTGACCTATTTTCAGAAATCAAAAAAGAGAACTACAGGAAGTAGACAAATATGGAAAGCCACACATGTAAGAAACACAAGTTGAGTGTTTCATCTCACAGTGCATTCATAGAGCCTTCTTCAGAACTAAAAACTCACCTGTAGAAAAACAGTTAAAATATGCACTGTATAAAAAGAAGTTATGTACCTACCATAACGTTCCATGTTAGTTGTCTTCTTCTTGCCTTCATTCTTGCTGGTTGGGTTCAGAGCTGATCCTCGGCTCCGACTCCGCCATCTTCAAAATCTCGAGAGTTGCTTACTGGCTCGAGGCGCCCCTATATCCCATGATGCCTGGCGCTAGATACCCAGATCTTGTTTGGTAAGTCTAACTGCAGACATAATAATAAAGGAATCCTATCCTAGAATGCATAAATCCTACTGGAGAGACTACTAGTCAGAAGGGAATAGCCAGAGAAGACTCAGCCAGCGAAAATTCAAAAAGAACTCTTCTCGGTCCACTAGGATAGGGGGGATGGAGGGTGTGATGCAAGAAAGAAGGCGAGAAGAAGACAACTAACATGGAACATTATGGTAGGTACATAACTTCTAAATGTTAAGTTGTCTATCTCGCCTTCATTCTTGCTGGTTGGGACAGCGTCCCTAGCACCTAAAATCCTGGGTGGCTGACCGGAAAAGACTCTTCAGAACAGTGGAACCAGAATCAGCTCTGCTTCTGGAAACTAAATCCAACTTGTAATACGAAATGAAAGTATGTGGGTTGGCCCATGTAGTTGCAGCACAAATAGATTCCATGGGCAACTTAGCCTGAAAGGCCACCAGAGTAGTGACCTTTTGGTATAACTGGCAATTCTTTATTCCTCAGTTTATATATGAATGTGATGATAGAAGTCAACCACCTGGATAAGATTACCTTGGAGACTGGAAGACCTTGTTTACCTACTGCATAAGACAGGAAAAGTTGATCTGATTTTCTAATGTCCTTGGTTCTATGTAAATAAAAGCGTAGCTGCCTGTGAACATCTAACTGATGCAACTTATATTCCGCCCTGTTGGAGTGGTTAGGGAAAAACACAGGAAGGTCTATGGACTGATTCAAGTTACTCTCTGAAGAGACCTTAGGAAGGAAGGATGGATTAGTCCTAAGAGCAACCCTGTCATTGTGAAACACAAGGTATGGGGGACGGCTAGAAAGAGCCTGTAGTTCTGAAACTCTTCTGGCTGAAGTAATAGCAAACAGAAAAAGGGTTTTCCAAGATAAGAACTTCAATGAACAAGAAGTTGCAGGTTCGAAAGGGGGCAAAATTAGAGAAGCTAAAATCAAATTTAGATCCCACGGTGGTGGAGGATCTCTCACTGGGGGCCTGAGCAGAGTGGTTCCTTTGAGCAAAGCTTTACACAGCTTATGAGACATGATATTGTTTTCCGACAGGCCAATGTAAAAATTTGAAATTGCAGCTAACTGAACACTAATTGTAGTGGAAGTGGACCCAGCATGGAAGAGTTCCGCAAGAAATTCCAAAATGTAGTTTACAGGGGCTGAAAAGGGGTCTATACTTTTAGCCTCTGCCCAGGAAGAAAAACGTTTCCACTTACTAGCGTAAGTTTTTCTAGTCGTAGACTTGTGTGAAGACAAAATGATTTTGTGCACAGAGGGGGAGATATCTGGAAGCCTGGCTAAAGTTGGAAGTGGAGCAACCAAGCCGTGAGTTGGAGAGAGCGTAGGGATTGGTGCAGCCCACCTGACTGATGAATCAGGAGGTCCGGAACTAGGTCCAGAGTCCAAGGCTGCTCGAGAAGATAGTGATGCAGGAATGGGAACCTTATTTGTCAAGGCCAGTAAGGAGCAATGAGAATCATTTTGCAACCCAATACGGTAGCTTTCTGAATTAGCTTCAGGATTAGGGGAAAAGGAGGGAATGCATAAAGAAGTCCCTGAGGCCAATAGTGGGCTAGAGCGTCTCTGGGGGAATGTCCGGGAAGTGGAAGGAGAGAGAAGAAATTGCTGCACTTGTTGTTGAAGGGAGTTGCAAAAAGGTCACAGCAAGGTTGGCCCCATTTGTGGAAGATTTTGTCTGCAACTACCTGGTTCAGGGACCACTCGTGAGGCATGAGAATTGCTTTGCTCAGTCTGTCTGCTATGACATTGGACCTCCCAGGGATGTGTGTTGCAATCAGAAACCATTGGGAAGAGATCACCCATTGCCAGAGTCTGAGTGCTTCTCGACATAGGGGGTAGGACCTGGTTCCACCCTGCTTGTTGATGTACCACACTACAGACATATTGTCCGTTTGAACTGCAATGGTCCTGGTAGGAAGAGAGTCCTGAAGAGCCTGCAACGCTAAGAGCACGGCCCTCATCTCCAAGACATTTATGTGCAGATGGTACTCGTGAGGTTGCCAGGTGCCTTGGACTGTTCTGCCCTGATAATGCCCCCCCACCCGATCAGGGAGGCATCCGTGGTCACCGTAGCAACTGGAGGGGGGAGAGCAAATGGTCTGCCGTGGAGCACTGATGTGGAGACCATCCACCACGCAAAGTGCTTCTTGCATGCTTGTGTGATCATAATCATGTAAGACATGGGAAGCTGCTGGAAGAACCATTGGGTGAAAAGAAGCCACTGGAGAATCCTCATGTGAAAGTGAGCAAGAGGGACAAGTGTGATCACTGCTGCCATGAGACCCAGAGTTTGAAGGACAAACCTGGCTTGAATTCTTTTGCATGCTAATAAAACCTTCACATGCTGATGAATCACTAACACCCTGTCTGGTGGGAGGCTTGCTAACATGTCTTTTGTATTTAAATTTGCGCCTATAAAAGTGATAGACTGACAGGGTGACAATGCAGACTTTTCGAAAATTTATTGTAATACCTAGCCTGGAGCAAGTATCGATAGTGCAGTCTCTGGCTCGCAGAAGGTGATGTCTGGTGGTAGCAGTGAGGAGCCAGTCATCGAGATATGGAAACACCTGGAATCCTTGCCATCTCAGTTGAGCGGTAACTACTGCCATACATTTGGTAAACACCCTGGGGGCTGTGGTGAGACCAAAGGGCAGAGCTCTGAAATTATAATGGCTGGCTCCCAGCCAGAAGCGAAGGAATCTTCTGGAGTGTCTGTGCATTTTGATGTGGTAGTACGCATCCTGAAGATCTATAGAGCACATCCAATTGTCCTGATCCAGGAAGAGCAAAATGGACTGTAGCGTGACCATCCGAAACTTCGTTCTTTGTACAGACTTGTTTAGTTTGCTGAGATCCAGAATGGGTCTCCAGTCCCCTGTATTTTTTGGTACCAAAAAGAACTTTGAGTAAATTCCGGATCCTTGTTGGTCTGCTGGGACTTGCTGGATGGCCCTTTTTCTTAGCAGTTTTGAGACTTCTTGCACTGCTTGGTCCCTTAGATTGGGTGGAACATCTGGAAGGGACTTGTTTGACCTTAAGGGGGTGCAAAGGAAGGGAATTCTGTAGCCTCCGGATATGACGGACTTTACCCATTTGTCTTGCGTTATGTCTTGCCAGGCTCTTGGGTACAGAGATAATCTTCCCCCGACTGCCTCCAGAGGTGGGCAGCCAGGCAACCCTTCAGAGAAAGATTCCCTGCTGCCCTGATTTTGCGGACCCCCTCTGCCCCGAGGGCGGCGTCTGTTATTGTTCCCTCCTTTGCCCCTGGATGGGAACTCACCACGTGTGTCAGGCAAGGCTCCTTGGGATTTCTGGAACCACATCTTTCCACTCTTCTGACCCTTAGGATATGGTCTGGAAGGAGTGGAAAAACTGACTCCTACGGTAGAGAGAGTCTTGCCTTCCTGCTCACATCTGGTAAGGGTATCTTTCACCTGTGAACCAAAGAGAAAGGAACCATCAAAAGGGGTGTTGGTGAAAAACGCTCTGAAAGGTTCCGCAAAGTTACATAGCCGCATCCAAGCATGCTTCCTTAGGGCCACACCTGTGCCTGAGGCTCTACTCACACCATCAGCTTCATATGAAATGAGTCTTATGGAGGAGTTTCCCACTGAATTAAGAGTCGCCAACTGGGAGGCTGCCTTAGCCTGGGCCCCCTCAGCTGATGGATCTTGGAGGGTATCTCCAAGCTCTTTCAGGAGATCCCTCTGCAGACAGGTAAGTGACACAGGTAATTCAGGGACTGCATGGAAAAGGTCGCTGAAGAGAAGATCCGCTTCCCATATCTGTCCATCGTCCTGGACTCCTTGTTAGGGGGATGGACAGATGAAGAAGTTTCAGCCAACTCCTTCTTTGTGGCCGCTGCTACCACCATGGCATCAACGGGGATGCCTTTGGTCAAGAACTGTTTGTCCTGTGGTGCAGTAATGAACTTGGCAGGTCTTCTAGGGGTCGGTTCCACTGTGTCTGGAGCCGTCCATGCCTTCCGAGCCACCACAGACATCAGTGGGTCAAAAGGCGGAGACACCCAGGAGGTGGAAGGTCGGGATCCAAATGCATCCAGGAATACCGACTCATCCTTGGAAGGGCTTAGGGCAGTCCAGTCCTCTGCCTAAGCATCTCAAGGATGTCTGAGAAGGAGGCATATTCAGAGGGAGATCTTGGGGACCCTTCTGACTCCTCTAAGTCGGTATCCGATGTGACAGACTTGGGAGAGTCAACATGCTTCCTCTTGCATTTCCCCTTGTGAGGTGGCTCCTCTGAATGATCAGGGAAGGCCTCAGAAGAGGAGGCTACACCCAATGGGCTGTCCTGGAGCGCTGGATCCCCATGCTTGGGGTCTGGAAGAGGGGCAGAGGCTGACGCAGGCACCCTAGGGGGAGGAGCCGATGGGGTCGATCATTGGACTGACTCAGGGGCCAGTACACTCCTCACCTCAAAGGCATCCCTGCCTGGACACAGAGAGGGCTCCAGTTCTGAAGAAACCAGAACCCCTCCCAGCACCGCGGGGGACGGCTCCGAGGCAGATGTGGGAGCTGAGCTCACCTGCGCCAAAGCCCCGAGGGGGAGAGTGGGGTCGGACTAGTGTCCGATGCCACTCACCCCCTCAGAGCCAACGAGGGAGTCTCAGTGCCCAGATCCCTCCAGGGAAGGTACCATGGAAGGGATCAGAGCCGACGATGGAACTGAAGCAGAGGGTATTGGAGCCGATGGTTCCACGACTCGAACCCCAATGAACTCCGGCTCCAAGCTCATAGGATGAGTCGGAGGAGGAATATCTACAGCTGTGGATGGAGCCAACACCTGATGAGGGGGACTGGACAACATTTTGGTTAGGGCCTGTGATTTTAACAGCCTACTTACCACTCTTTCCAAGTCATGGTCCGAAAGTCTAGAGGACCGAGAAGAGTGGGATGAGCGATGACTATTCTCCGATTGAAGCAGAGGTGACTTTGGAGCTGAACGTATCGACTCCAGAGGAGACCTGGATCTTTTACGACTCTCAGAGGGCTCCGAAGAACATGTCAGAGCTGACTGGGAGGGAGGAACATCGGTTCCAGCCAGAGCCGAGATAGATTGTGTGGCTTCACCCAACGATGGCTCCGAACTGGGAGCCAAAGGTTTAGGTGGCCTGGAAGATTTCATGGGCTGAGCCTTCGCCGGTGAATCTTGGGGTTTAAGCAAACCCCTCAGAATCAATTTGTTTTTGTGCTCCTGCAGGACTCTTGGACTGAAAGCATGGCAAATCGAGCAAGAGTCCTGCAGGTGCACAGCGCCCAGACAATAAACACAAGAAGTGTGACCATCTGTCAGAGACATCTTCTGACAGCATGAGTCACACTTCTTGAATCCGGATGGCTTAGGATCCTTGGACATCCTAGAGGAAAAACCAAGGACAAGAAACACACACAGAAAAGGTTAAAGTAACTAGGCACTAACAATAACACACTACAGTTACCACAACCAAACTGCAAGTACTACTACAAACAAAAAAATATATTTAACTAACACTAAACACTAACAGTGATAATAAAGGAATTTTTTTTTTTTTTTTTTTAGAGGAGATAGATAGAAAAAGGTTATTCTCTAACTTAAATGGAAAACCTTTCTGAGGTAAGGAAAGGGAGAGAAGGGGGGTGGGGAAACTCTCTAACTTAAATGAGTTTCTTGGGAGAAGCAATCGGAATCTAAAGTAAAAGTATCTAGAATACAACAGTCTAATCTAACGAATAAATCTACACTAAAACTAGCAGTTTTAACAAGAAAAATACAATAATAATAATAGTAACGTTTTGTACGACCTGAGCCAGTAGAACAACCTTGCAGCAGAAGCGGCAAATGAGATCTGGGTATCTAGTGCCAGGCATCATGGGATATAGGGGGACCTCGAGGCAGTAAGCAGCTCTTGAGCTTTTGCAGATGGCTGAGTCAGAGCCGAGGATCGGCTCCGAACCCAACCAGCAAGAATGAAGGTGAGATAGACAACTTAACATCATCAGTTACCACATGAACCAAAGCAAAAATATTGCGCACTTAGTTTGCCCCTATATATATATATATATATATATATATATATATATATATATATATATATATATATATATATACTGCAAGAGAAAATGTCTTGTCTAGTTATATTTTATCACACTTTTTATTCCCTAACTGTGATTTGTTTTACATTTTTATAATGTAAAATTACATTCAGATCACCAACCTGAGGCAAGTAGTGTCTATTGCAAAAAAAATGTTTTGTAGCCTGTATATTATTTGGGGTGCTTATATAGTAGATATTATTATTTTTTTGTTTCAATTGCTTGAGGGTATTTAATTATTCATTTCTACCCACATAAAAGCTGTCACAGTGATCACACTTGGGTATGTAAACAACTCCATGGTTGCTGCAGTCATAATGGCTTATAATTTTGTGCACCATTTGACTTTGTTTTAAATTTAGAATAGTTTCCCCATCAATATATTTGCAATATTTAGAGGTAAGCTACTAATATTGAAAAGGCCCTCTTGGAGGATTTTGGGTCCTCTGGTGAGTATATGATGGTACCAAGACTACAGCTGACTGCAAACTCAATCAGCCATAAAAGTTTAATATTTTCTTTGACGACTGAGAGTGCAATGGTCTTCTTAGGTTCTTAAGTTTATTACAACTATACTAGGTTATTTATCATTGAGGATCTTAAGAAGCCTAGTATTACATTCCCATGGTAGTTTTAGCACTTATATTTTGAGTACAAATAACCCAGAGATGGGCAGAGCAAGGATATGTTGGGACATTTACTTGTAGCCCCTATCTGTGAGAGACACAGGTGCTAAATTAGGGGAATGTTTGCAATTTTACATCCATTCATCCAAATTACATTTGAACAGAGTAAGAGCAATACTTTTAAGTGGAGTGGGAAGCAGTTCTGTGGAACAGCTGTTCTTTGTGATACATACATATCCCTCCAACATGTTCTATAAAGAGATTGAGATCCCTTGAGTGCATGTTCACTCTACCATTGGACTCACAAATGTATAATAAGGCTGACAGGATAGGGTCTACTGCAAGGCATAGGGTGTCTCTTAGTAGCCTGATTGATACAAAGAAAAGACACAAGGCTTTGAAATGCTCTGCATAATTTTTGTGATTTTTAGGCCTTTGATTTGTTTAGTGAGGAAGTGTTGTGGGTATACCAGTTGTGGTTTTTGGACAGTTATGTACCGAATGAGGCATTGTACTCCATAATCAGCCTGATGAGAGCCAAGAACAACTGAATGATTACACCCCTTGAGCTGGACACCATCTTTATTAGCTATGTGATGAAAAAGCATGTCCTTACGATAGTGGATGCATAGTGATCAAAAGAGAATTCATCGTTGGCATAGGTTCACAGATTCCTAGCTATGGAGATCAACTTTCAGGGATGTATTTTCAAAATGATAGTTGCAAGGAAAGTCATGCTTGACAAAGGATACAGTTATGCATTTCTTGGCATTTAGTTTTAGTCCAGGATTTTGACACCAACTACTGATATGGTAAAGGCGCTCTTGGAGAATTTTGATGTCCTCTGGGGTGGTTATGATGGCACCAAGTCTACAGTTGTCTGCAATTTGGTCAGTCATAAAACTTTAGCATTTGATTTGACCTCTGAGAATTAAATACCAAAGAAGAGTGGTCCAAGGACTGAACCCTGGGGTACATCACTAGTGGCAGGCCTTTTGGTTCTGTTTGTAAGCCAGCTTGATATCCAATGAGTTACATAGAGATTTACATTTACCTGGGAGAATTTATTTATGCTACCTTAGTACCTTCTTACCTATTGTAACTTTAGGAGTATCCAAATGTTCTAATACATCTTTTAAACAATGGATCATTCTAGTCACAAAATCAGGACCATCACCTACTGCCTTAATAAGATCAGGAATACTTTCCTAAACATGCCAATGATTTTATAATGTCCTTGATCTGGTCTTTCTCTACTGTACAAGGCATACACATTCTACAATTACAATCATAATAGCTTACAATCAGGCTTCCTCCTGCCGCTAAACTCCTCTTAAAAACTGATAGATATAAAAAGTATGTTTGGATTCAACCACATTCTGAGCAATATTTTATATATAATCTTTCATTAAAAAAATGTATAATTTTTAGCTTTATGTAAAAATACATCTTTCTGATTAATTAATCTTGAAAGCCTGAGAAATTATCCCTAATGTTATTTTTGTCAGGAATTTCACAGAGACATTGTCACCAGAAAATCTTAATGTAGTGGATTGGTTCAGCAGATCCATATTGGTATGTCATTTCTATAAGCATCACTTTAATCTGGTTCTGCAGCGCAAACTCAGGGCATTAGCATGGGAGCACAATATGATTTGTACTACCAGCCTGGGGAGCAAATAAAATGCAAGCAATTTAGCCTGATAAGAAATTCTTTACTAAAACTTGGCAAATATAGTCATCGTCTTAGCTTTTTATAGCTTTACTATCAAATGCTAACAGTGAAACTACTAAATACGAACTACATGAATGCAACAGACTAAAAGTCATAACACAGATGATACATGTCAATACAATAAATTTGTACTAAAAAGGAGCAACTAAATAGCAGATATCATTTTAAAAAATGCTTCAATGACTTTTACTCCTAATCCCCCGTAATTAATTAGTCAAATGTCAAGGCTGAACCTGTTGTAACAAAAAGCTCCACTATTTAATAGTTCATTTTCATTTTGTGTTGTTCCTTATTTAAATGTGGGTTTTAAGTCTCAGCATTTTTCATCATGGAATTTACATGCACAGTTAACATTCAGATGTGCATTACTTTAGAAAAAACACTTCCCCTGCTGCACAAACCAATGACAGACTCACTCCTGTCCTTAACGTATACCACATATTTCATAGCAATTAACTTTGTCAATATACCAATCCTCAGTATAGCAGAGAACCTCATTTTTCCATGTGAACTTTCACTTCTTCCAGATTTGGTATTTTCTATCATGACGGAAAAAGCACTGCTTTTACAATACTATGTTAGTGCCTAACTTATTCCTGACAGTACTTTTTTCTCTGGATCACAGCAGATGGCTTTAGCTTTCCATAAATGCCCTCACAAGCTCACAAGTACAATGACAACAGTCAGACTTCACTTTCTACTCATGCTCAAAAAAAAAAAAAAAATAATAATAAATATGAGTAATGAATTGCATGCAGTTTAAAATGACAGAATGTATTTTTCCTAAGTCAGTGAAAAGTTAATGCTTTGGTTCATCTCTGTACCTTTGAAATACCTGATTCCTGATACCTATCCCTATTCTATTCTACTCTAATCTCTGCCACTGCTTCAATTCATCTCTCTAAAATTCCTTTGCCTAAATACATGTAGTGTATTAAATGAACATAAATGTATTGTTTTTGCTAATATCTTATAAGTGATTGACTCAGCTCATATATTTCACGATACGTAAAATCTTGCCTTGTTGTATATTGAATGTTAAACTGTTGTTCTCATATGCTGTACTAATACATTGTATATTGTACATTGTCTTTCTGTCTGGAGCTTTTCTTCTCGGGCCTCCATTGAAAACGGGCTACCTTGGCCCAATGGACTTTCCAGTTAACAAACTGAAATAAATAAAATAAGTAGCCTACTTTTAGTTATCATGCAGATATTGGCTGCAGGCTGCAAGGAATATATAATGTCCCATTTAATGTTTGACACTCTATAGTTTAAGCCTTGAAACTTAGGAAAATTGAACTGTAAAAGTCACTGATACATTTTGCTGGGAGTAAGTCCCCTGCACCCTCAAATGTGGGCATTGCATAAACACACTCCCTCGTCTTATATATGCTAACTCCAAGATTAGTGTACCTTGTTAAAAAAAAAAGAATTCTCCAAGATACAGCAATTTCAAACTCAATATATATTTCTCAGTAACCTCATTTATCTTTTCACAGTTCCGTGGTTCTCATTTAACATCCATGAATTTTAGCAATGGAAACCAGGACAATAAGCCTCTAGGTTAAATAAACATGATACAGCACTTAAAAAATTGAAACATTTACATCCACAATGTATAATACAAGTAAAGAAAATTAAACTTAGCCAACTTCTCTGATTAGGTTACAGTTGGACTTGATGGGAGAGTACTAGAAGATGTAGTCTACCTGGACTTGTATTTATTTATTCATTCATTCATTCATTCATTGTTTGCCTTTGTTTACCAGGAAAGTCAGACTGAGTAATATCCATTTTCAGCAGAGGCTCAGGAAGAAAAGTTCTATTTGCTTACTTTGCATTACACTTAGCTCGAGTTAAACACAGAGTAGTTACGTTTCTATTTACATGTATACACAAACAGTAGTTACATTTATACATTCTAAGATTTTACAGAGGTAGAAGTTACTAAAGAGAAAGCCCATGTGCAACTTAATGGATTGTACAGGCAGCAGTTATGTATAAAAATGTTGTCATTTCAGTGAGAGGTTGAGTGTATTCTGTTTAAGGAGAGTATTTGGAGTTTCATACAGTAAACACAAAGTCTTAACCTAGTGATGAGCATGTGCACGACCAGGACTGGTTAAGATGTTGTTTAAGCAGTGGTTTAAAACTATTGAGCTTGCCAGAGAGTTTTATTTGTGTGGTGGATACCATTCCAGAGTTTAGCAACATTAGAGTGAGTCTCCTGCAACACACTTGACTTATTTGTGAGTAGTAAGAATTTTTTACTAGAATGGAGGTCCACTACTGGACAGTAGGCCAATAATATGTTTTGTAATGCAGAGCATTTTTCTGGATGATGAATTAGTTTGTGTGTGGTAGTTAGTTGTGAATATGTTAAATAGTTGGCAGTTCAAGCTAGTTTAATTGCTTTAAGCTATAATGATAGTGTGTCCTATGAGGGAGATGCGTGGCAAATTTGGCTATTTTATTGTAGCAGGAGGCCTCTTTCAGTATTGTTTAAATTTATTAGGATAGGAGAGGCATATAAGAGAGTTGGCAGTAAGAAGGTGGTGGCTAGAATTTTTCTTGCAGTATCTGAAAGGAGTCCATTGATTCTATCAAGGGCACCTAGTTTCTGGTGTGTATATTTAATGGTGTGCAGTATATGGCGGTCATATTTGAGACTGTCATCTATGATAATACCTAGACGTTTACTGTGAGTTACAGTTTCAATGACAGTATTGTTTGCTGACTTTATGGTAAAAAAATTGGTTTTGGTTTTGGGTACTTTCTGAGGTAGAAAACATTAACTTAGTTTTCTTAGGGATGAGTAGGAGGTTTGATTCTTTGAGATAGGTTTCTACAGAGGAGAAAGATTTTGGGGTGATCTCTTGAAGCTTATTTATTGTTGAGGCCACACATATTAATATTGAACCTTCTGCATACTGAACTAAACTAACATGGTGAGTGGAGGTGTGGAGGTTATTAATAGATAGATTAAATAGGACAGAACCCACGATAGAGCCCCAAGGAACAACTGTAATAATTGAAAGGATGAGTACATTTGTTGCCATGTAATGGTGTTTTGCCTTCCAGATAGGTAACTAAGTGATCATGACAAGGAGTTTTGTGAAAATCCTATCGAGGAGAGTTAAATGAGTAGTTACTGGTGCGAAACAGTATCAAATGCCTTTGACAAGTATAAGAACATGGTTGACACAATCAGACCATCATTTCTATCTCTGTTTATTATATCGGTAAAATGTAGTAAATTTGTAGTGGTGCTGTTCTGGGGTATAAAGCCATGTTGTGGTTCTGAGAGCAGGTTATTTGAGGTCAGGTATTGTATCAGCTGCATACGGATGCATTCCTCTAATATTTTGGAGAGGGGTAAAGAATCACTATCTGTCTGTAGTTATTAAACTCTGTAGATGTGCAGCCTTTGTGCAGTGGTATGATGTTAAGACTTTTTCCACAGTGATGGGACATAGCTTTCTGCATTGGACCTGTTAGTATGGACACAGAGAAGGCTATGACTTCTGCAGCCATTTTTAGGTACTCTGATCGTAGTTGGTCTACAGCTATGTAGGTAGTTTTTAGTTTATGGAGGAACTTCATTGTGAGCGAGGTGGGTACTGCACTAAAACTGAAGAGCTGTGGGTGGTTTTGTTTGGACAGCAGCAGAGAGAGGATGGCAGACATATTAGTATCTTAGAGAGACAATATCGATTGTATTTCATGGCTGCTCATATTTTCTATAAAAGTCATACATTTTGCCAACAGCACTTCAGATTTAAAGGTCATGGTATGAAAACTTTCTTTGCCTAAATGGATAATTGACATAGTTGAAATAACTTTCCTCAATAGAAATACATCCATCTGATAAAGGGGGGGGGGGGGTCTTGTTTTAGATAAGAGCCATTACCTGCATAATATGGCTGAGCTATTATCGACTGTGAGACTTATGTACAGTTAAGCAGAAGACAGGTAGAGAGGATTATGGAAAGGATTGCTTTCTTTTTATTTGATATGTGCATGACCAAAGTTATTAATGAAGATCTTTTCAAGTATGTTTCTGTTGAACATCCACTCGTACCAAGTTTATATGGCCTCCTTAAAGTTCACAAAAATGTTGTCAACCCACCCATATGTCCTATAGTATCTAGCAGAGGGTGGGCCACAGAACAGCTCTCCATTTACATGGAGAAAATTTACGTCCTTTTGTGAATTCTACCAATACAGTACTGAAAGACAAAGAATTTTTTGAGTGAGTTATTTCCTGTTGTGAAGCAAGTATATGATAAGACAAAGTTAGTTTTTCTAACTTTAGATGTTAACTATCTATTTACCATTATCCCCAATGAGTGGGGGATAGAGAATGTTAAAACCTTTCTGTCAAGTAAAGCAATTTTGGACAATAAGAGCATTAGCTTAGTTTGTAGTTTGTTAGCGTTAATCTTAGAGAATAATGTTTTTGTTTTCAATGCGAAAATGAGAGGTTCTATGTACAGAAGGTTGGTGTAGCAATGGGCACAGCTTGTACCAACAGCTATGCCAACCTGGTCTTAGCACAATGGGAACAGGAGAGTGTCATTATGAATAATGAATTCTGTGGGCAAATTTTGACTTATAAGAGATTTGTGGATGATATTTTTGTTTTGTGGGATGGACCTGTGAAGAGATCACACACTTTATTTATTACTTACACACTACTACATCATTCCTAAGATTTAGCTATAATTATTACTTACACACTACTACATCATTCCTAAGATTTAGCTATAATTATTACTTACACATTACTACATCATTCCTAAGATTTAGTTATAATTATTACTTACACACTACTACATCATTCCTAAGATTTAGCTATAATTATTACTTACACACTACTACATCATTCCTAAGATTTAGCTATAATTATTACTTACACACTACTACATCATTCCTAAGATTTAGCTATAATTATTACTTACGCACTACTACATCATTCCTAAGATTTAGCTAAAATTATTACTTACGCACTACTACATCATTCCTAAGATTTAGCTATAATTATTACTTACACACTACTACATCATTCCTAAGATTTAGCTATAATTATTACTTACACACTACTACATCATTCCTAAGATTTAGCTATAATTATTACTTACGCACTACTACATCATTCCTAAGATTTAGCTAAAATTATTACTTACGCACTACTACATCATTCCTAAGATTTAGCTATAATTATTACTTACACACTACTACATCATTCCTAAGATTTAGCTATAATTATTACTTACACACTACTACATCATTCCTAAGATTTAGCTATAATTATTACTTACACACTACTACATCATTCCTAAGATTTAGCTATAATTATTACTTACACACTACTACATCATTCCTAAGATTTAGCTATAATTATTACTTACACACTACTACATCATTCCTAAGATTTAGCTATAATTATTACTTACACTACTACATCATTCCTAAGATTTAGCTATAATTATTACTTACACACTACTACATCATTCCTAAGATTTAGCTATAATTATTACTTACACCCTACTACATCATTCCTAAGATTTAGCTATAATTATTACTTACACACTACTACATCATTCCTAAGATTTAGCTATAATTATTACTTACACACTACTACATCATTCCTAAGATTTAGCTATAATTATTACTTACACACTACTACATCATTCCTAAGATTTAGCTATAATTATTACTTACACACTACTACATCATTCCTAAGATTTAGCTATAATTATTACTTACACACTACTACATCATTCCTAAGATTTAGCTATAATTATTACTTACACTCTACTACATCATTCCTAAGATTTAGCTATAATTATTACTTACACGCTACTACATCATTCCTAAGATTTAGCTATAATTATTACTTACACACTACTACATCATTCCTAAGATTTAGCTATAATTATTACTTACACACTACTACATCATTTCTAAGATTTAGCTATAATTATTACTTACACACTACTACATCATTCCTAAGATTTAGCTATAATTATTACTTACACACTACTACATCATTCCTAAGATTTAGCTATAATTATTACTTACACACTACTACATCATTCCTAAGATTTAGCTATAATTATTACTTACACACTACTACATCATTCCTAAGATTTAGCTATAATTATTACTTACACACTACTACATCATTCCTAAGATTTAGCTATAATTATTACTTACACACTACTACATCATTCCTAAGATTTAGCTATAATTATTACTTACGCACTACTACATCATTCCTAAGATTTAGCTATAATTATTACTTACGCACTACTACATCATTCCTAAGATTTAGCTATAATTATTACTTACACACTACTACATCATTCCTAAGATTTAGCTATAATTATTACTTACACACTACTACATCATTCCTAAGATTTAGCTATAATTATTACTTACACACTACTACATCATTCCTAAGATTTAGCTATAATTATTACTTACACACTACTACATCATTACTAAGATTTAGCTATAATTATTACTTACACACTACTACATCATTCCTAAGATTTAGCTATAATTATTACTTACACACTACTACATCATTCCTAAGATTTAGCTATAATTATTACTTACACACTACTACATCATTCCTAAGATTTAGCTATAATTATTACTTACACACTACTACATCATTCCTAAGATTTAGCTATAATTATTACTTACACACTACTACATCATTCCTAAGATTTTAGCTATAATTATTACTTACACACTACTATATCATTCCTAAGATTTAGCTATAATTATTACTTACACACTACTACATCATTCCTAAGATTTAGTTATAATTATTACTTATACACTACTACATCATTCCTAAGATTTAGCTATAATTATTACTTACACACTACTACATCATTCCTAAGATTTAGCTATAATTATTACTTACACACTACTACATCATTCCTAAGATTTAGCTATAATTATTACTTACGCACTACTACATCATTCCTAAGATTTAGCTATAATTATTACTTACACACTACTACATCATTCCTAAGATTTAGCTATAATTATTCTTTTGAAGCCATAGAATTTTTAGATGTTAAAATCACCAAAAGTCCATTTGGTGATGTTAGAACATCTCTATATAAAAAGTCCTGCAAGAAGAATGCTCTACATGAGGGGAGTATGCATCCCCGTCATGTTTATAGGAATATTGTGAAGGGTCAAGCATTGAGAGTGATGAGATTACATAATAACAACGAGGATATGAAAACAGCATTGTGTGAGTTAAGGACTGATTTTTTTACAAAGACGATATAAGGAAAATTAGGTGGATGTTTTGATTGCTGAAGCCCTAGAAGAATGAGGGACCACAGGACATCCCTATTTCTCACATAGATGTGACAATACCTTAGCGAGACAGATAGGTCACACAAAAATAGTGTGACTAGGTTAACAGTGACATACAGCAGTAAGATCAACATAATTTGCGATATTGTTAAGAAGAATTGGGGGATATTAAGTATGAATGAGAGAATCAGACAGTTGGTAGTGACCCTGATTTTAGTTTTAGAAACAGCAAGTCACTAAAGAGACAATTATGTTATAAGAGTGTTAGCAATGGGTATGTACAATTGTCAAATTGAGAAGGGACATTTCTGTGTAGACACTGCAGGCTTGCAAGTTTATACACACAGGGAATTATTTCGAGCATCCACACAAAGGTTTTGTCATAGAGACATCCCTATATGCCGATTGTAGTACAAAAGATGTAATCTATTTCTCCTACTGTTCTGCATGTTATGTATATTATGTAGGTAAGACTAACAGGCGTCTGAAGGAATGCATTTTAGAACATGTAGGTAATGTGAGAAACAAGAGGGCCAAGAGTGCGTTGGCACAATATGTAATAGATAAAGGTGATGATCATAGTTTTAGATTCTTAGTTTTAGAGGTCATAGCAATAAATATTAGAGGGGGTGATACTAAGAATTTTATGGAGGAGCAGGAGCAACAGTAGATCATACGATTAGATGCAGATAAGTTTCCAGGCATCAATGAACGTGTATCCCTGAAACCCCATTTAAAATCCTGCCCGATGAAACACTGAAAAATGAGTGTTTTTATACGTACAGTGTTTTTATGTACATACATAATTATATCCTTTATGCGTATGTATTGTTACTATTATAGTATGCATTTTGATATGTATGAGATTTTTGGAATGCAGGTATTATATTTGTTTTATTTATTTATTTTTATTATTAATGATTTGTTTTTGTAGAATCAATATCTTTAATTTAGATTACTGCAACCTTAAGAAATGAATGATGTATCATTTGGTTCCTGATTGGATTCTTGGTATTCAAACAGTGAAGGAATGCTTGTTTGAATTAGGTCTGATGAAGCTACCTATCTGGCAGTAAAAGCACTTACCATTGCGTTAGTATTATTTGTTTTATTAAAGTTTTTCCTTCTACCATGGTGTGCAACCAGCTTTCTTTTTTTTTTTTTTTTTTTTTTTTTGGTCTTGAGGTTTGTGCTTGGGAGTGCACTTTATCAACTATAGAACCTTTTTTCTACTAAATGAATAATGGACCTGATATCCATCACAGAAAACTGTAAAGGACAAATAATTTTATCCTATATAAAGTTGTTGTTGTCTTTCGGCGGTTAGGGGTCGCCACAGCGGAACTCTGGTCCGCTAATGATTGGCAGTAGATTTCCATGAACGCCGAGGTGCCAGCTCGATGTTCAACCTTCAACAAAGACATGCCCATTAACGCATGTCTTTTGAACGCCCACCCAACCGCAGGGAGGACATGCAGACTCCACACAGAAGGCACTCCCCGCACTCCAGCCAAGAATCGAACAGGAGAACCTCTTGCTGTGAGGCAACAATGCTACCGGTGCACCATATAAAGTATGTGTTCATTTCCTGCAGCTCTTTCACATATATCATTAGTACAGGTCGCTGACAAAAATGAATATTTGTAGCTAGTCCTTTGTCTACTATACTATCCGTTGATACATACATCTCTAACACATGATTTCATAAGATGTTGTTCTTCTCGCTTTTCACTGCTAGGACCTCCACTCTGCCCAAACTCTGCATCCCTTACATCCTCTTGCTGCACAATCTAATCTGCCACCTGTGACCATGGCAAAGCAACAGATCACTGGGCTTCTCTTCACTTGTTAATTTCTCAAATGTGACATCATCTAAACCCCCTGAATTCCATTTTTTTGCACTCCTCCATAAGCATACTCTGCTTCTCTAAATGCTTGTCTTAAAGGGCAGCCGCCTCCATAATCTTTGATTCAGCAGCCACTCTCCCTCCATCTTCTTGTGAGAACATAGTCAAATGTTCCCATTGAAAAGAGTAGGGGAAGTTCCCCAGTGAGTTGGCAAAATTTCCCCTAGTAGTATAAATACCATCTCAGGTCTCCCCTGAAAAGAGGCCACTAGCCTAGTGGGACTAATTTAATCGACACAGGATAAACAAAATAAAACAAAATGAACATAAAAGGTGTACATTGTGAAATGACATGGTGGGATACCATAAATACATTGTCACTGTTCAATTCTAGTACATTATACTAGAAATATTGCTACTTGTTTAATACTAATTTTGAAGATACAATACTTCCATATGTACATTCATATGTCCAAATCCAAGTAACTTCCAAAGTATTGCATTGTATCAAATGAAACCTTAGATGGTGAAGAAAATTTTTATTGATATTTGCAGAGTAAGTTGGACATCTTGAGAGATATTCAATGCTATGTGTATTGTTAACTATACCAATAAGCATCATGTTTCATATTTCTGTAAGTATCTCAATAAACAAACATTTTTGCAAGGAATTTTCTACTGTCTTGTGAAAGCTCAAATCCAACTGAATAAACTCATTCTGTAACTATATGAATACTTTGTACACTTTCCAGCATATGAAAAGTAATTAGTGAAACAAGAGAAAACTATACTTCTGGGAGTGTTTGCATTATAATACAGTATTAATGTAAGTACCGTGAATATACCGCTTATTTTCACAGAAAGAAAATATGTTTACCATTAACAGTACTGTTTTACCTTTAAATAGCATTTATGTCACAAGATACTTACATTTGTTTGGCTTCTACTATTTAACTTGATTTTTCAGAAACTGCACAGAAATGTAAGGATTTGTGTAAGTTGATAAAGGTGTAACATTTCACAGCTCTTTGGTATTAATGACCTATTAAAATTATACTAAAACTGAGTAAGAAAGATGATAAACTACAGCATAAAATTATACTAAGACAAGCATTTGTTAGTGCAGACATTGCCTTGAACTGAAGCAGAACCACATCAGAACTCATGAAATAAGTCATTTGAGGATTCAGTGAGTGCTGCTAACTTGCAGTCATCTGCAAACATAATCAGCCAGAGCCCTTTGCTACTGGCTTTTACTTCTGAAATGTGCATGCAAAACAGGAGAGATGTCAGCACAGAACCCTGGGGGACTCCACTGGTGACTGGTCATTTTGTGGAGGTAACTTCCCCTATTTTTGATTATCTGTATCCTATCAGTGAGCCAGTTGGTAATCCAGAAAGTGATGTAGGGGTTCATTCAAAGTTTATTTAGCTATTCTTCTATGCCTGAGTGGAGGATTGTATCAAAAGCTTTGGCCTGGTTATCAGGCCGGTCATTAAATATAATGCTCCTGTTGGCATGCATCTGTCAAAACACATGCAACAACTGAATACCCACAGATATACATTACTGAAAGGATACAAGGACTTAACAATACATCCTACATGGACCAACTCAAAGCCCTGTCACTATACTCAGTATCCAATAGACTGCTAAGAGGTTACGTGTCTGGCATACAAAGCATCTTCAACCCATCACTGATGGATTTACTACACTTCTGCAAGTCAAATGACATCAGAAATGCTCAGTCTAGGGATCTAAAACTCTTCTGTAACCTCAACAGAACAGTTTGGAGGGACAGGTACATCTCACAGAGGATACCTCTGCTGTGGAGCAGACTCCCCATCTACATAAAACAAAGTCCGTTCCTGTCCATATTCAAGCGCAACTTAGATCTTTGGATGGGAAACAGAAAGTTTACTCCAGGACTGCCTCCTGTACTAGTAACAGACAGAGGCAGCTCCTAAGTGCTTTATCCCATGTATGGGTCCCCTCCAGTTATCTATGGTAGGATCCCAGAACAGCAAAAAACACCAAATTTTCAGCCACCAAAGGAGTTGTAGAAAAGTTTAATAGAAAAATATTAAAAGCATCCACAGGTAAGTACTTTTGTCTTTTTATTACCAAGACATCATCGAAACTCTGAATACAACTCAAACTAGCTCCATTTTAAAATGATGCAAATACAGACACACCTCTAAAACAAACCAATCAATGCAAATTAGTGATGTAATCAGTAAAAAAAGAAAAACTTCTTAAAGTGAACACAGACTCAGTTGAGTTGTGTACGTATCCCAAGCACACAGAGAAAAAAAACTTTTTCTTAATGTTAACCCCACTAAGAAATGCTAACAAAATTCTTTGAAAAATTTTGTACATTGCTTTATGAATAAATGAAACTGAAATACCAACAATGTGCCTAAAATTAAAGCACCTCAACATAATCTACTTGCTGTTCTTTTAAGCTCACTATTGATTGAAATATTCTCATTTAAACCAGGAATGTTTTTAACGCCCAGCCTGAATTGCTGATACATTTCCTGGTGAAGCAGCCTGTCCTGCTGATCACCTACAAATGGAGAAATGTTTATTTGTTCCAAAACCAAAAAAGTAAATAAACTTTGTGAAACCAGTACAAACCATGGCATGCCTGGCTAAGGCACTTTTACCATCTTTATGTTGAATACTGTAAAGATGTTGGTAAATGCACTTGTTTAAGGCGTTTTTAGTTTTTCCCATGTAAAAAGCAGGGCATGATGCACAGGTAGCCATGTAAATAACTCTCTGGGAAGAACAAATTAACTTTCCACCATGCCCAACCATATCAAATGGATCACAACTTCTCAAATTGCTCCAGGCAATTCTGATGTCAAACAGGAAGCCATTATGTATTGGCTCTTGACCACACCCTTCTTCAGATGGAGGAGATGGCAACTGGTAAAGAAAAAAATTGTATTGCAATATGTTGTCTTCCTGTAGATACTATATGAAAACTCTTCGCTAGCACCTTTTCTGATATTGCCATCAAGATAATTAATTATCTCAAGCTTGCATAGATAAGTAAACTTCAGAAAGGAAGTACTGCCTTGAAGTTGGGAAATAAAGTCATCCAGCTCAGCCATGCTTCCTCACCAAATAATTAGTACGTTATCGAGGTACCTGAAATAACCAACACACTTACTGAAAAGGGGGAGTTTAAAAAGTGTTTTCAATTCCTACCTCAAAAGGACAGTGTTATCAATATAGGGGCATACATAGCTGCTTGTAATATTCAGCCTCAAACATCAAAAAGTTCTGACTAAACATCAGATCCATAAATTCAATGACTAAATTAGCATCAGTCTCAGACAGCAAAGTACATTGCCTTACAATCTCACCAAACAACTCAAGTCCCACATCGTGTAGTATTACTGAAAACAAACTCCGTATATCACAGTCACCAAGAGAAATTCATCTTTAGCTGGAATTACCTTGAACTTGTCTAAAAGATCCCAAGAATCTCTTATAATATGTGTGGAAAAGAGGAAAAACATTCTTGAGTTTCTGGTGAATAAACCTAGCCAAGAGTTCCATAACTGATCCCTGGCAACTACAATTGGCCGTAATGGAGGGTCTGATAAATTAGAGTGGATCTTTGGAATACCAAAGATCTTTGGAATGATGGGAAAATCCATTCTGAGATAGTTGTAAAGGCCTTGAGAGATTTTGTCAAACAACAACAGTTCATCCAATGTCACTTTAATAGCCCTGTAGGTGAGATTGATTTCATTAATAGAAACTGAGTTGTAGACACACTCATCATGTAGCAAATTCAACATTTGTCCAAAATAGTCAATCTGGTCCATTATGAGCAGACCCCCACCTTTGTCCGGCTTCATGCATCTAATGCCAAAGTTATACACAAACTGATAGAGAAGCTGCTTCTCATGAAGCAACAAATTCGACATTTTTTTCTTCTTACTACTGAGCAATAATGTACATATTTCCTTTTCACATTATTTCTTGAAGATCTTAATGACGGGATGCAAAGGGGGGTTTGCTGTACTTTTCCTCTTAAGTCTGTCAGGTGTGTTACTGTTTACTTCATTACCGAAAAGCACCTGGAAACTGAGTTTGTGAGTAAACAGCTTGAGTTCAAGTAAAGTAGTTTGAGTTGCATTCAGAGTTCTGACAATGTCTTGGTAACAAAAAGACAAAAACGCTTAACTGTGGATGCTTTTAATGTTTTTCTATTAAATGTTTCCTACGATTGTTTGATGGCTGAACATTTGGTGTCTTTTGCTGTTCTTAGTTTTGTCTTTCTACTAACACTGGAATTCATCCTTGTTCTTGGTTTATACAGTAGGATCCCAGTTATTCTCACTTGATGGGTAAAGCCAATCTATTCTCAATGAGATAGGTTATTTATAGCACATAAAGGAAAACTGGATATGGTTAAAATGGCCCTCAAGGGCAGCTAGCGTAGTATTTAGCTACAAACTTAAAAAGTAGCTTATATGCTTATGCCCCCCATGTCATGCTGAGGTACTGTCAGTGTAGTTTTCATTCCTTTTACAGTGTTTCTACCAGTGTATTATACAGTTTTATATTGGTTAGTTATAACTAAGTCATAAATGAAAGTGTGGTCTTTCATGGTCCAGAGCATACCTCTCAACTGTCCAGATTTTCACAGAATGTCCAGATTTTTTACTCATATTTTTGGTCCATTTCTCATAAAATTGTGGTTTTCTGGCAAATCATTAAGGACTGAAGTTAGAAAATAATGTATTTCAGACTTCATATCCTTTAGAAAATTCATGCTAATGCAAAACCTGTTATTTTATGAACCTTCTAAGTTTGTAAGAGTAATATTTAAAAAGTGTCCCTATTTTTGGGCCTTTGTCCAGATTTCTTGTTCTAAGAGGTTGGGAGGCTACAGGATAAAAATGCACCATCAGTAATGAAAAAAGGTGATTTATAGCAAGGCAAAGTTACATTCTACAAAACATCTGGGAGTAGTTAGAGTACAGGTTTCTCTTGACAACAAATTGCATACCAGCTGAAGTTTCTAATCTGAAAAATCTGTTCATGTAGGTTTTATGGCACAGATAGATAAAACACTGTCTGTGACTCAGATGCCACAGGGTTGATTATCAACTTGGCTGCTGGTAGAGTTGACCAATAAGGGTGGTGGTGATTTAACATTATTTTGGGCATTATGGTAGAAAGAGAGGCAGACAGTCTTTTTGCTGTCCTGATATTCAGAGGTCGTCTGTTAAACTGGAGAATTCTATTAACACTTACAGGGTGAAGGCAGCTACACACATTGCAAGCAGAGTAAGTGCAGTTGGTGTAAGCATGAATGGGGGGGTGGGCAAGTTTGGGACCAGAATTATGACCATCTTCAGTACTTAAGCCATTCCTGACAGCTACTGAGGGGTCAGGAATTAGGCTATTTAAAAATACCCTTATGGCTATCAGTTGTCAGCCTCCTCCCTGCTCCGATCTGAGCCCTGGCCTTGGGCCATATTCAGTATGGCACCATGAAAAAAGATCATAGTGGAAAATGTGGGATTCACTCCACATGGCTTGTGGGGAGTAGAGGTCTGAGATGTTGGGGGAAAAATGAGCAGCAGAAGGCCCATGGGTACCAAGTGCAGGAGCACTTACCAAAGGCAAAAGCAGACCTAAAAAATCAGTTTATCACCAGTGAAGGGAAAAACTCTGCTAACATTTACTATGACTTGCCACTACATCATTCAGAAAGAAAACTGAGCTTTGACAAAAATGTGCCGCTTTTATTGTTCCAAAATGCATTAATATGAAACTATGATCAAAGTGTTTTTAATAATGCATAGCTATAACAATTAAAAATTATTAAACATAAATAATGTAATAAATTGGCATACCTCAATTAATGAAGATGCTATGAACACAAAAGCTGTCAGCTGTGTAAAATGCCTCATATTTACTTTTCTGTTTGTTACTTCACCATTAGCACTATATTCTGTAACAAAGATAGGTGTTATATGCACTGAATGTTATCAGACTCTGTAGCAGTCAGTGATATCATATGGCATGTTCATGTAATGACTACAGGATTCACCAACTAAATCTGATTTTATTGTTGAAACTATACCATAAGGTTTACAGTCAGGAAAACTATTGATCACACCACCTTTCCCTAATAAGGCTTGCAGCACAGTAACAAAACCCCCGACAGTTATCTATTAACTAAGGCAGTTCTTACAGACAAGAGATAACTAAACTGATACTCAGAGTACATGTACTTACAGTCCTTAAATATAGCCACAGTACTTGCAGTGTAATCAACCTATTACTACATCCTGCCTGCAGTGTATCCTGAAATTGATGATTTTGCTCAAATTTTTGACTATAAAAGAAATGGCTCTTCTTTCGGCTTTTCCCGGTTAGGGGTCGCCACAGTGGAACTCCAGTCCACTAATGATTGGCAGTAGATTTCTATGGTGCTGAAGTGCCAGCCCGACACCCAACCTTCAACGAAGGCACGCCCATTCACACATGTCTTTAGAATGCCCCTCGACCACGGGGAGGACATGCAGACTCCATACAGAAGGCGCTCCAGCCGAGAAGCGAACGGGATAACCTCTTGCTATGAGGCGAAAACGCTACTGCTGCGCCACTACTGTACTTAAATAACATTCTGTCTTTTGGTGGTTTCATACCTTTCACCTCTCCCTGCTTTCACAGAATGGTCCTGATTTTGCCTAATATTTCTGGCCTGTTCCTTGTAAAATTTATGGTTTTCTAGCAAATCGTTGAGAACTGTGGTTAGTAAATAATAACAAAAAACTTAGATATAGGCATCTTATTGTTTAGAAATGCATACTAGTGTAGAATTTGTTGTTCGACCATCTTTTAAGTGCACAAAAGTTTGTCTCTGATTTTGGGCCTTTGCCCCCTCATTATTTTTTTAGGGTTGTCCCTGACTCTTATGCTAAGAGACTGAGAGCTATGGGTAGCTTGTTCATTTTTCTGTGACTAATTTAAGTGCACTGTTCATAGTAATACCATTTTAATCATACATAGGAAAGATGCAACAGTTTAGCAAAAATACATGGCAGAATGTAATCCGATAGCATACCAATGTTATAGAATCCTAGAGCACTGTCTAATTAGCAGCACATTATGGACAGTGCAAGCAGTGCACCCATATCCATTGGGCATGTGCACTTCAAAACATCAGTAACAATTCGTAAGTTTGGAAATAGCTGACAAGTAAGAGATACATAGGTTACTGATATGTTTTAGAATTAAACAGAAACAATGTTCAATAATAAAGATGCATTTTAAATATAAAATTAACTATTCTAGTGTACTAACAACTTTGTGTAAGAAAGCACATTCAAGAACAATCTCATATTTTATAGCAGAATTAATAATAATAATTGCAGTGATCAAATACTTTCCCCTTTTTATGGAGGGTTACAGATATTGTTATTTATGCAAAATTGGAAAAGTTAACAAGAGAAATTAATATCTCAGATCTGAAAGAAAATGTGGCAATGTTCAGAGCAATTAGCACTTGTGCCAAACTCTTAAATAATCCACAATGTTGTGTTACAACTATGGCTATATTATTATTATTACTATGATTATTATTAGGAATAATATTCATATTTCTTGTTTGTTATATTGTATGATGAGGAAAGGTGTACTGAGTTAGTATTAAATAACATTTAACAGCATAAATTTGTACTAACCCCACATAACTTTTCTTCACTCAGACAGAATCTCTAACTACATGTCTGTCTGCTCTATAATTCCTGTAACCTCCTTCTCCCTTATTTATATCCCTTTGTCTTCCTCACAGTTGTAAACTGCATTCTGTTAGTTGACATATTAAATGTACTGTAGGGACTTAAGAAAAGACATGTACTGTATTTGTACTTTACTTATGTGTTATTCACATCTCTCATGTATAAAACACGTGCAACACATAGCTCACAAAGCCAGTGTGCCGAACAGTCACAGCCCTTAAGGCTAAACAACACACCTGATACACTTGTAATAGGTGACTCTATCGTCAGGCACACTGATGTCCCGCTCACCAGACTGAACAAGGAGAAGGTCACGGTGAGCTGCCTGTCAGGCGCTAGGATCCGCCACATAACACAAGCACTCAGGTCACTCCAAGGCAAGTACAAATATGACTCAGTCATTGTCCATGCTGGTGTGAATGACCTGAGACGTACCTCCCTGGACTACATGAAAAGAGACATAGAGGAGCTCTCTGAGCATGTAGCCCAGGCCGGTATGACCCTGACCTTGAGTAGCATCTTACCCTCACCAAGAATGATGCCACAATATGAAGACAAGATGATCAATTTCAACAATTGGCTTAAGTATTGGTGTCATTCAAAGGGGATCCAATGCCTGTCAGCCTGGGATGACATGCTCGACAAGCCACGATGCTTTGCTAGGGACGGCTTGCACCTGTCACCCCTGGGCTTTCGGATATTGGCAAAGCCTCTTGCTACCCCCATAGTGCCTTTTTTAGGCAAGGCTCAAAAGACAAACCCACCTCCATAGGTATCACAAGTGATAAGAAACTAAGAGTAATGCTACTCAATGCCAGAAGTCTAAACCTCAAGATGCATGCACTTGAAACTCTCCTTAGCATGGAGAACATCGATATCTGTGCAGTAACAGAAACCTGGTTCAAGGCTCCCGAGAGCACCCCAGCACTACCAGGTTATACCTCATGCCATGCTTTTCGGCCCCAAAACTTAGACCATACCACAAAAGGAGGGGGAGTATCAATATTTGTCAAAGATACCCACACCTCCAGGTTGGTGGCGCAGCACGAAGCACCAGAGACTATCCATGTGCAACTGGTAAAACTGTCTTCCAGTTTATAGCCTGCTACAGACCACCCTCCCAAACCCAGGAACCCCACTCGGCCTTCCTGAGAACACTGGAAAATATGAAGGTCTTTCCAAACACCATTATATCGGGTGACTTCAACTACCCAAACATAGACTGGGAGCATTACTCTAGCTCCAACACCCTAGCCCAAAGGTTCCTAGAATTTATAAACTCAAATGCTATGGAACAACTTGTTACCACTCCCACAAGAGGGGAAAACATACTGGACCTGATCATCACCAACATGGGGACTCTATGCTCCAGACCAGAAGTGTATCCCTCACTGGTAAGATCAGACCATAAACTAATCTCACTGGATATTCACATTCCGACTCCACCCCCTGCCCAGAAAACCACAGTGAAAAACTTCTCTAAAGCAAATTTCATACTCCTCAAAACTGATGTGGAATCCTTCAAAGCCCCCGGGCCTGTGGAAAATACAGCCCAGACCGCAGAATCCTTTATAAACGCATTCTATGAACACCTTCAGGAATGCATGGATCATGCAATCCCAAATAAAACCAAGACCCAATCCTCCAAAGGTAGACGTCCTGTCTGGTGGACCCCAGCCATAAACAAACTATACAATAGAAGGAGGAAGCTACTACATGATAGAGCAAAATCCCAAAAAGGGAAGGCATCTCTGATCAGTAATAGCAAAAAACTACGGGCACTCATAAAATCGTCTAAGGCCAGCTTCGAGAGAAAAATTGCACAGGACACTAAGGATAATCACAAGGCTTTTTTAGTTATGTTAGGAACCTGGGTGGGAATTCCCAGATATGCTCAGAATTAGTCCAAAATGACAAAAAATACACCGAACCCACAGACATTGCCAACATCCTAGCTGACAGGTTCAGCGCAAACTTCTCCCCCCTTCCCCACCAAAAGGGCAAATATTTATCCCAGCAGAGTGCTGCCCTCCCCTGACATCTCAGATGCTCAGTTAAGAGCTGCCCTCTCCAAAGCAAAAAACACAGCAACAATGGGACCAGACGGTGTCCCGGGCTGCGTCCTACATGAACTCCAAGAAGAGCTAAACCCAAACATAAAACTACTGTTCAATCTCAGCCTTACTACAGGATATGTACCCAAAGAGTGGCGTACAGCAACAGTGGTCCCTCTCCACAAAGGTGGTGCATCAACGGATCCTGGAAACTATCGCCCCATAAGCCTGACTAGCTTGGTCTGCAAAGCTATGGAAAGGATCATCATGGACCTCATAAATAAAGATATTGGGGACCTACAGACACTGGATCCTACCCAGTTCGGCTTTGTTAAGGGCAGATCCTGCCTCTTAAACCTGGTTGATTTCTTTGAAACAGTCACCAAGGCCATTGACGAGGGGAAGAGGGTCCGCACAGCCTACCTGGACCTCGCAAAAGCCTTCGATACAATACCCCACTCGGGCATTATAGATAAGCTCACCAGCTTAAATATAAACCCCTATGTCACTAGATGGGTTGCAAACTGGCTCAAGGACAGAACCCACATGGTTAGAATTGCTGGAGCCATGTCAGACTCCAAACCAGTTACAAGTGGCATCCCACAAGGCTCAGTCCTGGGACCTCTCTTGTTCGGTATATATTTCTTGGAGGTACAGGCCAACACAGAAGGACTGTGGCTGACTAAATTCGCAGATGACTGCAAACTGGGCGCCATAATCGACTCTCCAGCCGACACAAGCATCCTCCAAAAGGGCCTCATAGAAACAGACAACTGGTGCCAGAGCCATGGCCTCAAGCTAAACGCCAAAAAGTGTATAGTCATCCCTTTTGGCAAAAACAAAGTGCCCACAAATTACCACATAGGTGGCGATCCATTAAGTACAGAAGAAGTAATTAGGGACCTGGGGACCCAAGTTGATAGCAATCTCTCATTTGACAACCACGTGGCCAAAGTAGTTAGAAAAACATTTTATATAGCCCACCTAATCATGAAGGGATTCACATCTAGATCAGGGGAGGTCATCGTGCCTCTTTACTCATCCCTCATCAGGCCCATAATTGAGTACAATGCCCCTTTTGGGATGTACCTTACCAGACACCTGCAGCAACTGGAAAGACCCCAAAAGTACCTCACCAAGAGGATCATAGGACTCAAACAGATGCCATATGCTGCCCAGTTAAAGAAACTCCAGCTCTACTCAAGTGGCATACCACCTGCTCAGAGGCGATCTGTGCCTGACGTATAAAGCCATGTCCAACCCGGAATTAATGGACATGCTGCACCTCAGAAAAACCAAATCCCATCGAGCTACGCGCTCGAGAGACTTGAACCTCAGCACTGAAATAAATAGGACATGCTGGAGGGACAGATTCATAACCCAGAGGCTCCCTTCACTCTGGAATAAAATCCCAGTCCAGGTTAGGCAGAGTCTCTCATTGACTCTCTTCAAGAGGAATCTTGATGAGTGGATGGGAGATCATAGGTTTACCCCGGGTATCACTTCTGTGTCACTGTTAGACAGAGGCACAGTATACTAACCTCGAAAAAGGGCATAGCAAAATTAGTTTAAAATGGGTGGCGAAAGCCAAACACACTCTTGCTAGGCTTATAAATGCCCTAGGGGAGCTCGCCTAGTATGAACCTATGAACCTATTAATGCCCTATGTATATAAATTGCTTTACTAATCTTTGTTAGACTTTACGTAGCTACATATATAGCGGTATAGTAAACTTTTTTTTGTTGTTGTACTTGACATGTATTAGTAAAAATGTACTTTGCTGGTGCTTTTCTCCTCAGGCATCTGCTGAAAATGGACACTGTTGTCCAGTTAGACCATCCCAGTAAACAAGTATTAAATAAATAAATACAAATAAATAAATACATGTGTCTTTCCCAAGGGGCTAAAAAGCAGTTAAACAAACAGAAACAACATGCTCCAAAAAGCATTACATTTACATCCTCAAATAAAAGTGGGACAAAGGCCCAAAATTAGGGACAATTTTTAAATATTGCTCTTACAAACTTAGAAAGTTAATAGAATAACAGGTTTTACATTAGAGTGAAGTTTCTGAAGGGTATGAAGTCTGAAACTGAAATGTCTGTCACTATTTTTAACTTCAGTCTTTAATGATTTGCCACTAATTTGCTAGAATACAACCATTTTTTGAAAAACAGACCAGAAATATGAGGCAAAAATCTGGACATTCTGTGAAAATCTGTACAGTTGAGAGGTATGTCATAAGCTGTGGAATGCAAAGTAAAGTGCATTAATCATTACATTTTTTTAAAGTTTTCCATGAGACAACATTCTCATTTCATTCTGAAAGCTGTTATGCACTTCTAAAACCTATCAATTACAACACTGGGTCTGCAGCATCAGCTGATTTTTGTTTAATTCCCTAACTCTACCTCTAGATTTTGCAGGTATTTTCAAAATGTATTACATCTTACATTATATAACACAGAGTTACACTCCACCCCATAGAAGAAGAATTCTTGTTTTGGTCCCTTCTAAATCTTCTAGCTGTCATGACATGCGTACCACTCTTCTATTATTGCCACAAAATGCTTAAAATGCTTTTTTTGTCAAAATCAAAAGACCAGAGCCAGTTTCCACATTTCTGGCCATAAAGAATACATGCTACAAGTTTACTTACGTGCAGTTCCCCAAACATCTGGCATTCATTTCTGATCCTCTCATATGGGTGTGTTCCAAAACTCTACAGTAACTTTCACTTCTCGTTTGCAGCTTTTTAGATATATTACAATAAAAGATTTTTAAGCTTTTGTTCCTGATTTGTAGAGTTCATAATTCAAAGCAGTAACATTTTGAAAATATTTTCACCGTTTTTTCTTTGTATCCGTCACAGTTCTGTTCCCTTTCCTGCTGTAATCTTTTCAGTGACATCTAAGGAAGGCGGAATTGTTGAGTACAGACATTCAAATATAGTATTTAACATACCGCTTTATGTCTGTTCCATAGTTTGTAGCAGCACATGTTGAAAAAGTAAGGTAACCAAGAAGAGTTGCTTAGCCAAAAAAGTAAAACAGCAACACAATACAATTCATGCCTCCCACCGAGTGCAAATGTTTTAAAAATCATAAAAGGCATTTACTTCTGCTAAACGCTGAAACAACTACATAGAAAAAAATCTGAACCAAACAAAACTAGTGCAGCAAACTGTGAAAACTGAACTGTGTACAACTGAGTATCCACTGTATTATGAAGCCAGATTCAATTGTTCTCTCCAAGGAAATGATGTCAGACACATCCATTTGCAATGGATACAGCAATCCAGACATAAATGTTTACTTCTGTCAAGGCAAAGCATGTATCTTATGATATGTTTACCATTACCAGGTTGAAATAGTGTGACATTATCATAATACAGGATACTACAATAAAAGGATACATTTGCTTTTTCAGGTATATATTATGTCTTGTTGCCTAATTATAACTTTCTATCACAAGTACTACTTCCGTGCCAGAAATATTAGTAACAAGTATAAAATTGAGCTATCAGAAACATGTTTATGTGGAGTCCTTCTAGTATTTTGTCAATGATTTCTGTGGAATCTTTTGGGAAAAGGGAGGAGCAAATTACATAGAAATAAATAGAATTTGGGAGAAAAATGCATGCATAATAATATTCAGGAGGAGGAGAGTGGTTTTAGGGAAGGCAGGATTTGAGCAATTTATGTATTGCTGGAGTGAATAGCAATTGTTAAAAAAGAAAGTATAATGTACGAAGTTAATAAAAATGTTTAAAATGATTTGTTTTCTTTTCTGTAAATGTATTGTACCCATGTTATTGTTCAATGTGTGAAATTAATAAAGGTGTTTAAAAATAATTTCTGTAAGGAAAGCAGAGAATGCATGGCAAATATTTCTGCATATATGCAATGCGCTCTGATGTACAGTATTCTAACCAGTCTGAGGCATGCCTGTTAATAAGCACTGTCCATTTGACCTTACTTTATAAAAATAACTATAATTATACAGTTACCTGTTACACAAAGTTCAAGACCAGGACATGCTTTCATTTGCTGATGTGTGGTAAGACAATGATGTAGTAAAAAAAATACACATTTCAGTGTCTCAGACATTACTAGACGAAGCCAGGAAGACTACCACAGTGTGATACCAGCTAGGCAATGGAAGACAGCAGTGTATTCAGCTGAGATAGTGTGCATCCTTTGATCAAGATGACAGTAGGAAACATAGATATCTAGTACTGTGCTTCCCCAAATTCAAATGGGACAGACTAAATAAGAACACAAATAAAACAGTAAATCTCTTTCATATCCCTCATACCTCTCAACTGTACAGATTTCCACAGACTGTCCAGATTTTTGCCTCATATTTTTGGTCTATTGCTCATAAAATTGTGGGTTTCTGGCAAATCACTGAGGACTGAAGTCGGAAAGTAATGGCAGACATTTGAGTTTCAGACTTCATACCCTTCAGAAAATTTATGTTAATGCAAAACCTGTTATTTTATCAATGTTCTAAATTTGTAAGAGCAATATTTTAAAACTGCCCCTATTTGGGGGCATTTGCCCCCCCCTTTATTTGTACCTTTGTCCAGATTTCTTGCTCTAAGAGGTTAATAGGTATAACCCTCTGTGCAAAGGCTGCTGCAATAGTAATCTGATCAGTACAGATCTAGTGTTGTACAAAATTTGGTTTGCAGTCCCTGCTAACACCTATGATGGTTAAATTGCTGTAGAAAACTTCCACAGTATCTGTTATCAACACTCAACATTTGGCTAGCTGTCATTTGTTTAATATTGTGCAACATGCTTTGTTTCCTACTAGAGGAACAGGAGTGGTATGTCAATGCGCTGACATGAACTTCAGCACACAAAGCGTGTTGCTCACAGCAGTTCATGCAAGAGAATCAACTTGAACACTATAGTGTGCCCATGTATCATTATAGCACTAGTAAGTAATGATGATTCTTCATTATAGTGTTCAAACTAAAACAAAAAGTAAAAAGACCACACAGATAACCAACTGGTTAAAAAACACAAAAAGAAAAATCTAGCAAAGCTAGACTTCTAACTGTGGGATACCTTAAACCTCTTAGATTCATAGATTAGTACTAAGCTAACTGCCCTTGGGAGCCATTGTAAGCCTAGCCAATTATCCCTTGTGAGACTCAAACCCTGCACTGTGTGTTTGCAAGGCAAACACCTTAACCATTAGGCCACCCTCCTACCCTCTTGCATTAGAGGCCTCATGGGATATCATAGTGTTCAGGGCTTATCTTTGTTTTCAATGTTTTTCATAGCTCACAATAATCTAGCTGCCAAATTCTTAAGAGGAACACATGGCTCAAAAAGCATCAAGATGGACACTCCCGCTGTAAGGCAGTTATATCTGCCATAAAAATATTGTAAAATGAAAGCTTGTTAAAAACTGCACAGTGGCAAACTGTCATACACAGAATGGAATGCTAAACTAAATACAGATATTTTGATATTTCTTTTTTCTACCTTCAAGTAAGACATCCCTAGCAATTCATTTAAAAGGATGAAGTGGCTTAATATTAGAGCTATGAGACTGCTGCTATCCAGGAAGGAAACAGTGTTAAAACTGTTCAAGGAATTTACTACGTAATATATAGGAGTCTACAGAGCAGTTGCCAAAAATTCCCAGCTTTTTCCAGAAGTTTAAGGTAGAAATCAAAACAGAAATGCATGTCCAGTATTACATACATTATTTGGATAACTGCAATACCTTTAAGCTGCTCCTTTATTCATTATGTCTGAAATACATATTGTACAACGCTGAATGTTAATTAGAGAGAAAGAAAAAAAAAAGCAAGGCCATCATTTTGTTAAATAGTAATGATATGCTACTTATATAACTGCATCTTCAAACATAGTGAATAATTGTGTATGTTTTAGCTATAGGTCCTTTATATGCGCAGTGTATGCTATTTGAGAACAGCATAAACAAAAGAGATCTCGCATTTAATTTAGGATACAAGATACTGATTTGTGGGGTTTTGCACTTTGTGTTAGTATGTATGTGTAAGGAAGATGTAGGTGCTAAAGCTACCAAAGGGGGGTTACTTTTCTTTGATACTGTGGTAAACCAGTGATGTCTGTTTCTACTTTATTGATGTTGAATTTAATTGATTTTGTTAAGTGACTTGAATCTCCCTACTCTACTGTGATGGTGGTGCTGTGGTAGCGCTGTCGCCTCACAGTTAGATGTTACCCGTTCGATCCTCAGAGCGTCTTCTGTGTGGCGACATGCATGAATGGGCATTCCTTCGTTGAAGGTTGTGCATTAGGCCCGGCAAGCCAGCACGTAAAACTCTACTGCCAATCATTAGCGGACCGGAGTTTCGCTCTGGCGACCCCTAACCGGGAAAAAGCCGAAAGACACAAACAAACAAACTTGAATCTCCCTACTCTGGTCAGTCTCTGGATTCTCTTTACTCTTATTCAAGAAGAAGACCACAAGATTCTTAAACTCTTCCAACTGAAGTAGCAGTTTCACTGTCATCATCACCATAAAGTAATCCACATTTTTCTCCATGAGATACCCATGACCTCTGACCTTGGTGATCCTGTTTTTCCTCCCAGCCATTCTCATGTTTAACAGTGAACTGCTGCAGTGAAAACCACATATCACAGCCAGTTGATATCAACAAGACATCATCATCTACAAGCAGCAAAGATGTGATCCTTACTTCCCCAAGCTGGGTATCTTTAAAAACCTCAACTGTGCCTTTATAACCTGTCCACAAAAATCATAAATAGGATTGGAGACAAGATAAGTTCTTGATGAACTTTCAGTATAGCTGCACATTCAGTAACAGCTTAATTCTGGCTCCCCCAGTGTGAAAAGAGAAACTCAGTAGAGAAGGCCTGTGCACTTGTGTTTATAGGTACATTTCAGTAACTGGCTAGTAAGTGTACTGCCTGAATGCCAGGAAAAAAGAAATACAGAGGATCTGGAAAAAATCAGCTACAAAAGGTGTGGAAGAAACACTGACTGGGGAAAGTTCGGCAGCTGTTCAAATAAAAGTAATGCAAACTCCAACCATGACTTCCAGTAACCTCCAGGAAGATATAAGACAACTGCACACAGACCTGGTTTCATAGTTTCATAGTTGTGTACTAGGCTATCTGCCCTGGGGCATTTACAAGCCTAGCCAACAGTGATGTGGCTTACGCCACCCTGTATTATATAGTTGCACCTCTCTAGTAGTGACACATGTGGGACCCTATTATTTAGTAAACTATACCTCTGTCTAGTAGTGACACTGAGGTGACTCCCGGGGTAAACTTACGATCTCCCATCCATGCATCGAGATTTTTCTTGAACAGTGCCAATGAAGGGCTCTGTCTCACATGAACTGGGATTTTGTTCCAGAGTACGGGTAACCTCTGTGTTATGAATCTATCCCTCCAGCATGTTTTATTCATATTTGTGCAGAGGTTGAAATCTTTAGCTCGCGTGGTTCTGGTGGATTTGGATTTTTTGAGATGGTGCATGTCCATCAGTTCTTGGTTGGACATGGCCCTATATGTTAGGCACAAATCACCTCTGAGCAGGGGGTATGCTACTGAATAGAGCTGGAGTTTCTTTAATCTAGCTGGATAAGGCACATGTTTGAGACCCATGATCCTCTTGGTGAGGTACTTCTGGGGTCTTTCCAGTTGTTGCATGTGCCGGGTGAGATACATCCCAAATGGAGCATTATATTCAATCATGGGCCTGACAAGGGAGGAATATAGAGGTACAATGACCTCCTTTGATCTGGATGAGAATCCCTTCATGATGAGATATATAATAAGCTGAAAAACACCAAAAAATGATGAAGGAGTCAAGCAGTAGGGTGAAAGAAATAATACTATAATAATAACTATAGAGGGAAAAATGAAAGAACATCAAAACACCAAGAATGTATTTGGACTGCAGTTTAGAGATTGCCTTCCCTATCAAGGATTAATATCAGAATCCAGGCAAAGAGAAATAAATGGGGGAGGGGGTTCCTGAATGAAAGATCAGCACTGGTAGAGTATTTAGTAGAATCTAGAACAAAGCTACCATTAAAAAAGGAACAAATAGTAGAGCATATAAAATATTGCAAGATAACTATAAGAATCATCAGAGGAGGTTAGAAAGGATTGGGAAGAGAGAGAGATTAGATAAGCAATTCACAAAGAAACAATGGGAGGTTATATGCATTTCTCCCAAATATACAACAAAATCTAGAAGATTTAGAATTTTTGCTTGAAAATGTTTACATAGATATTCTTACACCCCGAGTTGACTCAAGAGAATTTTGTTTCAGGTAGACAGCAAATGTTGGAGGTGTGATGGGGAAGAAAGAGGTAATTGGAAAAGTATTTTCTGGGAGTGCAATGAGTTGGCAGACTACACTGTCAGGGATGCTGGGTGGGCAGATTCATGTGACGAGGGAGATGATTTTTTGAGCTATGAAACAGAATTGAAATTGCTTAAACATGATAAGGCCTTGCTAACTCTAATTTTGGTGGCTGCCAAAAAAGCAATTACTAGAAAATGGAAATCAAAATCTAAACCAACTATACTAGAAGTAGTGAATATGGTAACAGAGATAAAACAACTAGAAATGAGATCTTAAGGGGTGGGAGGTTAGCATAATGGTTAATGTGTTTACCTTACAGACACGAGGTGCAGGGTCTGATTCTCACAGGGGGTAACTGTCTAGGCTTAAAATAGCCCACAAGGGTAGTTAGCCTAGTACTAACCTATGAACCTATTAAGAAAAGGGTAGGAGCAAATTACATAGGAAATGTGGGAAATGTGGGAAAATGCATACATGGGAGGAATGGGTTTTAAAAGAAAGCAGGACTTACTGTAAATGAACTGTATAATGTTTGACTGAAACTGATTGGATATATTATAAGTAATGTATAATGTTTGTAACTGGGAGTGTGTCAGTATGGTTTGTGATGTAAAATACTTGCTACTAGGATTATGTCACTGTGGTTTGTTTTCATTTATAATAAATGTATTGTAATTGCCTATATCATAAGTGATGGTTTAATAAAGATGTTTCTTGTTAAAAAAGAAAGGGCAGGAATTGAATAATTTATGCAATGTTGATTAGGTTACATGATATATAACAATATATGTGAAGTATAATATTTGTAAATGTGAACTTGTTACTATAGTTTGATTACATTTGTATAAATGTAAATTTGCCTATGTCACAAGTGATAATTCAATAAAGGTGTTTAAAGAAAAGATAACTTCTTGGCAAAGTGCAACATCCAACTGAAATATATTTTATTGCGAAGGTGGTGTGCCCCATACCGAAACACCTCTCACAAGCTCTTATGCTGTATATGGTCATATTTCTTCTCCATGCCTGCAAAACACATGCAAACTATATTGGCAGACTCCTACAACCCTTCCCATGGCCATTCACGGATAAAGATTTGATCCACATTTCTGTTCTCAGGATGGAATCTGCACTGTTTGCTGAACAACATGCTCATGTACTGGTTCTTTTTTACATCACTTTTGCATAGGTTTCCTAGGAATATTGGGGAATATAATCCACACATGATTGGAAAGCATGCAACGCCCCTTTTTTAACTGTGAACTGCCCCCCTAGAGTTCCTAATTTGAAACAGTATCTTTATACACGTACATAGGCTTGCAGTCCAGATGCCCAGTGAGATGAATAGCCTGGTTTCCCAACTGCCCTATAGCATTATTTGGCTAAGAGACTTGCTCAGAGTTGCATAGTAGATAAATGAAGGGATAGGGAATCAAACCCTGCACTATAGGGAGCAGTTTGTTAAAACAGCATTAGTTTTAATCCTCTTTCTTAATTGCCAGACTTGTTACATATCACTGCCTGCATTAAGTGTCTTTAAAACATATGATTGACCTATAGAGGAATGTGATGAACTGCTACAAAATGGCCTTTATCTGGGCTACTTTGACAAGAATGCAATTGAAAAAGCTAGTTGCAGAAAGTACTAAAATTGCCGGTTTTTAAAGAGTGCTAAGAAATGCTTAGAAACTTGTTACAGCTACCTGGGAGACCTATAGATTCTGTATGTGACTTTAATTTTTCTAATAGTTGTTTTTTATATAATTATTTTTGGATTTGTTCTGTTAAATTGGAATTTTATATTAAAGACATAAATTACTTTGTACTTAAGGTAAAGGTTTTGCTATCTTCTTTCCATAGACATTGGTTGTTCCTGAATGTGGATAGCCTCTCTCAGTGGTTTAATTAGAAGAAGGGACTGGTGGAACATGTTCCTCAACCTCAAAGTACTTGCCATTTGTCTCCCAACTGTATACATTTAAAATGTCTAATTCAAAAAAGTTGCACGGTTGCTTGCCTGCTATATTGGGAATGTAACAAGCATAAAGAGCAAATGCAGGTGGTAAGAGAACACTAAAAAATGGTCAGTTTATACTGCAGGGGTATAATTCACTCTTGGCCAAGTATCTGTATTCTTACAAAGTGCAGTGCAAAATGTCACTCCAGTTTAGGACGCCCTCACCTTCATCCATCATTTCACAATAAGACTAGACAGCATACAGTAACACTATGTTAACAGTCCGTGTCCCACTTTGTTTAACTCAAAAATGAAGTGCAACTGCTGCATGTCCCACTGCAGAAAGCACTCAAAAACTCATCATATGGAATACTGCTACAGTAGCCTTAGCTATATAGGTTATATCAGGTTCCTATTACGTGATCGAAAGTATAAAACTTCGAACACCACAAGATCAAACTTGTATGTTCAAAGTTTTATAATTTCGAACACAAAAAAAAAGGACAGAAAGTAACTGTCGTAAGCAGGGGAGCAAGCCCCCTCTGCATGCCCCACATCCCCCTCTCTTTAAATATACCAACTCTGAGATCACACTACAGTACGGAATGGGAATATTGTGTGGGGGGTGCATGCGGTGCAGAGCTTGTCCCCCTGCTTACAACAGTTATTGAGCTGTTTTTTTTTTATTCGAATTGCTGAAACTTTGAATACTTTTGTTCGATGTTTTCAGTTTTGAAGTTTCAGCAATTCGATAACGCAATAGGAACCCGGTTATATCTACATGGATATAACAGCTGGCCAGTTTACAAAACCTCAAGGCAGCTTCCACTGCACCCAAAATTCAAGCTGACCTGACTAAAAAGTCATGTTGGGATGCCAAACCCTTCAGATCTTTCCTACTGCCAAGGTGCAATCCTCTTGGTGGCTTTCGAATATCGACAGCCCGCTAGTGCTGTTCTAGTACTGGTCAGATAAGGTCTCTTTTGTGAAAAAAAAAGCATCCACTTTACTTTTAATGACATAAATTATATTTTTCCTGTAATGTGTTATTCTTATAGCCAGAAAACAATTTGTCTGTCATATGACTTTTAAATAGGAGCATCAGTTTTTTACTTTTGTGGTAGAAAGTTGTTAAAGTTAATTGTAAACTATTTTTTATGTGGTAAAAGGTGTGGTACTTTACTTTTGAGGGCTGGGGAAAGTGTTTAAAGTAATAACTATATGAAATGTCAAGACACACCAGACAGAGTCCCGAAACACATAGCCTAGATGGCCGAAAAAATAGACTCACATATAAAAGTCTAAGATGGCCATTTCCCGGAACATTCCCTCTTTTCTGAGGTATGGCAGTCCTGGAGTTAGTGCATATAAGTTTGGGGGATATGGGCAGTTTGCCCCCCCTGCAAAAAAAGAAGAAGAGGGATGTTCAAGATTCGCTTTTCTCCTGTATTTTCAATCTCTTTTTTCTCCCCCTAACGGCACTTCGTATTACAAGCACTGAGTGCCGACACTTCAATAGGAAGCCATTTAAAGTCCTCTGCACTGTTTTTTATGGGGCTAAAAGTTACTTTTTTTCTACTTATCTGTTTTACCAACTACAGCTGACAGGCTTCCCAGGGAATCAGGCATCTTTTTCAGCTTAACCGTGGAACAACTTACTGGTTCCGCGGTTCTGCTTTCTTCCAGCCACAAAAAGAAGAAAATTATTAAACAGCCTCTGCCAACACAATGGGCTTCTAAAATACCTCATCCACAGGTGGATGACTCTGCTGTGGCTAAAACTAGTTCCACAGACCATTCAGTTTTTCCCCTGGCTCCATATAATGTAGTCCCTATAGCCACCATGGACTGGCAGTTAGACACGCCCACTGCAGCTGTTGGGCTGCCCTTTGTGGGCAAGGGATAGCCACTCTTGTTGCTCCAGGGAGAAGAGGCAGAGTTTGCCAGTACATCAGGACAGAAAGCAATGCCATTCTCTGGGGGAGTTTCTTCTGGCAAAAAGTGTGTCTGTTTCTCCAGAAATTCCTGTCAAAAAGAAACAAAAACGTAGACATATGTCTTCTCCTATCTCAGGTATTCTGGACGGGAGTGATTTACTGGGCTTAGCTCAGGGTTCATTTCTGGCTCTTAATGCCTGTAGTTTGGCTGGTTTTGGTAAAAGTTGAAGAGATTCAAGAAGTTAAACATCAAAATGATTGTGATGGGACAGTTTATATTTTGTCTTACCAGATTTCTAATTCAGATTCTGGGAAGAGCATGGCTTCAGCCAGTCCTTTTGAAGGATTCTTTTTTTCTGAAGCTATTTCCAGAATGAATCATTGTTTCAGTGTGAACATAATGATATTTCCAGTCCCTAAAAAAGTAATATGATTTATTGCAACTGGATTTCTTGAACCTACCCCAATTTACTGTTCTTTCAGAGTTGGAGGATGTTTTGTCACAGCCAGTAACTTACCTGACAGCCAGACTGCTGCTCCCAAGAAAGCAAATAGATTGTATAAAGTTCCTTAATCTTTAAAGTTTTTATATACTCTTCCCAGATCAAACACAACAGCTTTTGCTTTGGTGAACCCAGCTGCTGTTAAACATTTGGTTAATACCAATCCCTCTTCTTCTGACAATGATGAGAATGCTTTGATAGATTTAGGAAAACTGTATTCTTCTGCAACAATTGTTTTTAGAATTCTTAACTATCAAACTGATATGTTAAAGTTTATGCTTGACTCTTTTGATAATATGAGGAATACTAAGATGATTGTTTCCTCTTCTTAGAAGAATTTTACTTTGAATAGCTTGGTTGTTTCTGTGTCTCAAATGGCGACTCGCTCTTTGAACTGTACTTATGATTCTGTTGACGCTACATTCAGCGTTGTTGCCACTGGACTGCTATGTGGAGGTTTGCCTGACTGAAACCTTAAAAAACTTCTAAAAGATGTTAAAATGAAATTCTGAATGCTACTTTGGATAGATAGATAGTTTTTGGTGCTGCACAGATCCTTAAAAAGTATGATGAGAGAGCTAAGCTGATTCAAGGGATCTCTCTCTCAGATTTTTCAGCTTTCCTTCTCCAAGTTTGCCAATGGATTTAATGTTCCCCCTCACAAGTTTCTTTAAAAGGCAACATAAACAGACCCAGCAAGCTGATGGTAAATAAATGTTTAAAAAGCAATGGCAGGGGATGTTCCAAAAAGAAAGCACCCCCCTCCCCCACAAGAACAAAGTTCAGGCTAATAAATCTGAATGACTATTTCACCGTCCACACCCAACCTGATAATTCTTTGATCCTTCCAAAAAGTCTGAACCTCAGTTTCTTTCTTTGGCACCAGATAGTTTCAGACAGGTGGGTTCAAAAAGTAATTAATCAATTTTACAGATGGTTTGGGGGGTCTCTCCATTCTTTTTGAGGTATTCCCCTTCACTTGCCAGGCCATTTTTTTTCTTTTTCCTGTTGTCATTCAGCATTTGCCCTCTTGGAGGGGGGGGGGATGATAGTAGATGTCCCTCCTCCTCAGTTAGGAGAAGGGTTTTATTCAAAAATGTTTTTGATGCCAATCTAGGAGACCAGCTCTGGATCTTTCCTTTCTGTATCTGTTGGTGATAGTAACCAAGTACAAAATGTTATCTCATTAGAACTTGTTAACCTTCATTCCCCATTTGAGTTTTCTGGTAATATTAGATTTGAAAGATGCTTATCAGAGTCATATAAATCCAGATTTCAATCGTTTCTTAAGGTTTTCTGTGTCTAGATCACATTATCTATTCTCTGCATTACCCTTTTGTGTATTCACTGTTCCAAGGGTATTCTCAAGGTGTCTGGCTCCTGTGATAGCCTACAGTAGAGTGCAAGGTATTTACACTTTTTCATATTTAGACAACTTGCCTATCTTTGCAGAGTATTTTTCAAAGTGTCAGGAATGCCCTTCTTTGGTAAGGGGTCTCATACACAGACTGGGAATCTAAGAGAACATGCAGAAGTCTTGTCTGACTCCTTCCCACAGGATAGTTTTCTTTGGGTGTCCCTTGGACAACTTAGTTCAAAGAGCTTTTCTTCCACAGGCAAAGGCAGATCTTTATATCTGTTCCTAAGTTATTCCACCCATATTACAATCTTGGCAAGTGAATTCCTCAAGATTCTGGGTCTCATGGCCTCTGTGGTTCTCATGAGGATTCTGAGTCTCATGGCCTCTGTGGTTCTCATGAGGTTTCTGAGTCTCATGGCTACTGTGATTCGTATGAGAATTCTGGGTCTCATGGCCTCTGGGCTTTTCATGAGGATTCTGGGTCTCATACCCTCTGTGGTTCTCATGAGGATTCTGGGTCTCATGGCATCTATGATTTTCATTTTTCCTCTTTCAAGACTCCATATCCAGTGGTACTTAATATCTGTATGTTCCAAATATCAACATATCTGGCCATTTTAGATTCCAATTTTTGGGTTTGTGAAAATGGAGATTTCTTAGTGAAAACATCAAATTTCTCACAATACAGGTCTCCCATTCTGCCACCCATCTCCAACACAGTTGATCACAACAGAGATTTTAGACATTGCTTATGGAGCCATGTCAATGGGAATAAAAGTGCAGGGTGTTTGGAACAGAAAGGACAGAACAAAATACATAAATATCAAAGAGATGTAAGCAATTAATAAATGCTGTCAACTCCATCAATCATTTCTGGTCCTCAGACCTCTGCAAGTGTTTACAGACAATACCACAGTTTTGTGGTACATAAACAAGTAGGGAACATAATCTTATCCTCTGTACAAACTAGTTACTGTAGCTTGGGATATCACTTTCAGCACAATCTAACTCTACATGCTTCATACATTGTGTAGCACACAAGCTGAACAAGACCAGGACAGGCCCTCACAAACGGAAATTGAATCAAGATTGTTTTACAAGAATTGATCCAGTTGTGGAGAATACCTTACATAGATCTTTTGGCCTACAATCGTAACAATCAGTTGGTGAAATTCTGGTCCAGGACTCCATGCAAGAAGGCCTGGAAGGCAGGTGCTTTTTCTTTTCCGTTGGCAGGAATGTTCTTGTATGCTTTGCCACCTTTTCTGCTAATATCTAGGATCTTTCTGAAGATGCAGAAGGACTCCCTGAAGATCAGTGTGGTGAATTCCTTGTGCCCCAGGACATCTTGGTTCTCTTCTTTTGGAAAAAGCCAAAGGCAATTACACAAGCATCCTCAGACTAGACTTCATCACATAAGACAAGAGGTGTTTGATACATCTTGACCTGAAACAACTGCAACTAACTGCTTGGAAGATACAATCGTAATATCTTTTAGGCACCTTTTCATGTAAGGATGAGCAGCGGGCATTAAAGGAAGCAAAAAAACCTGCTACTAGAAAATCACATATTAGTAAATGGAAAAAGGCTTTCTAATTGGTGCCAAGAAAAGAACCAGCACTCATTCAGGGCTAGTTTTCCTGTTATTGCACACTGTTTGTGTGAGTTACTATCCATTTTTCCCCCCAAACATCTTTATTAAATTTTCACATATGACAAAGGCAATCTTACATTTATATAAATGAAAAACATACAAAATGACACCACTTTAGTTACAACTAAATACAGGTCACAACGAGGTACTGGTAATGTTTCAAATCATAATGTGCAATTGCATACGGAGAGTAATAACGTGAATTTAGCAGCTTGGAAACCACTACCACTTAGGGATTGGTTGAAATAGGTGGTGATTTATCTAACAGTATCACAGTAACTAATAGGGAACAGTCTCTTAAGAATAAATTAAATAACTTTGATAATAAACTGTTTAAAGTAAAAATGTTAGAACTTAAAAATGCATATTTGGGGGAATGTATACAGAGTGGGGTGGTCCCAAAGGGCTTACGGATATGGCTTACTCTACCAGTTTGAAAGTAAACTCCATGCTACATATAGAGTTGTTGTTTGATCAGCACAGATTCAAACTATTAGAGTTGCTGATCAAACATAATGAAAAAGAAATTGATTCTCTATTGGTAGAATTTGAGTCTGACGCCTTAGACCACTCGGCCATCCTAATTAGCCTACAACACCTGGTATTCCCATGCAGTCTCCCATCCAAGTACTAAAAAGGCCCAACCCTGCTTAGCTTCTGAGATCAGATGAGATCAGGCACATTCAGGGTGGTATGGACGCATTCAGAGTGGTATTGGTAGAATGGAAACAGAATTAACGGAAGTTGTGGATTACGAAAGGTATAGATTTGAACACCAAAGAATCTATACCAGTCTAGAACATAATTTATCTGAATTAAAAGAAACAAGATGAGGAAATTGAATAGGGATAAGCAACAGTATGGAAGAGGTCAAGCTTATCCTAAACCAGCTAATGGCCAACAAGCAGAGCAGGGGACTGAAAGCAATAGTAATATGAATGATTTGCAGCAAGTGATGGTTACGGACAGTAGGCGGCAAACTTTGCAAGCATATTCAGGACAAACTAGCTATGAAGAACAATTCCCTCAATTAAGAAGATCTGAAAGGCTTAGGGACAAGTATAATTATGCAAACAATAATAATAATCATTTGAATTTTTACACACTGTTGAGGAGGAACCAAAGGAGAGGTGGTTACCAAGGGCGCTCCAACAGAAGGAGGGGCAGTTACCAATACATGAGCAATTCATGAATCATTATAATGAAGGAAATTGTCATTTGAATTTAAATAGTTTGATGGCCATAATGAACAAGTGCCAGCTATTGTGCTTAATGATGCAAAGGATTTTAAAGTATATAATTTTTCTAGTACAAGTATAGATCAAAACATTGTTAATTTGTTAAATAAAGGATTGAATTTTGCTCCTGCAAAGGCACAGAATGTAATAACTACTTTGATGGACATAAAACTGTTATTGAGAAAATTAAATCTTAAGATATGTCTTGGCAACAATATGATGCAAAATAAAGTTTTTATATAACTTTGTAACCCTCCCCTACATCCAGTATTGACTGTATATGAGAAAGTACGTGAATTAAATATTAGGCATTTAAAAGCAAATAAGATACATGGTTTAATGAAAGAATGATATTAACTTATCTAGCTGAGCAAATTATCAGGGTAATGAAACCGGATAAGGGGAGGATTGGTTATTATGGATATGTTTGACAATGATAATTGAGTAAAAAATATACCCTGGGATTCAGAAAGCAGCCATGGAGGAATACGTTATTCCTGCACAGCAGGGACTGCTCCTGTACAGCAATGGAGCGCCTTGCCTATTCATGAAGGCCCACTGCTTGTGCTGTTAAACTTACATGGAGCCGTGTATGAGTGCAGGGGAGGGTGTGTCTGAGAGCAGAGTTCTCACAATATACATGGCCCTGCACTCCAGAATTGCCTCTTGGCAATTAAAATGAGAGCGAATGCTCATAACACCCCCAACATGTCAGGAACATACCTCTCAACTGTACAGATTTCTGCAGAATGTCCAGAGTTTTATCTCATATTTTCGGTGTGTTCCTCCTAAAATCTGTACCTTTCTAGAAAATAGCTGAGGAGTGAAGTCATTAAATAATGACAAACATCTGAGTTTAAAAGACTCCATATACTTCAGAAAATCCATGCTAATGCAAGATCTATCATGATATCAACTGTCTAAGTTTGTAAGAGCAATATTTAATATCTGTCCCTATTTGTCCCCCCATCATTTTAGGATTTGTCCACAGTTTTTGCTCCAAGAGGTTGAGAAGTATGCCCACCATGAAGCAGAAAGCTGATAAAAGTACAGGGTTTAGCATTAGCAGGGATAGTCTGAAGGGTATAGCTAAAATAACACAACAAAACTTTTTTTTTATAAATGCAATAAAGTTTAAGCGTAGCTGCGTGGGTGTGGCCATTGCTTAGCTATGCTTAGTCCAGCTTAAACAGCACAAGAAGTTAAATAGCAAGAGACATCCAACATAAGCAGTATTGCAAGAGTGTAGTGGTTAAAGTGTACACTTTGCGAGCAACCATTCGCTGCTCGATCCCCACTGTAACCAATTCACATTTTAAATGTGACAGCAGTGTATAAACATTTTTTTGTATTACCTACTAAATAACATATACTTGTTAACCCGAGTACAGCATTAGGTCTAGCTGTGAGGTGTCAATGTAATAAAGTTGTGAAATCCTCATATAAACAAAAGTGTCCCATACAGTATAGTCACACATGAATAAATGTAATGAAAGCATATGGGGGCTGTCAAGGACAGTAAACAAATTTATAATATGTAATGAAAGATGAATCAATGCCATACAGCAGATAGTCTATAAAATGAAAAATAAGCAATGCTAAGCATTGCACAGCTCTGCTTACCAGGTGTAAGCATTGTGTAAATATGACTGCTAACCAATGAGTAGCCTAGCTAGGTGGATTTGCCCATCGATAAGCAGTGCTGAACTTGTCCCTTTAAGCAATGCCAACTTTAGCTAAGACGGTTTGCCCATAGCTTAGCTTAGCTCAGCATATTCAAAACCATCCAATCACAGCAAAAGGTGTGAAATTGGTCGTATTTAGACCCCACAGGTGGGAATACAACTCATAACTGGTTGCAGCTTCCCACTGTAGGCAGCATGGCTGTAGTCAGAGAGGGATTGCACTTCGGGCCGCAGCACTGGGGCATCCAGGAGTCCAAGTTCATGGTAGGACTCCTGGTAAAAAAACATGATAAGAGACTGCTGCAGGGCCAGTACCAAGGCTCCCAATATAAAGCAAAAGCCTGGGACCCTTTTGCTCGTGACCTCACCAGTGCCACTGGTATCCCTCGGACTAGTGAGTAAGTCAGGCACCACTATGCCAACTTGAAATGGAGGAAGAGGGAGCTCTTGCAGAGGGGTCATGTCCCAGCAGTGTATAAGTACTCATACCAGTAACTGTTTAATAATGTCCAGCCTGTGTATATGATGGATAGGTATAGCTAAATATTTCTCTATTTCTCTTACAGCTGCAGCTGAGCGGGCTGTGAATCAGGAAACCCATGTGAGTAGGCTGCAAAGGCTGCATTGCAAGGCTGGTGAGTAACAATCCTGTTTGTAGTGATCATACCAAATAAATATAAAAGTAGTAGAAAGTCAGCTACCAGTATAAAATTGTTTTGTGTATAGGTTGTACTGAATAAACCAGACAATATGACAATAATAGTCCCATATTGGTCGTACTTAAATAAAACTGTAACTGCCTGGCAATAAAGCTCTAAATCCTGGACTGGTTTTGTTTACTCTGGTATCATATGGCACTTTTAGTGTTGCATTCTCTGAATAGTAATGTTGTATTATCCACTGTTACCCACACTGTGCTACATAATAAAAATGTCTAGGAATGTCTGCATAAGACTGTTGCAATTACAAGGTCAGATTGTACAACCGATAGAGACTTAGACAGAAAACAGTGAAGAGATAGCAATATCCAAATAGCACACTCTACTGTGACTTAAATTGCTGTATTTTTAGCAGACACAGTCATGGTTCGAATCCTAAGAGTGGTAGTAAGCTGTATGCATAATCATACCTCTCAGCTGTCCTTATTCATTCAGAATGTCCAGATAATTGGCTCATATTTTCTGTCTGTTACTCTGTCCCCCTGGTGAATCAGTGGGATGATCTCAGAATTTTCAGCAACAAATAATGACATACGTCTGATTTTTAGACCTCAAAACCTTCAGAAAATGTATATGAAAACAAACTTGTCACTCTAGCATCTCACCAAAAATTTATGAGAGCAATATTCAAAATATGTCCCATTTCAACCCCCATGTTGTCAAGCTATGACCAGAGTGTGTGCATTAACAGATTGAGAGGTATGTGCATAATATTAACTGGGAATCTGGGAATATGTGCGGAAACATTCAGGTAATGTTAACAAACATTCCCTCCACAGGTCTGTCAAGATAAGATTTATTGTGTCTGACAATAAAGATTGAATCCTGGACTGGTAGTGTTTACTCTGGTATTGTATGGCTGACATGTAGCATTCAAAACAATCTGATATCAGAATAGTACTGTTGTGCCAACCACTGTTTCTCACACTGTGCTACATAAAAATATGTCTAGGAATGTCTGTATGAGACTGGTGTAATTACAAGGTCAGATAGTACAACCATAAGAGACTTAGACAGAAAACACTGAAGAGATAGACAGCAATATTCAAACAGTGCACTCTGCTGACACTTAAATTGTGGTAATTTTATCAGACACAGCCACAGTTTGAATCATGGGAGTGGTAGTAAGCTATATGCATAATCATACCTCTCAACTGTACACATCCTTTCAGAATGTCCAGATAATTGGCTCATATTTTCTGCCTGTTTCCCTGTCCCTGGGGAAAATCAGTGGGATGATCTCAGATTTGTAGTCAGCAAATAATGACATACATTTGATTTTCAGACCTCAAAACCTTCAGAAAATGTATATGAAAACAAATCCTGTCACTCTATCAGCCATCCAAGTTTATGAGAGCAATATTCAAAATATGTCCCAGTTTCACCCTATGTTGTCAAGCTTTGACCAGAGTGTGTGTAATAAGAGATTGAGAGGTATGTTCATAATATTAACTCGGAATCTAGGAATGTGTGCAGAAATAGTCAGGTAGTGTTAACAAACATTCCCTCCACAGGTATACCAGGTAAGAGATGTAGAATTAAGGGGTTCAGGTGCCTAGGCAGTGAGACATTTTCCTGTGGTACATTTGCTTGGGGACACATTGCTGAAATGACAATCAGCTGCAGAGAAATATGGCTGTTGTGAATTCCCTGTGGGCAAAAAGAAGAATGCAGTGTCATGCCCACAACTTCAATAACCAAATACACAGGGGGAAAATGATGTCCATGGTCCCCAAGGCAACATGAGACAGCAGGCAGTATGGCAGGCATCAGTAGCAGGCAGGCCAGTGGGCATGTCAGTGGCAGTAAACATGCAGTGCACAATGGGCAGTGCATTTCTAAGTGGTGTGTGTGAACCACTATCTCTTTCACAATATCGAGAGAACATTACCTAAAATGTGTAAAGAGCCTAAATGTGACTACAGTAGCATGCAGGGTATTCTCCATGCTTTAGCACACTTCTACATGTTGTAGTTACATAAGCATGTACTGTACACTGAGCACAGCACTTATTACTTCCCCTGCCCCCATGCACTTGGTTACTAAAGCTGTGGGCATGGCAGTGTGTGCTTCTCTTTGCCCACAGGGAATTCACAAAAAGCCAATTTTCTCTGCAGATAAATGTCACATCATGTCCCCAACCAAATGTACCACAGGAAAATGTCTCACTGCTTAGGCGCCTGAACCCGTATATACACATATACACATATAAAGATATTACTACTTATAGATATGCATAAGAAGAGTATATATAGAGGGTGCACAGCATATCAAACAGCCATTATTCCTACATTTGCCACCTTTTAAAATGGCCGGTGTTGGATTCATTACAACAAATGAGAATTATTGCATGAAACATATACCCACACATAATGCAAAAGACATGACACCACAAGTTTGCATACACAAAAATGTTTATTTGTGTACTATTTTAGTTGTTTATGCCATTTCTTATAGCAGTTAAGTGTTTGGAATACATAATAACTGATTAATACAGCTCTCAAACAAAAAATTTGATACAGTAATCTGAATAACATAACATACTTTGCTGTCCAGGCTAAGGCCTTCAAGTAGTAAAACAGTAAAAAAAACACTTGCCTTGAAGATAAGAACCAATCAACACTTAATTGCAGATGTAGTTCAGCAGCCTCCAATTACACTATGTACTCAACCCCTAGGGGGAAAAGTATTAGTTGTCACAATGTAAATGTATCTGTTACATAACAATGCTTAACTTAAAACGTCACTATCACACTGACATACAGAACTGTGTGTAAAACAGTAAGCTGTAACCCAACACTGTTCCCATGGTGGAATGTATGAAAATGTACAGCCACATACCTTAATGTTTCTTAACACTGATATCCCTCACATGTTATGACAGCCTAGGTTAAAAGCATTTAATACCCCTCCCCCATAAAATGTCTTACAAGGGCATATAACTGTGTTTTCCATACACTGACTTCCGGACTGTACAAGGTCACACACATTTTGTCCAGCTGTTGCTCTCCTGTATATGGACCCTACCCCACAATTTGTGTGGGAGTCCACAACATCATTGGAATGACAGCAGGAATGCCAGCACTAAATAATGATAGGGCATTACCTAACAACCTCTTACTGCATGACATCTGGAGAAAGCCTAGTATATATGTGGAGGACAGATGCTGGAACACAGAGCCATATTTGCAATATTGCTGTTACACACTGTGAAAGTTGCTGGTGTTACAGGAATGGTTGAAACATACCCTTACTCA